>NC_043760.1:10332993-10637993 GCF_902148845.1 Salarias fasciatus
CTTTTGAATTATTCAATGTATGTGCTGTTCTGCTGCTAAAAGAAAACAGACTTTTAGGTAGTGTCTCCAGAAAGTTGTAATTGAATTCAACAATCCTTCCTGTGGGATTAATCATTTCCTAACATACCACTGAGATGAAGGTCTGCTAATTTTTTAATTGATTAATTTATTTTTATTTGTAATAGAAAACTTCTAAGGGTTCAGAATTTTTATTTGCTTCAACTGAACATTGTATTTGCACTACATTTGTGATTATAACATTCTAAGCAAAGGAAGTAAACACGGCCATGTTACTTTATCCCTTAAAAACCATTAGTATTGATATTTTGGGCTTGTTAACTTATTGTAGCTGATTTTCTTTTAACAAAGTACATCCTGGAATAGCTGCTCGAATGGCTCAAAAAGGCCCTGAAATTGGTCCAGGAGCTGCTGGAGATGTTCTGGTCTCAGAACAGCTTTAGGTGCCCAATAGAAGTGCAAGAGGATGTTACAAGGACATCTGCGCTTCTTTGCTTTAGACCAGACGTGGTATTCCTGGTCCTCGGAGGCCACTGTCCTGCATGTTTTCAGTGTTTGTCCACTTCAACACACCTGACGTTAATGGATGTATCATAATGAAGCTCTGCAGAAAGACTGATAACAAGCCAGTCGTTACTGTCAGATGTGTTGAAGTCATCCACACAGAATTTGGCATCCCTGGATTCAGCATCTAATAACAAACAGATGTCTATTCTTTATGCATAAAGCCAAGTGAGGCAGACGTTTGTTTTGTCCAGTAATGGTTGAAGATGTGCAACGATCTCTGCGGAAGTGGTATCTTCTACCTGTGTTTGTCTGGGTTGTCTACTCAGCTTTCATCCCACAATCCAAAGATGTGCTTGATGGTTTATTTAGTTGTTCTGAGTCAGTGCCATAGGTCATAGCCCTGCGATAGACATGTACTTCACCTTTTACTGGGATAAGCTTTCACACTTGTAACCTTTGTCTGAGTAAAGCGGATATAGAAGGCAGATGAATGGTTTACGATTTGGTGTAAGCTGAGGTTCTTAGCAGGAAGGCCATGGTATTACACCACACAACCATTAGAGAATCCATATAATATAACCAATTAACCCCAGTTATCAGTTCCAGACATTTGGCTTTACATCAGGTTTACTCGCTCCACAGCAGCTGTTCAGGTTTCTGTTGATTGTCTGTTTTGTCTGCTTAAGCTGGAGGAGACAATGTTAACTGGGGATTAACTTGCCAGGTTGGCGCTGCGTAGCTGTCAGAAGCTCAGTGAAGCGTTGAAGAGAACGGAGTCTTTAGAGGGGATTAGTCTGAGCCTTAATGGTGAAGGAGAGGAAGCCCACCACACACACACACGCATGCACGCACACACACTCACCACACTTCATCCTTACAGTCATCGAGGGATCGAGCCCAAAAACAAGTCATACAGCTGAGTTAATCTTTAATAATGAGACAAGCAGCCAGCACATGCTCAGTGAGGACCAGCAGTCAAAATCAGCACTGAGCAAATAGTGACGTGTGTACTTCTTTCCAACTTAAACATCCACTTTCATGCAGGTATTTTCTTTTAAAACGCCATTCAGAGTTGAGTGCGTCTGGTGCAGAGAGCTCTAACAGCTGTGCCACCCACAGTGTAGCCAGAGCACAATGGCATTTCCCTGTCAGCTCCTGATATGCCACAAAGCAGCCCAGCATTAGAGGACCAAACAATTACATGTGTTTTTCCTGATACGTGCAGGGCACTGGCTTCAGTGGAGCTTGGCCGGTCTGACTCATGTCTCCTTAAAAGGAAGTGGAGTTTCTGTGTGAGTCGGTTTCCTCTTGGTGACATCACCACATGCACAGCCCCTGCAGATTGTTATCACAAACTACTTCCTGTTTACTCAGCATTACTGAGTTTCTTCCAAAGCTCAGGGAACCATAGGGGGTGGGACCCAGGGGATCGAGTGCAGCTACAACAATTGATCAAATCGGGTACACCGAGAGAGGCATTGCACTAATGGCAGTTTATGGTGGGAACCAAGTGTTGCTGCCACTATCCCAGGGAAATCTGAACCAAAACTGCCAAACCAGATATACCGTAGTTTTACTTATGAGAAAACGAAATGTTTCAGTCCAGTTGCAAGTGGATCTCAGTCTGTTCCATTTGTGGTCTAAATTCAGCAAACTGGAAAAGCAACTTGAACAGCAAGTAGTCCTAAATTTCAAAGTTCTAGATGAAAATCAGACCCGAGGCCACACTGACCCAGAGCAACCGCTTTGCTGTAAAGGTATGATGTCTGCTTGATGTCATTCTGTTGAGTTGATTGATGAACAACAGCCAGAGATCAGATGGTATGATGTACATTTGAATTAGTGGGAAGCCATTATAACACAACAAGACATGAATATGTGCATCAAACATGAAAGCTCAAGAGTTTAATTTCTCTACGATAGTCGTAATGATCATCAATGATAAAGGCATCATCAAAATGGAAAATCTAATCAAATCTAAACTCAAGTTGAAAATGTGTAATTACCTTTTAGTTTGTTGACACTCATTGTTAGAATTAAAATTGCAGCAGGTCTTTTCTTTACTCCCCAATTTCTTAAAACTAGTTGAACAAAGTCTGTTAAGAATTAAAGGAGCTGTATCATGCAAAATTCACTTTATGTATGTTTTAACCTTGTTATATAGTTATGTACTAATCAAACACCCCCAAAGCGTTTTTTTTTTTTTTCCTTCGTGCCTGTGTGTTTGAGCTTTCCTCATTTTTCTGCTGCTCAGAGAGGCAGCCCCTCCCGTACCTGTGAAAACGGTCTGTTTTCCCATGTTGATGTCACTAGGAGAAGACGGCTCCCCTGAGGACAAATCTCACAAACACAATATATATTTTTCTGATCGCAAATTATGTCATTATTGCATATTGGATGCTCTCTTGATGTTGTGCTGCTCTGATTATATACATTTACAAATCTCTGCAGCCTCCTTGAGTGTTAAACATGCTAGTAAGGAGTGTGTGTGGATTCAGCTGCCAGCATTGTAACTACTCCCATCACTGCAAACCAACATAAAGCCTTGAATTCGAGGCAGATGTTAGTCCCATCTTTGACGTCACTGAAGCAGTCTTTCCTACTCCTCTAACTTGGTGTGCATCTGCTCTTGTGCCGCATGACGTCTCTTTTCATAAGCCCTTTAGCAGACCACACACTCAAACACTCTGTTTCTTGTTCTGGGGTATAAGGTCCACAGCATTCTGCAGTGAAATCCCTTTAAAGCAGTCTCAAGAAATAAATCACCTATTGGAAGTAAACATGTCACAGAAATTCCCTTCTGTAACTGATCTCCTGTTATTCACTGCTCTCCTTTGGCTGCATTGTGTAACTTCCTGCAAAGTATTGCTTGCTCCCATCATGCCTCAGCAGCATTGACAGTTGCAACATAAACTTGCTGTTGCCTCGAGCTCCCTGTTCAGGCAACATGAAGCTTCCTATTACTTCCACCAAGAGACCCAAGGAGGCCAAATGAAAACATGTGGCCAATATAGCAAAGTATCACATGCTCATCTTGTAAGGCAAACAAAAGTCTAGGTTCATGTATATTGGTTGAGTAGTTGAGAAATCTCAAGGCTTAAATGGCATTGAATATTCTGATCTTCCTGGACATGCAATATTTTGGACTTCCAAAGAAAAGAACATTCCAAAAGGAAAACCTTTTTTAAGATTCCTTACCCTGTTCTCTCTATACGCACACTCACACTCACACACCCACGCACTACTGTAGTTCTATTGGTTGCATCGGATGTCTTCACTGTTCAGATCCAGCTGCCTCCCTGCCTTTATTTATAGCAGCGTCTGCGGCACACTATTTATTTCATTCCTGGCGTGCGATAGCTTGCGCAGTAGCTGACCAGTTTGTTTGCGGAGCGCGGAGAGCTGGCTGTACAGCTGTTCTGTGGCGGGGTCTGGGGCTCGGTTGGCTGGCTTTGTTAGCAGACAAACACAGATGGTTCCTTTTTCCGAAATAGCTTGAAGTGAAAGGTATTGAGGAGTACGCCAGGTTAAGCATGGTGTTTTTCCTTCTTGCTCAGTGGAAGCGTTGTAAATGAACACTTGGATTTAAATCACTGGCTCATTAGTCAGACTGTCTTGAAAAAATCGAAATGATCAGCTTTTATACAGTGACATGCAACTTGTGAAAATGTATCTGCAGTGCGCAGAAGTTAACAATGCTCTATATCCCAGGCCAAAATCCAAACAAGCTAATCAGTTCCTGCTGTTCCCTTTACTGGACTGGCTTATAAGTACAAAACGTCTTCCAAAACACGAGACCAGTTGACCTGAAGCAGTTTCTTTAAAATAATCCCTGACCTGGACAAATGAGAATCACACATAAGCTTTGGCTCATATCCTACTGGTAAACATTAGGTCCTGGCATTTATGTCACTTGTTGTCAAAGTACCTTGTTGGATTATTCTTTTGGAACAGAAGGAGACTTAAATAACCGGAAAATAATATTGTCGCTCAAAAATAATGAGGAATTTGACTAAACTTGCCTTATGCTCTGATGAGACTTCCACTCGTGGTGTGGACATGGAGTCCCCCACAGAGTCGGGAACAACCCGGTCGATGGTATCATGACTGCACTCAGTGATGCTGAATGCTTCAGTTGGCTTAATGACATTGGGAGCGTTAATGTGAGGTGTTGCTACAGTGAAAACAACTTTATAGTTTCAGTAGTGGTTACAATTCTAATTAGTTTCAGTCCTCATGTAACCCTTTAAAAAAGTAGCTCATGACATTGCTCAGTTTAAATACACTGCATCTCTGTTTTTCCATTAATACCCCAAAGGGTATTAAAACTAATTTTTGACTTGTACATAGTTTCTGCTTTCGTCAGTTCGCATACGTCACATCATATGTTTTTTTAGAAACAAGGGCTGGATTTATCCACTTCTGCTCCACGAGTGAAAGAGACATCATGTATTTGGCTCATGCCTGTGGCTTTAAAAGGAACTGAGCTTTTTTCCAGCCACTCCCTTTTGAGGTCAACGTCTGAGAGGTTAGGAAGATTTTACTGGAGGAAAGTGGCTTTTTCCACCAAGTTCGTCATCATCACCCTCAACCGGATAATGTGCAAACTGTGCGTGTTAAAATCCACTTAATGGTCCCACCTCATTTTCAAAAGTCAAAACTCTGATCCAGCTCTATGTCTGTGTGCTCTCTTTGTCTGCCCAAGCAGCACTCGGGCTCATTAAAATACCCATCCATCCAGGCCGCTGAGGACTGGCATGCAGGGTGTGCATGGGAATTCAGCTGACTGGAAACTATCAGTCCAGGCTGGCATTCGATTCTGGTGGCACTCAAAGCTTGGTGCCCTTACAGGCTGTCAAGAACTTCAAGGGACCAGATTGACACGAGCCAGGCCATGGAGGACATTCACACCAATATGCTGACAGAATATAATGAACCTTAGCGTTCCTACAAAGAGCATTTAGGTGTTCAGGCAGGAACAGTTATGAAGTACATGTGTGGGATGTCAGAAGGCATTTGAACTAGAAAGAAAATCAGCAGCTGGATAGATTAGTGCAACAGTGACGTCTTTTTTTTTATTGGAACACCTCCATTGGCGTCGGGATTGGTGCAGAAAATAAACTGTGCTCACCAACAGTTTAATGGTCGTCCTGCTGAAGAAAGCACGTAGCTATCATCAACACATCATCATGCAGTTGGATGAGGCTGGAACTTAACCTGAACAGTAGCAGAAGCTCTCACAACTTGTAATTTAATGTTTTGGCCTGATGTGTTATTTTTAAGTTTCCTATTGTATATTATTGTCGTAATTGTAAAAGTTCATTATGGTATGATGTGTGAGACAGTTCTCAACACACTAGATATGGAGTAAAGTTGGACTTCATGATGCGAACCTCAACCGACATCATGATGTAAAGTGCATCAAGATACAAATGAAACACTCATTCTTCTCTAGCATTTATGTGCTGTAAAAATTAGATGAGGAGTTGGAGGATGTGGTTGTGGTTTTATAATTCACTGCCCACAGAATTTGGGTGCAGCTCCTGTGTCGGGTCATCATGACTTTCCGTGTTGCCTTTGTTTGGTAGATAGTTGTAACGGGTATCAATGGGTTATTTTTGATCGTAAAATCTTAAAACATCATGTTAGTCTGTCTCATTGTGCCTGGACCACTTTTCAGCCTTGTTGACTCGACATCGTTTTCAAGTGATACTGCAAAATTTTTGTTATTGGGTTTTGTTTTGTTTTTTTGGGTGTCTGTTTTGGAGATCGGCCCCTAAGGTGGAAACACTGCTACTGCAGATGTGTCCCACAGCTAGAGTTAGTAGTTTGTCTGCACATTCTCAGTAGATGGACAATAAGAGCAATGTTTGCTGTTTACAGCCATTTCTATGTAAATATACATTGTACTGCTGTCTAAACACAAAACTTTTCTGAAGCAACAAAAAACAAAAATTGCGTTTTCACTGAAAACATCTCGTCATCATGACCCTAAGGAACCTCCATGACCTTTTGTCTCAGACAGCCCATAATTTCAGTTGCTAGTGAGAAATGATAAAATCATCCGTGTGACGGTTGGACATCCAGTAGTTTGCAGTCTTATAAAGCCTAAACCTTAAGAGCAAAAGCTTCTTCTATCCTGGATTTAAACCTCTCAAACATCAGTTACAAAGAATCATGAGAATCAGGACTCATGAATCAGAAGTAGAAATCAAAACTTGTTCCAAGTTTTTTTCTGATCGTCCTCCAAACACTTTTGGTTTTATTTATGTAGCACCAATAACTCCAGAGCCCACCCTGTGACAGTCCCCCATGAACTAGCAAAGGAATTAATGAAATATAACATTTCTCTAGAATATGTCTATATGGTGTTTCCACATTGTTATACATTGCTAAAGCTTTAGGTTAACTGCATTCTTATTTGAATGGAGTCATGCAGGGCTGTTTCAGGGATAAAGGTGTCAGTGGGAAGACAAGATGTCCGTATATTACATTAAAGTTTGTATTTTATATATGACATTATATATATTTTATTGTAATTGTAACTTGGTAACCCCCAGGACTCCCTTGAAAAAGAGGTTTTTAATCTCAATGGGACTTTCCTGGTTAAATAAAGGTTGAATAAAATAAATATTCCTTTACAAAGTTTTGCAAGTCACCTTCCTGAACTCCTTTAAAGCTTGTGCTTTTTGTGTTTGTCTAACTCATAAGTATAGTCCTATTTTTGAACTGAAGTAGCTCACACTGTCTCTGGAGGTTGCTCACCCCATTGAAATGATGTTGAATTAGAACCAGGTCCATGTAGGTCGGTATAAATAGTTGTGAAAGAGGTGGGAAGGGAAAGGAAAGGAGGATTCTGTCTTTTGGCCTAGTTGGGTGCTTCTTGCTGACTCTTGGCCACAGTTCCCACTCATTTGACTGGTGACCTGTCAATAAAACATATTTTATTCTAATGAAGCTGGATGTTTGTGTTTTGTTAGCTGAGGTTTGACATCTATGTTTAAACTTGTGACGAAGTGAGTGCCATCTGCTGCTTTTAAAGGTTTTTAAGAAACTACTGCAACCTCAGACGCTCTGATGTCTCTGAGTTGTCTTTTCTGGTCTGGCAGTTTGCATCCGCACTGCTTAAATATTAAACAGAGTTTAACTATGCAGCCACTGGTCTGTTAATCCGTCTATGGGTCACTTAACGAACTAAAGAAATATACTGTCACTTTAAAAGGATCTCGTTTTAACCCAAAGTACCTCTAGATAAAGAACAACACATTGCAAAGTGCATTTCTGAACAAAACTATTTGATCTGAATGGATCTGCAATAACTAAAGAATGCAGAGGCTTGGTTGAGTCGGTAAAACATTGTCACACATCTTAACACATCCATCCATTTGCATGCAGGATGACACACTGCATGCAGAACTGCCTTAATGTTGGAAACTGAGTAGATAGTCTTATATTCAACGTGAGGTCAGGATGAGTCAGAATCTGGCACCTAAAGATTTTGTGTACTTTCCTGACATGTGGGCGGTCACACAGAAACCATTTATTACACTGCAACTGTCTGCTGAGCTCCAGCTGTCACTTTCACAAAGACTTTGCTCATCTGCTCTTGTGACCATCAGCAGGATCAACACACCTGAGGTATTAAACAGTGGCAGGCAACTCTTTATCTGAGGTTACACCCATAAATACGCCGTATGGTCGGCCTTATCCCCAGAGCGCTGCAAAATCTCATATGCTGAGTGCCAAAGAAGAAATACCAGTAACATTACCCTCTGTTGAATGTAGACGACAGAAAAATACCTTGATCAGTATTTGCAGACTCACATTCTCACTTTTGTATGTATGTGTGTTTTTGGTTTTTTTTTTTGTTTTTTTAAACAGAAAAGTATTATGTTTACACTGAAATGGAAGAAACAATGAAAATTATTTAGTTTGCATGCAGGCTGTTTTTTGAATGAAACCACACATGCATGCAGATAACATTACACTATAAACATGACTAATGCCGACGACACAGACATTCCTATGGATAAATGACCAAGTTAATTGCTTTTATGGATGACTGTCAACTCTAAAACTATCAGGTCTCTGGATAACATGGACTGGGAGTCATGACACTCTGGAGGCAAAAGTTCTTGTCCATCCTGAAAGCTGTCAAACTAAACCTCTTAAATTTATGATTTTGTCCTACAGATTACTTTAAAAGTGTAATTCTCTTCAGGAATTTTCCATTCCATACAGACATCAGTTTGCTGGGACTCATTTCTGTACCCTCCCTGTTTTAACATCAGCAGTAACATTGTAAAGTCTGCACAATGAGCAGTAAGAAGATAAGCATCAGACCTGTAAATAAGTCATTTGCAGGAAATTCTGCTTTTTAATGTGTGATTGTTTGCATGTTCCAATTATTGTCCCAGTGCTTCTGCGTCCCCCACCCATGTACATGTTTGAAACCAATTTTCACCCCTGGCTGACCGACGTCCATTAATCTGTCTGTGAAATGTCTTTCTGCTCGTCTTTCGTCTGGCTAAACAAACCCCTGCTTCTCTTGAGTCGCAGCTCTCAGGCCTGCAGCTTGTTATTAGAAGGAGAACCCGAGCGGGTGCTCAGCCTCTCCACAGAGCAGAGTGTTGGTGGTAATGGAGGCTTTCAGGAGCCGTATTTCTGCTGCTGGAGGCCAAAAAGACCGAACTCCCTCTGACACAGCACTTTAGTCTCCCTGCAGCGCTGGAAGATAAAAACGAGGTCTGAAAGAGAGACCCTGTGCAGACGCTGTTTGTTTATGTTGTGTGTTTTCAGTGCGACTCACAGTGATGTTAACAAGCCCAAGGACAAAGAGCAATCATTGACAGAGAGGAAATGCCACTCAGACACAGCCAGTCGATAAATACTTTCTACTGCTTCTGTCTGAAAGATTGTTGTGGCTTTAGCTTAAACATTAAGTTGCAAGTTTATATATTTTTTTATTTAAATGTCACTTTGTATTCCTACTAATCTCCCCGGTTGGCTTGAAGTTCATGCATATGCACAGAATGAAGCTCAGGGCCAGAAGCATGTCTACTGAAGCAGCAATGTGCCTGCTGTTTCAGCGCTCTGAGCTTTATTGTGCCTTTCTTCACCTCAGAAACATCTTTAAGAGCATGTCGTCCACGCAAATGGACACTGCAAGATCACTGGCTTGAGTTACATAACTGATTAAGAATAATACAAAACTGAGTGTAGTGGAGCAGTGCTGCTGCTGTGTGTTCATGCTGTAAGTCATGAAATGTTATGAAATCATTCACATCTGTCAGTTTTTTGACTTTCATTTGTGTTTTTCAGTGTTATCTGGATTTATAGTTAAAATATTTAAAGTTTTTCATAAGAGGTCATTATTTTAAAGCAATTAAAAAAGAATAGTAACGCAATTTAGAGGAAGAAGAAAATAAATTAAAAGCGATTAATAAACAACAGCTTGTTTTAAGATGCATTATTTGGGTTTAACTTTTGAACTCAGGTACTTTGAAGTGTTAAGCCTTAAAAAAAACATTTTGTCATAACAGTGTTATTGACCATTCATTTTCCACCCTTTGGGAAAAGCCTGAGGCCTCACCTGTGAGCTCTGGCGCCCTCTGTAGGAGGGCCCAGACCTCAGGTTTAGACCCGCTGGTATTAGTCATTAAAATGTGTGAGTAAAACTTTAATCAACCAAAGTGTGAAACAAGAGGAAGGAGGGTATTGTATTAAAAGAAATTGCACTGTTTAGCAAGGCACCTTTGTTCGTTTACTGCAGGAGACAAAAAACCAGGTGAAAACATCTGATTTTAGAATAGTGTTTTTTTTTTCTGGACTTTGTCTCAAATATTTGGTGCATGAAAACTAAAAGCAGCTTGTGCATTTTTGGCTCAGACTTGGGAACAAAAATCCCCGAGCCGTCTGGATGGATCAGAACATGACAGAAGATAGGAGATGTGTTTTGGGCCTGAATCACTCAGCGCTTCCTCAGCAGCAGTTTTATCTCCGAATCTATTTTTTGTGTGGCAAAAGGTCTGAGTGCCGGACTGGTGCAGTTGTTTTAAGGTGAAGGAGTTCATGATCATGAAGAGTGTGTGTGCGCGTGTGTGTGTGCGCGTGTGTGTGTGCGCGTGTGTGTGTGCGCGTGTGTGTGTGCGCGTGTGTGTGTGCGCGTGTGTGTGTGCGCGTGTGTGTGTGCGTGTGTGTGTGTGTGTGTGTGTGTGTGTGTGTCTTCCTGTTGCTCAGTCATGGTGACTGACGAGGGGAAATACATTAGTGTGCAACAGTTGGAGGCATCACAGTTACCCCACCCTGAGACAAACGGGCCACAGCCACACAGCGTCTGCCGCAAAGTTTGAGGAAGGAAATGCTTACACACACACACACACACACACACACACACACACACACACACACACACACACACACACACACTCTGTGAGAGAGTCCTTTTAAGGAAAAGGGTCCGCTCTAGTTCCTGAGTGCTGAGTGGAGCAAAGGCCGAGTCCCTCAAATACACACACACACACATTTACACACTGTTGTGACCATATTTCTGCAGGGTCTTCAGATTCTCACCACACTGTGCACTTCTAAATACAGTCCACAGTCCTGTCTGTGATATCAATTACTGAATATTTCAATATATTTTTGTCTGCAGGAGAAATTCCCACGATCCTCCAGACCTTTGTTTCTGCATTCCTGCATGCTGTAAACGTGTTAATGTTGAGCCTCGATGACTGCTGCTGTCTCACTTCTGCCTTATGCTATTTTCTCACACGATGCTGCTATTTTCTCTCTCTCTGTGCCTCCCTCAGGCCGAGGCCAGGCTGGCGGCGAAGAGGGCGGCCCGGGCCGAGGCCAGGGAGATCCGCATGAAGGAGCTGGAGCGGCAGCAGAAAGAGGTACGCTCGTCAAATCCACTACACTCCTGCAGATAATACTTACATTCAACTCCATGTGGCCGACATCTGCAGGCCTCTTCTCATCCGGACTTTCAGTTTAGACTGGGAGCATTTCCTCTCAGTGTTGCTCCTAAGCTATGACTCTGTGATCCCCGGGGTTAAATGTCAGCGTTGTAAACTGATTCTTGCAGAGGTTGTTGTGCACTCAAACCACAAAGAAACAACTATTCTGATTCCTGCAACTATTCTGTTTTCAATACAGTTTGAAGCCACATGAACAGTCCGAGCTTTAGTTTGGAACGTTTGCAGCTTCACAGCAGTCATTGTGTCACGTTTTGTGACAGGATATCTATTGATGAAAATCCTGTCCACTAATCTACTGAAGCAGCCTATCTAATTGTGTATTCCCAGTTTTATTTTCCATATTCAGTAACTTGCTCATTCTTCCAGCTCAATATTGATGAGTTAATGGTGACCAAATATGACACTTCTGCTCGAATGTTTTCATGAATTTCCATAAAGTCTGATTCTCCCTCTTTGTAATTTTAACTCCTTTTAAAGCATTTCCAGCTGAATTAATGTTCCTTCAGTGTCAAATCGGCAAGACTTTATAACTAATTTACATAAATGAAATTCTTCACTTGCCATTTGGAAAGCGTGTATATATTTCAAATGTGTCAACGATCAATAAATTGGTAACAAACTGAGGAAGCATAAAGGGGTAGAATAAGCAACAAGCAATAAATAATGGAGTATTTTTTACATCAGTGATAATTACACTGTCAATATATTTCTGATCTGCAGAGGGAGCCAGAAAAGTGATGTTACAATCAGTTTTTCAGTGTTATCAGTTTAATTATTAAGCTCAAGTAAAGTTTATGCTTTAATTTTTAATTTTAATTTTTAATTTTACTTTATTATTAATTGCTTCCTATTTAACACCTTAAATCCTATTTACTGTCTTCATTTCTTCACATTTCCTCCAAACTAATTTATGACCAATCACTGAATGCAGAATTAGACACTCTCTACGTAACTACACGAAGTCTACACCGTGCACTCAAACACGGACAGGTGTAGAACTACTGTCTCACTGTTGAATAGTCTTAATCAGGTGTGTGTGTGTGTGTGTGTGTGTGTGTGTGTGTGTGTGTGTGTGTGTGTGTGTGTGTGTGTGTGTGTGTGTGTGTGTGTGTGTGTGTGTGTGTGTGTGTGTGTCTGTGTGTCTGTGTGTCTGTGTGTGTGTCTGTGTGTGTGTCTGTGTGTGTGTCTGTGTGTCTGTGTGCAAAAATGACAGCATAAATTTTGAACAATAGCACGAGAAATAATGCACTGTATTTTATTATTGAGGTCTAAATTCTAGATTATGTGTGATTTTTTTTGGTCAGTTTTTTGTTAATAAAGTCCTAAAATATAATTTTCTTCTTGTGCTACAGCGCCTGTTTTTTAAAAATACTTGAATGATTATTTATCTGATTTTTCTCCCTTTCATTTGCTTTTTGTATTTAGCTTTATCTTTGGCATTTTTGTAGCAGGAAGTTAAAAGGAGACAATCTGATATGAAAATACATCACCAATGATTTTCAAAGTTTTGTTTGACTATCCTTTGAAAGTGATGAAGGCTTTGTTAAGTGTGATTTCTTTGTATTTCTTCCGCTCTCAGTTCCTTTCCTTCTTCCTCTGTTTTCAGTACAAACATCTAAAAGTCTTTGTTGTCAAACCTTGACCCTGACTTCACTCTGTCCTTTAGATTTATCAAGTCTTAAACAACATTTCCCAAATATCTGCAGGATTTACGTCGGTCCTGCATGTTTACAAAGACAGAAATGGGGTTATTTTAGTGTTTGAGGCAACCAAAGAGAGATAAACTGTCTTATAACAGTCAAAAGGACATTTAATCCCCACATGTGCTGCACAAGCATCACCTCACAGGTCTCTTCTGTGGATCAGACCCTCGGCACCATCCAAGCCTGGTAGTGTTGAAACAGGTGCTGTGCGTGTGTGTGGGTGTGTGTAACACCTCCTGACCCATGCTGTGGGGCATCGCTCTTTTCCAGCTCCCTATTCTTAGCCCCGAGTAATCCCAGACACACAAACACTGGGCAGCCTCTCACCTGTTGACCGGTGGACTCCTCGAAGTTTTCCGGCCTCACCCTGAGGTTAAGACCCCTGAGCCTGTAATCGCACTGATCATCGCTCGGGCCGACCCTGATTGTTTGCGTCAGGACGCTGCTTTTTCCAGGTCGTTGGAGCGAAATATGTAAATTAGGAGTGACCTTATTTCTGTCATTCTGCGCATGCTTGTCCGTTGGGATGACGTAATATTCCAAGATGGCGGCCCGCGGTTCAACTCGTGCGGACATGATTTATTTACCAGGAGCCATAGAAGAAATGGAGATAATGAAAAGAGCGGATGGACGGACGCATAGCAATGTGGACATTTTCAAAGCTGCAGCATCAAAGTTAATCGAGAAAGAAGGAAGCATAAAAAATAACCGGCAGCATGCTTTGTTTTCTTCCGGTGGACGTCGCTACGTCACGGCCGCCTCCTGTCCAATCAGAACGCTTCGCAGCTTCCAGCATTTAAGAGAATTTAATCCTTCGTTTTTCCCACGCAAACACCAAGTTCATAAATTTAATCCGGAATTACTTAATTCAGAATGCACCAATTCTGAATTAAAAACACCATGTAACCAAACTCGATCAGTTCATTTAAAATCACTTCAGATTTGTCTAAATCGTAAATGTCAGTTTGGTGCTACATAGTAGCTTGTTTTAGAAAAATCTGAATCTACTCAGTCAGTAAGCCACATAAAAGGTCCTTTTTTATAATGTGAATATTTTTTAACATTAGATATCAAACCTGTGGCGTGAATGATATGAGATATGGTAACAAAAAAGTGCATTTGCTGGATTTCTAAAAGGAAACTTTATTGAACACTGGGCCAAAAATGTTATGGAAGTGTTTTCTGATTAAGATGAAGCTCATTTCAAGCTGGCAGAACTTGAGGTCATAGAGAGGATGGCTGAAAGCGAAAGCTCCTGAATTAAAGTCATTTCTCATTCATGGCAACCGTAGTGCTGGTTTATGCAACAGTGGACACACACACACACACACACACACACACACACAAAGTCATATGTGCTGGATTAGCGGGCATTGTTAAGCTGAGTCTGGTGTGTGTGTGTGTGTGTGTGTCTGTGGGTGTGTGTGTCCCTTAAACCTTTTAGCCGAGTTCTAAAGTAGCTTAGCAGGTTGCGCTCCCTGCTCCAGCCTGCTGCAGCCGGCACTGGGGCAGAGTTGTTGTTGTTGATGTGAGCGATGGGTTGCTGCTCCGCTCCCAGCAGCCTCCGGGACGTTCCAATGTGTCCTCAATCTGACAGCGCGCTCGTCAGAGAAGCTTTCTAGCCGGACGCTCGCTTTCCACCACTCGGACCTTTACTTTCCACCTGCCTGCGGCGCGACCTGCCGACCGCCGGAGGATGCCCCCGCTCCCGGTCCCCTGAGGGCATCAGGACGGCCGGGCGGCGGCTGACGGGGAGGGGGCTGAGGGCCGCCCTCGGCGGGCGCCCGGGAACCCCTCCGGTGAAAAAGGGCAGCTCGGTGAGTGTAACAGAACGGCCGAAACGACCGGAGCTGGTTGTGTAACTGACTTGATGAATGGGCTTATGACGAGGCTGGGCTGGCGGGCTAATAGGCTGTCCAGACACGTAATGAGAGATCAGTGCGCAGACAGGTCTCTGCAGAAAGTTATTAATCTGTTTTGACTGTGCATCCATCCTTCATTTCTGCTTGGGATTCAGATGTGGGTGGTGTCAGGAATGGAAGTGGAGGTTAAAGGTGAGGGCTCATGTAGCACAGGTGAATGGAGGTCAGTGGCGTTCGGAAAAATGCTTCTCAGCTTCTGCTGCGTTTGCTCATACTGGTGACTGTTGCAATATATCACAGCTTCCTCCCTGGCTTTTATCTAAATAAACATGACCTCCACAACTCAGGTTAACCTCCCTGGAGTTTAGGAAGACCTTATCTTCATAACCTGATCTCAGGTCTTTGAGTGTGGCGTGCTTCAACCTTCCAGTTCAGCTCCGTGATGAATTCAGAGCCATGCCGACCACCAAGC
Organism: Salarias fasciatus; assembly: GCF_902148845.1. Taxonomy (NCBI): domain Eukaryota; kingdom Metazoa; phylum Chordata; class Actinopteri; order Blenniiformes; family Blenniidae; genus Salarias; species Salarias fasciatus. The sequence continues at coordinate 10,348,538 of NC_043760.1, forward strand.
AGGTCGTCTTCACGCTGACAGCCATCCAGCCATCGGGCAGACATTCAAGGGAGGCAGTGGCAGGAAATCTGGATTAGAGCAGTGGAACAGGGTGGCGGGGTGGAAAGGACAGTTGTAAGGGCGGGGCGTGCTTTCTGGTTTCTAGCCGGGCTCCAAAAAGGCAGAGCGTGCGCGGATTGGTGCCCTGATAATAGGCACATCAGCAAAAGTAACAAGTCATAGTGAAATCTGTCAACAGCTGGGTGAACGGCACTCCTCCTCCAAACAAATGCTGAGTGGATTTTGAAAAAACTTTTAATTGGTTGTAATTTGCGAACTTCCCTTCTTCCCTTTCTCTCAAACATTCCGCAGTCTGCACAGCAACGCCCACAAGTGACAACACACACACACACACACACACACACACACACACACACTCTCTCTCTCTCTCTATAGACACTGAAGGCCGCCACTGTTGTAATTGTCCATCTACTTTCACATGTGCAGAGGAACTATTCACTATGGCCATGGCACTTGTGTGCAATAGTAGCATTTCATAAAAGATGTGTTTTCACCCGTTTACACTGAGACTGAGTTGGTGCGTTTTCAAAAAGTTGGCTTTTCCCCCGTTTCTATGGAGATGGAGTGTTTAATACCTTAAACAAATACGTCCATCCGTTGTCATGTCTCAGTTGTTGGTTGGCACTTTTGAGACGTCCTTGGAGGAAATCATGCTCCAGCTTTAAGAAGATTTTATACAAATCAAACAAAGGAAACCAGCTTTGCTCCGAGCTATCAGTGTGGAAATCTTTCTTCTATTTCTTCCAAATAGGAAGTTCGTGAAACAGGAAATCAAACCAAACTGTGCTTCAAATCAAACCAAAATAAGTGTTAGCACAATCGGTGAACAAGCCACAAAGGGCTGAATCCGAACAAACTAATTGTTTCATTCATTTGCATATAGTGTTTTCGAGACTCACTGCACCTTCACCAGATGAAATATTGTATTTTTTAAGTGCATCCGGTTGTTTTTCACGTCCTTATGAAACTTGCACATCACATCACCTTTAATTTCAACATATCATACATATGGAGCAGGAAAAGGATGTGGAGGGATCAGCCCAAGGATTACGCCGAGTAGTAATGGAGAGGATTGTTTAGGGCTGCAGGCACTCTCTGCCAATAAAAATCATTCAAATGTGGTCAGTTTTCATAAATCATCTGCAACTTATTTTAGTCTGTAACTTATTTCATATTCTCAATTAGTTGATATTAGAACACATGAAATCATGAAAATGTGTGTTTCAGTGTCAATAGCAGTTTTACCCTTCACTGGTTTCTTTCATTCCTTGATCAATAGGGGCGTATCTTACTGAAGAAAAAACCTTCCCTGACCCACAGATTCTCATGCTGCTTCCTTCTCAGTCTCTTCTGTGTGCCACTTTCTTTAGAAACGCTCATTTAAGGGATTTTTTTTAAAAGCCTACGTTGGAATAGTCGAGCAAACCGACAAGTTTCTGTGGTTTTCTTTTTCACACACTTCCTTGAGATTTGTCATAAAGTTCTCATAACTTTCACTAAAAAAACAAATGTGAAAAGGGGAATTGTCTGTTGCTCAGTTTAAAAATGAATTCTGGTCCTGATGGAATCTCCTCGGCTCCTCTGGAACAGCAGAAGCTCAATGTTGGTCACATTTCTGAGGTACAGTCATGGGACCACATGGGGCTGTGTGAAAGTGACATTTTGGCCCTGGGCAGGTTAGCGCCAACCCCAAAGGATCATGGGAAAACGGCCTCAGCAGTCCAGTCTCGTAGGTCGTTAAATCTCCAGTGAACTTGTTCTCGGGTCAGTTCCTGTTGGCTCCGCTGTGTGGGCAGGATACTTCACATTCCTGACTTCTCTACTTTCTTTCTGACTTTTTACTGTTTGGCATTTTAAACTGATTCTTGTTTTGTTTTTTTGTTTTCTTCCTGTGTGTATGTTCCACACCTCCCTTTCTCTTCCCCCCACTTGGGGGTCCAGATCTTTCAGGTGCAGAAGGTAGGCCTGTTCCTCCTCATTTCCACTACATCGAAGCATGGTTATTTAATAAAATCTCAGACTAGATTCAGACTGTTCCCTGAAAGTAGTCAAACCGGTCAACTGTTTCTCCTCAGAAATACTACGGCTTGAACCCCAAAGTAGACGACCGAGCAGACAGCAAATGGGGAGATATAGAGCAGTGGATGGTACCGTTTCTAAAATCTGTCAAACTGAGCATGTGGTGCTGAGAGCTTGTTTTTTGAGTGTGTGTTGGAGGATTTTTCAGCCTGATCTGCATTTGAATTCCATTTAATTCCTGCAGAAGCTTTTTTTCCCCTCCCTCGTTTTCAGAAAATAACAGATTATAGTGATACAAAGCTCTGGCAGTGATGATAATCCACTTGTGCACGTTCTGCTGTGACTCAACATGACCATCTGCCCCACTGGGGCAAGACCGCAGGGCATTTACACTGTCCAAGTCTCCACTTAAGTTACTTAATTTGGATTGTTTCTAGTCATTGAGGTGCTGAAGTGCTGCAGTGTGCATGTGTAGGATGTGCAACTTGACTAACCATGGTGCGTTTCAATGCACTGAATGCCACTAAAAGAGTGGATGGTGTGTTCTCTTGATTCCTACTTGTTTGCTGTGGTTTGATTATGTGCCTTTTTTATATACCTGACCTTTAACACCGCGTGTTGAATAAGTTGATAACCCACTCATTGCTCTCCTCTGAGGAAGCAGGGAGCTGTTGTATTCCAAAGGTGCTCTTTATGGGACGTCTTTGGTTTCGACCTTCATCTCCGGGTGCTTGGTAGACCGCTTGAGTTTGAAGTTTCAAACTTTCATTCACCAGTTTTCCACCACAGAAGATGCATTCAGCTCTTATTCTGTACATTGCTTCTATGAAGCCATATTCTACGTAACTCTATTTTCTGTTTCGGCTGAACAACCACCATTTTTTTCCTCCCAGTGCTTTAACTTTTAATGTAAATGCTTAAAACTGAGTAGTTTTGTGATGAATTAAATGCTGACTCACCTATTTTTACCAATTGGGAATCACTGACCATAGGCATGAACCACAAAGAGATTTTTAGTTTGAATTCATTTACGCATCAATGAAATATATTCCAGATTTAATGTGATGAATATTAGGACAGATATCTAGAATAAACTGCTACTTTAAGGCTTTAGACTTTTACTAGAAGATATAGCAGAGTTGCTACTAAACATCTCAAAAAGTTCCGTGACAGATAAGACACTTTTTCTACTTCTTCTTGGACACAGGAGAGAAAATGGAGAGTTTCCCAGACCTCCTCTTCTAGAAGGTGTCAAATGAAGGTTTTCTTTAATTCTTGACTCCAGGTTAGGCACTTTAAGGTCAGATATTTTCTCATTATTGTTGCAGAATATGCAGGGACAGAGCAGTCGTTCAGTTCAGCCCGTCAAATGTCCTTGAGGTTTTCACTGGACGTGAAGCTTAAAGCCCAAAAAGCCAAAAAGAGGCAAAAGATTTGCTGCAGGATTACTTCATCTGCAAAGCTTAGGGCTGCTGGGGATTTTATAAAATGACTGTCAGAACATTTCCAAGTACGTGTACGTCACTGCGACTACTTAATGTTACACCCAAATTGAAAAAAAAAAAAAAAAAACCACTCCTTTTTAAATGCTTTAATGTGCACTTTTAAACTGGAATGGATGCAACTTCTCCAACTGGACACTCCAGAAGTCTTCTTTTACCCAGAGTGTTTTTCCTCTTGATCCTTCTGTCTCATTGATGTTTCACATCTCTCTCCCACCCTTCACCTCCTCTCATCTCCATCCTCACCCCTCCCCTCCCCTCTCCTCCCCCTCCAGGAGGACAGTGAGAGGTACTCACGTTCTTCACGGATACAGCCGGTTTGTAGTCCTCCCTCTCTTTCCATCTCGTCATGCTCTTCCTCTCTTCTGTTAAAAATTGTGAGAAAATTCAGACCCATAAACAGATGAGTGTCTCTGTGTGCATGTCTACTTTTATCTGATGTATTTGTCTTAATTTTATTTTAAAGGTTATTTTCACATGGTCACTGTGCTGGACCGGCCTGTCAGGTCACATGCACAATGAGTTTACAGGTTTTAGTAGGTAATTTATGCTTCATGCATGTTTTAGTCAGTAAGCGGTGACTGAACAGCTCATTCTGAGACAATAATGCAAATCTGCAGCTCGCTGGGGAAATATTACTCGCTAGTGTATTTAATGGGTGATACTAATTCAAGATTACAGAAGCTGCCTTTATATGGCTGCCTCTTTGTCAATCCCACTGAATTCTTTCCCATGGAGACTCCATAAAAACCTGCACCAATATCTAATTACTATAAATGCACCAATAACTAATTACTATAAATGATGTAAAATTATGTAAGTATAGTTTCCATTCGGTTACTATATTATTCCCATGATGCTTTGCACTGTGATGTTGGCAGTAGGTCACATATGCTCATGATCCAATGACCAGATTTACCTCTAAGCTGATTAAAGCAGAATTACCTCTGTTAAGGAAGAGACAACAATGTGTGTTGTCTCCTCGACCAACTGCCGTTTATCACATACATGAAGAGTCGCGTAGCGACGTTACATAACTGAGCATACGTCATCCAGTGTGCAGTGTACATGTACTCTGATTGGATCATCCACAGGATTTCTCCTGCTCTGATCCCACCATAACGTTTATCACACAGAACCAGTCTAATAAGATGCAAGTGTTTACATGATAGAACTTTAATCAGAACAGTAGTAAATCTGATTGCTCAGTGTAAACCGCAACTACTGGTAAATAAAAGAAAATTAATTTAGTTATGTACAGAATTTCTAGAAAAGCTAGAAGTGTATTTCTCGAGTATCTTGGCTCCTGTGTTTTGCACAGTGGCTTAATTTTTTTATCCATGAGAGTGTCAAAGACATGTGCTGCAGTGTTAGACTGAGTAGACGGAGACAAAAGTGTGCTGCAAAAGATATAAACTAACCATGATTTTACCATTTCGGGACCAATTTATGGTTTGAAAATACTCAAAACCTTGATCATGCCTCCAATTCTGAGGCAGAAAACTAAATAAATAAGATAAAAACCTCAAAGGTAGGATCGGTTTAGTACAAATAGAGGAACTGAAAGCTGCACTCTTTCTTTCTGCTACATTGAAAAGACAGATGCCAACTGAGTGTGGAAACACTACTTTCTGCTCCTCGTATCTGACATTTAAAAACCTGACCTTTGTTGATTTCTCAGTGAAGATAACGGAGAAAAGAAGCTCGAGTGTAGCCTTGCTTTATTTTCTCCTCTGTTACCTACTAAGTGAGGTATAAAGTATATAAAGTAGAGTTTCTGTTTTCAATCAAATGTGCAATAACTATATGATTTCTGATAAATACAAACATTGAAGTAGCTGACGTTATGTGCTTTGAAACTTCCTCCACTGAACAGCTCTCTTGGCCCTAATTTATTTATTCAGGGTTTTTTTTATTTTGATCTTCATTTTTTTTTTTTGGGGTTATTTTTTGTAGTTTTTCGTGCTTTTTGTCACATCTGTCCTGTGCTCAACAGGTGTAGAGTAATTTGAACTCCATACATTTGTTCTTGGTCAATCAATAGGTTTTGTGAATTACTCACAATCAACAACACCTTTTCTCATTTATTGTGTTCTGCCAGGAGGTACACTGAGGGGAAAAACACACTCATTTTGGTTGTCGTTGATATTCACCAAGACTATTTCTTTTGAAAACATGAAGGTCTGTAAAGCTTGAAACGTTGGTAATGAATTAAGCTGTCTTTCGATGGTGGTTTGAGTCTCTTACAAAGAAGTGGAGATCTGGACTTGTTGTTGCTCCATATGAAAAACAAATGTCCCTCAGAGCAGACGAACTCCGTTGAGCCATGATACATCAGTCCCTGTCTGTTCTCATAACTCTAATCGATTCGATCTCTCTCTCTCTCTTCCCTGCAGCTGTCAGACGAAGATGAGCGGATGTCGGTGGGGAGCCGGGGCAGCGTCAGGGTCAGTATCACTCAAACTGCACACATGCTTCAAATACACAACATATTTCCTCTTTCGCTCTGTTTTGATTATTGCTCTCCTATTCTGTTGATGCGGAGGCTTGTGTCCTCAGCAGCAAAGCGAGGTGCTGTCTGTGTGAACGACGATGATGATTTGATGATGATGTGTCTTTCATACAGTCTGATCTGGACTCAGTTGGGGCTTATGGCGGTGGGGTAAGAGTCTATAGAGGACTTTTTAACCTGTTCTCCTGACGGTTTGGTTTGAATGGATTGTTTTTTGATTAACTGGTGGAAGAATGGAAGTTACATGTTGCATGTGCATTTGAGTTTCCCCTGAATTGACAAGACTTTGGTGATAAAAATCCACTGCGTGGAAACGAGGCCTTTTATAGTTTCTGATCTGTCATTGTTGATACATTTGTGATAAATTGTGGGAAACATAACTCAAACGTTGACGTAACTCCTTCCAGATTGTTTTTACTGTTGTGAGGGAACATTGATTTCCTCTGATTCGCTCAGGTTTGATTTCACCAAAAGAACCGCTGCATGTTTTCCGAGTGTTCTTCCAACCAAAATGCAATCAGGACTATTTTAGACTCTGTTATGTCTCTGTATTTTTAACTTTCCTTTGTAATTGTGCGAACAGTGTTGGTACTAATCCGTCTGCCCTTGTGCACCAAAGCCTGTTTGTTTTTGGAGTTGAGCTCATTAGCCCAATCAGTTTTGCTTGTGTCCAGCCTGTGTGTTCAGTCCAGTGGTCTCTGCATGAAGTATCGCTATCTTCAGATCAACATTTACAATCAGGTGCAGGCTTCTTTCATAGTCTTATTCAAGGCTATTTTTAATTCACAAATGGGGATAAATAGAAAATCAAACTATTAGCTGCACAATATGGTATTTAAATAATATACGATAAAGGTACTATTTACAACAATACAAAGTAGATGCTGTTTTAATTAGCAGCACTCTGTTTTAAAGTAAAAACCTTTTCAGCATGCAGTGGCTGTGGATTTTTACAGTTTTTGATTATTGTTCTCCTATGGTCTGTTTTGAAGGTTTGTTTGTCTCTGCATGCTGAAGATTGCACAGATTGAATAACACCGAGGTCACCTACTCAAAGACTGATCCAAACACTTCACTTTCTTTGTCCTTCTCCTACTTTAAGGGCTCTTCCTTATATAAGAAATCCAAGAAAAAGAAGAAACATAAGCACAAAGACAGAGATGTATGTAAATGCTCCAACGGCTCCAACACTCCACACAGAAGAGGAAGTTTCTTATCTGTGTTCTTTCCTTCCAGAGAAACGGTTATGACGATGATTACAGCGTCATGTCCAGCAGGGTCAGTAGCTGTGTGACTGTGCAGCCTTTTTTTAATTTGGTCTGTTGTAGAATAAAGGAAGACGGTTAAGTCCCGTCACTTCTGACTCTCCTCTTTCTCCCGTGCCGTCAGAGCTCCAGACTGAGCGATGAAAGCCGAGTGTCTCGCTCCTCCAGGCTAGACCTCACGGTGCGTGTTGGACACCTCTGATCCATATCACTCAGCAGCTGGAGGCCTTTTCCCTACAATGATTTATAGCCTTTGCCTTTCATTTAGAGCACCGGATCAGCCACTGTTAAAGGGCAAACTGCAGCCAGAGGCAGAAAAGCTCAGGTTTTATGAATGAAATGCCTCACATGTTGTTTTTTTTTTAAAGAATTTTTTATTAGTTATCTTTAAGGAAAGACATTTTTCTTTTAAAAGTATTTGAAAAGTTATAATCGGCAGCCTAAGAAAGCTGAAGCTAATATTCTACTGAAGGAACCAATAGCACAATAATAAAAGCCTAAATCAAACAATCCTTTAATAAACCCCATGCACATATATCAGGTCTTCTGTCCATTATGTACACTAGTAGAAGAAAAAAAGACTGCCGCTTTGCAAAAAAAAAAAACCAAAAAAAAAAAAAACCTGCACACACAAAAAATCTGTAAACCTTGAATTACTCAGGATGGTTTTTCTGTGTCATTACTAATGTAGAATTATATCACTGTCTCGGTTTGTAATCAGAACCAGCTGTGCTGTGTTCGTCTCTCTGTGATGCTGAACTCACCTGCGTGGTGTCAGAGCTCAGGTACACCTCATTGTTGTCTGACGTTGTCTGTTGCCCCCCCCCCCCCCCCCCCCCCCCCCCCCCCCCCCCCAATATCAGAGCTCCATATTGAGTGACGACAGCCGGCTGTCTCGTGCTTCCAGATTAGACCTCCAGCCGGTGGGTGGCACTGAAATCCTGTGTATTTACTGAGTATACAGCACGTCTAACAGCACTTCCTTCCTGTAGTGGATGCACGGATTGAATCTCATCTGCTCTGAACTTCTGTCGAAGTTCCTGCAGAATATTTCAATAATCTTATAAGTGGATTTCTTGCTACATTTGCTTGACTGCATGTTGTCCTTCAGAGGTGTCAACAGCAACACACTCATCAAGATACTTAATTTATGTACAAAGCCATTGCTTCCAGGAAATCGGGGCAGATGCAGGCTGTGGTAGCAGGTGATTGTGGTCTCTCGTTTCACTGTAATCTGTCGTCTTGGTGCAGCACTCATCGCTTTGATCGTAGCAAAAATTTCCCTGCAAGTCTTTTTAAATCGTAGCAGCAGTTGCACTGTAGGCTGTAGTGAATGAGAAGGGAATTTCTGACTTTGTGTGAAGATGATATCAGGCTTTATGTACTTGCAGGTGTCTGTAACCCCCTTTAACCTCATGGCATAAGATCATTCATTTTCAGTCTTGAGCAGCTGAAATAGCATCTGGTCCAGGTGACTGTGGATATTTTTTATTTCCTGTACAAAATCAGACCAGGTTGCTCGGATCACAATGGATTATTAAATCCAAAAGAATGTTTCATTGATGTACAGAGTTCCCATTCTGAGATTTCTCATCCTGTGACAAGCAAATTTCTGAAGTTTTCCTTGTTTTTCATCATTACTGGATAGATACAGCGCCTCACATGGCACCCATGTGCAGTGGTTTGGAGGTGGCTGTGAAGCAGTTGTCAGAGTGGCAGTCTCGCATTCAGAATATTGTTGGTTAGATTCCCCATCATCCTCTGTCCACAAGTGGAGTTGCCCTTGAGCAAGACACTGAACCTTAAGCTGCTCCCATTGGATGGATAGAGCACCTTACACGGCAGGTGCATCCTCTGATTTGAAAAATCTCCCTGTGGGGTTAGAGTGTTGCTTTTCTATTCTATTAAACAAGTCAAAGCTTCAACAGTTGGTTAAGTCGTTGCAGAAGTGTCTGTGTTGTGGAGAAAAGGCTTGTTGGAGAACTGAATGAATTCCTGTTTGAAGTTTGAGTTTATCGAGAAGTTGACTCTTTTTGAAATAACTGAAATAATGCATCATATCTGGAAACGCAGAGTGTTAAAAATGTGAAGCTTGCAAATACCCTAACTCTGTAAAGTTATTTTCTTGCATGAATTTACCTGTTCCACATGACAGGTCGGCCTTTGGAACCTGGTCTTTATAAAGGACTGAGCACTGCTGCTTCAGAGCTTTACCATGTTAAAACTGTACTATCCTGAAAACTTATGATAATCTTGTTCAGTTGGCGTGACCCTGCATGGTTTTGTTTTGCTTCTTTACTCCACCCTCTTTTTATCTGACATTGTTAGGACAGGTGCAGCTTTAATAACGTACCTCATGAATCTGGAATCTTTCCTTCATTCATGTCGCACGTTCTCTCAGCTCATCACTCTCTCTCTCTCTCTCTCTTCCTCCCTCGCCTCAGGCCTCCTATGCTTCCTCTGACTTGTACAGCCTCAATGGTCTGTCCTCTTCCAGAAACCCGGTCTCAGCTTACAATGGTTATCAGGTCTGTAGAAGTTGAGACAGCTGCACAGCATGTTCTGAATCATTCAGATTTAGACCCCGTTTACACGACGTCTCGATTGAAAATGCATCATTTTTGTGTTTTTGTTTAAGAAAAGTTTCACATTTATGCAGCAATGTTCAGAAAACAATGTCTGTTTATGTGGAAATGATGAAAATGGAGTAGTTTTTGAGAGGAACCACTAGTGGGCACTGTTTGTTTTTGTAGTGAGACCACACGTACACAGAGAACAATACACCATAAGCGCATTTCCTTAAAGTTCTACTTTGGGCACTTTTTCAAAAAAAGTTGTTTAGCACCATCGTCATGTAAACAAACCCCCAAAACACTTCGAAAGTGTTGCGCTTCCACTTGAGATCGTTGTCGTGTAAACGGGGCCTTCATCTTGATGTGGCAGAGGAGTTCATTGTCAGTGATTCGCTGTCGTCCCTTTGTGTAGTTTTACAGGTCTCTCAGTCAGATCACCCAGCAGCTCTATCGGAGGGTTGGTTCCCTTCATTTCCAGCTCACCTTCCTCCCTCAGTCCTTCCTGTCCGCGTTAACAGACACATGCTGAATTGTGCTGAGTGATTCACTGCAGCTTGAATCACTAAATCTGCAGATCATTAGCTCACTTAAATCACCGATTCACATCAGAGTACTTAACTTGGCTTCAGGCACTGAGGACGCGCTGAGTTCACGTCTTGCCAGAAATCTGCACTCTGTGCTCACACTGTTTAAGTGTGATCCTGATCGTGTGTGTGTATTTGTTTGTGTGTGTGTGTCACATGTGCAGAGCTCCCTATATGAAGACAGTCTGTGCAGTGGTTCACGACGAGCCTCCAACTCGCACGTAAGACCTCAAAGGAACTGTGCACCTTGACGTGGCGCGCTGTCGAAGCATGAAAAAGAACCACCTGAACCTTAACATGTTTGAATTTATGAATCCAGTCTGGATCAGTAAGGCTAACAGTCATGTGACCACATGACACAGGGAGATCCGTGTGTTTTCAGTGTTTGTTGTGGTGCTGCATGAGATGTAAAATTTAAAGGTTTAAACCAACTTAAAAGCAACTTTGGTAATTAGAAGTTATTAAATTGATATTGATATTAAAGGTAATGTTATTGGTAGATGAATGAATGTTAACTAGACTAATATACTGTATGCTTACACAAAATTCAGTTATTTTGAAAAACTTCTAATCTCAACAGTTGTGTGTTTAAAGATAACGAGGAATCACTTCAAAATTGTTTTTCCCTGCATGTTTACCATTGAGGTGATATTAGGTGATGTTTAAAAATGGAATTAATTTGTGTTAATTGACCCGTTTAAGTCCCAGTCCTAATTCCTAATTTCTACTAAAATTAACAAACTAATCAACTAGTCCCACTTCGGTGACTTTTGTAATGCCACTTTGTACCTCAAGGTGGTGTTGTGAGTCACTCTTTTAGCTGAAAAACTGCTAAAGGTTTAAGGAACAGTGACTCCCTGCTGCCACCTATAGCTCAGATGTGGTATTACTTAAATATAACAAACTTGCACTTAAAGTGATAATACTGTGTGCGACCACGTAATGCAAAATCTTGTGATACGTGTCTGAGGAATAACAGATGTTTTTTCCTCTGCAGCCTTTAGACTACTCTAGCTATCGAAGTTCTGGCTCCCGAGCCTCCAGCAGGGCCAATTCAGCCCGGGCCAGCCCAGTGGTGAGCAGTGTGTGTGTCCCCCTACCTGCAGCCCCAAACTTAACCCGCATACATACTGAATGTTTTTTTTTTTTTTAAATAAACTCTCAAAATTACCACAAAAAAACTACTTGAAACTAAATCATGGAAGTCACAGGACTAACACAGGGTTCAGAGGGAGACTTTTTTTTGAGGAAAAACTTACATTACAATGAGAAATTAATCTGAAAATGCAATTTTGCTATTAGCTGTGTGATTGTCTTTACGTCAAGTAATTACATTTTTCTTCATCAAGAAATAAGTGCCACAAAACAAAACCATTCTGCCTTTGAATTTGATTTTTTTCCCTTTATCATGTTTTCTGGAAAAAAAATATAAAACCCCCCCTGCAGATTAGAGGCATTGTTCCCCTATAAAAGTTACAAAATGAAAAAGGTTGCTGGAAGTTTTTATCATATCAACCTTTAACCTTCAGCAGACGATCCTCTCCCTCTCAGGTGGAGTGAGACACATAATTAAGCCGTGTTCTCTCTGGGTGTCACAGTACGTTAACCTGGCTTACTCTGCAGAGTCATCACTATTAAAACATAATGTTCCCCGTGCAGCGCCTGATCGAGTATTTCCTGATGACCCAGTCATGTTCTGTGGTTGAAACACCTTTGGAATTGGCTGTTTATCAGTATTTAAAGCTGCAGAACCAGTTTTATGAGTCTTGGATGTGCTGCTGCTCATTTGTTGATCTGATTTTTATCAGCCTGAGAGCTTAATGTGGGATTATGAATCAAAAGTGTCTTTGACACGCGTGGACTGATATGTTATCCGTGTTTACAAAGCTGGGTTTTGTGCGTATTGTTGCTGCTGCTTCCAGTGATTACACATCATCTCCTCTCACATGCTGAAATAATTAAAGTGGATGTTTGGTTGTTGGCTTCCCTGCTGTGAGCCTTCAGTCTCTCTGTTGTTGTGTCGCCCCCTGGTGGCCGCTGTAGGATAACTCCGGCTCAGTGGCCAGTTTCCTGCGGAGCGCGGCCAGCAGCAGCGGGCTGCCCCGGGACCTGGACGACGTTACTATTCCTGACTTTTCTGATGTGAGTGTCTTTGCACGGCGCTGGGACGTGAGCCCACTTCCTGCCTGGCTGCTGTGTTGCCCCCCAGCCTGCAGAGAGGGGCCGATTGTGGTGTCAGAGGTCAACCTGCTGTTTTGGACTCATTACCTGCAGTGTTGGTCCCGTTTAGCTGTGAGATCCTGTCTTGTTGCGGGTTCACCAGGACATGTGAATTGTCAGCAGTGAAGGATTGTGGGACTTCCTTCCTTCCTTCCTTCCTTCCACACTGAGCCCCTCAGCCTCTGACTCTCGTCTTTGTCTCCACAGGTGGAGGACAGAGATTATCTGGAGAAGGTGAGTGCTTCCCGTCCGAACTCTGATGTGTGCGGCTGCCTCTGATGGATTTGAACTGAGCGCGTCTCTCCGTCTGTCAGGGATCTCGTGCTGCCTCTGCCTTAACGGCGGCCACGCTCACCTCTTTAGGCGGCTCGTCGTCCAGGAGAGGGAGCGGAGAGACGGCTCTCACTGTAGACGCCGAGAGCTCCCTACGAGAAATAAAGGTAGGAGAGAGAGGAACTGGGCTGTCCCATTGAGGACTATATAAGATTTACAGTTAATATGAATGAGAAAACACAGCACTTTAAACTTTATTTGACCCCGACCAGGTCAAGAGAATAAATCCCACTCATCTATATACTTTAGTATTAAGGATGGGTCTTATTTTGTTTTGGATGTGATGTTATCTCACTACTCACATCATACAGGAGATGAAATATTCAGTTTGACAGACTGAAAAACTGACAGTTTATCTCTTTATCATGACTTGTGTAGATATTAATGCTTGCTTGTAAAAAAACAGTGCATCAGTTTGTTAAATATCAAGTGGTTGTAATGTAATCGGCGGATCTCAGTATTTTATTGCCTGTCTCCCTTCTGATGTTCTGCAGTTCGTTTTACTCTTCATGCAAAGTTAAAGAAGCTTCTACCATTTTCACCATATATCTGTAGATTTATTCCAACTCAAGTGTTTAAATAGTTTGAGTCAGCACAATTCTGAGTTGACCAGCTAGAAACTACTTCTGTATGGAAACAAGAGCAACTAACTTTCACCAGGAATAAGAGTTTACTTCCATCCAGAGATGTGTGAAGAGAGTCAGGTTTCATAATCACACCACCAAACCATCGTGGGGTTTCTGTGTCTATGCCGTTTTCATTCTGTGCAACAAACTTTCCTCTGCCTCACCCTCACACCCTCTGCTTCACCTTCCTGCTGTCACGCCACTCGCCGCCGCTCACCCATCACCAGGAGATTCATGAACTCAAGGATCAAATCCAGGATGTGGAATCCAAGTATTCGCAGAACCTAAAAGAAGTCAAGGTTAGAAAAAACCCAAAATAATGACTTCCCTGCCCTCTAACTTGAGGTTTTTAACTGTTTTTAACCTTTTATTAACCCTTCACTGCACTTCACTGAAACATTTGTAATGGTTCCTTTAATCTAACAGATGGTTGATGGTCATGGCAGATTAAAAGGAATGTGCTGAACTTTGAGATGGATTTCTAGAATTCAGTAACAACTGCTACATTTTACACTTCTTACACTACATTACACTAATGTTCATTCTTAATTTTTTTCCATATAGATTTTGAGCTCTGTCCATCGTAAGGAAAGCGCTAATTCATTTTTATGTTTGTTTATTGAAAGATGTCCCTGAGTTATTGACTAATGAGGAATAAGATCTGCTCCTATTGGCAGTTTTTTTTTAAATTTTTTACATTTCATATACAAACATGAATGTGCTTTTTTATATTACTGGAACACTGCAGCCACCTTACAATGTACTGGAAATCCATCCTTTCTTTAAGAAACCATAAAAATATGGCTCGCTGCCTTTATGATTGAGTTTGGAGTGTCGTTGTCAAAGCATTAGAGCTGAACTGTTTTTCTTTGAAGTAGCTGCTTGCTAACTGCTAACTTGTGTGTGAAACGGCAAATTTTCAATCAATTTGTCTGTGATGCTGCCATCCGTCTTCACTCTAATGAGCTGCTTCATCTCCTAAGTCTGTCATTTGATAAGTGTGCATGTTTGAGTCCAGTGGAGATTCTCTCCTCCACTCTGCAAACATGCCTCATGCCACAGCGTGGACTCAACAGGGGAAAATGTGGCTCCACTAGTGGGTTATAGCTGATCCCGGCCAGTGGCAGCGACTTACTTAATCGCGTCTGACGTTCTGTTAGGATGCGTTAGCACAGTCGGAGGAGAAGTACCGGAAGGCCATGGTGTCCAACGCCCAGCTGGACAATGAGAAGAACAACCTGATGTACCAGGTGGACACGCTCAAAGACTCGCTGATGGAGCTGGAGGAGCTGCTGTCCGAGTCGCGCCGCGAGTACGAGGAGAAAGCCAAGGTCTGTGGAAATAAGATGGATTTGAGAGAATTCTGTCTGCAGTGTGAAGATGGTCTGCTAACTTTGCGCCGTTCCCCACAGGACTACGAGCGGGAGAAGCACGCTCACGGCGTTCTTCAGTTCCAGTTCAATGAAATGAAAGAGACGCTAAAACAAAGCGAGGAGCTGCTAAACGTGAGTATTTGTTCTCCGCTGTGAGCCTCTGTTACCATGGCCAGATCCTGATGTCAAACATTTCAGGGTTTCCCCCAGAAAACTTGCTAAGCCCGGTGGTTGGACTGATAGAGAAGCCCACCGTGTTTATCTAAAAAAAAAAAAAAAAAGTTAAAACTTGACAGAAATTTGGAAATTATGACTATTTTGTGTTATTGTAAGCATTTATTAACATTATTAACAATTTATTAACATTACTTAAATGCAGAGTCTTACAAAAAGGCATAATCTGAAATAAAGTTTTAACAAACACAAAAAATACAATTAAAATAAATATCAATTGTTTTCAATTAAGTTAAATCCTAATGAATCTTAAAACAAGGCATTGCTGTTCACATTTAAAGGTAAAATAAATAAAAAAATAAAAAAGTGCAAACATGATCAAGGTGTAAAAACAGGGCACTCAAAGGCTGAAGAGGTATCTGCTGGACTGTCTGACCTCGTCTACTTTTTGAATGAAAAACTAAAGAAAAATTACTGAAAAATTATTAGACTGCTTACAGTTATTAATATTCTTATGTTCTTTAAGTATTTGTTGTTTATATGGAGTCCACAGCAGTGCATAAGTCCAGCAGTACCTCCTTCAGTCCAGCAGAGGGCGCATTGTTACAGTTCGACGTATAGTGCAATGTAGAAGCACGTAGAAGAATGTGTATGAATGGAATCCCCCAGACTGATGAAGCATGTTGTTCGTGGCTGGTTCATTAAACAGAAGCACCACTGTTCCACCGTTTGGACAGTGAATCATTTTGAGGATAGAACACAAACCATTTTGGATTAAATCCGCTAGTTCGATGTTTCCCATCGCGGCTCACAGAAGGCTGCTCTGACGACGTGCTAACATCCATGCTACTCGCACCAGCTCTGCCTCATCAACGAGCCGCGGCATTCTGATGAAAACACACGTCACCTCTGACCCCTATGTGTTCACGTATCGACCATAAGGTGTCGCCATTGCAACCGTATCACCAGATGCCATTAAAAGCTCTGGAGACCGTCTTTGTTATCTCTGTTTTGGCTAATAAAAAAAAACATTTTTACAATTGAAAAAAATAAATAAATAAACACCGACGCTTAGCCTGGTGGGGGGGCAAGTAAATCCTGGCGGCCCGCCAGGCCTATAAAGCACTGAGGGAAACCCTGCATTTCCTACCTACACCTCAGCTGTTATGGGGGGTTTGCATGTTGAGCTGCTTGTTTTCTCTTCCACTTCCTCTGAATCCAGCACTTGTTCTCCTGTTATTCCTCACTCTTTCTATCCTCCTGTTTCCTCGACTGCCTCCTCCTCCTCCTCCTCCTCCTCCTCCTCCGTCGTGCAGGACATCCGTCAGCTGCGTATGAAACAGGAGGGATTCGTCAGAGAGATCTCTGACTTGCAGGAAACAGTGGAGTGGAAGGATAAAAAAATCGGGGTATGGTCCGCGAACCCTGAACAGTTTCCTTTTCATTTCTCCTTCACGTTCCTCACATGAGTTCAGTAACGTCTCTGCATGAAAGCTGATTTCCCTTCTCTGTTCACTGTCTTCTGCACTCTGCTGCCTGGGGGTGGGGGGCTTCGCTCAGGCCTTAGAGCGACAGAAAGAGTATACAGACGCCATCCGAATCGAGCGCGATGAGCTCAGAGAGGAGGTGGTGAAACTGAAGGATATTCTGAAGGTACTCGCCGTGTGACGCACCGCTCCAGTTTCTGTTTGGCCTCATTAGGAAATGCGAATCAGCGCCTCCTCTGGGTATCTGATGCTGAAGTTTGTTTTCCTCCTGTAGAAACACGGGATCGTTTTGGGTCCTGACCTGAACATCAACGGAGACGTTGGTGAAGCCGAATCCGAGGGGACCCCCGCCACAAACCCCGCCGGCCAGCCGGCTCAGGAGCCTCTGAGCAGCCCGACGGAGGGAAACAGCATGCTCGGTAAAACTCAGCATGGATTAAACACATCCTGTCTTCTGGCTCTGCATGAGGCACAGCCAAGGCTTTCACTCCAGGATGGTTCAGAGTACAGCCGTAAAAAGAAACCCAACATTGAAAAAAGAAAAAGTGAAAATAAATGTTTCTGTTTTCTTGATTGGAATCAGATTAAATGTCCAATTCTGGAGTGAAGTCTTGAGCTCCCCCTTTATCTTATTCTAATGCCACTTTCCTACTTCACTGGATTAAAAGATGAGCTTGGTGATTTTCAGTATTTTTTTTTTCCTGAGTTGAATCTTTACATTATCTGAGTGAAGTGGAGCCTTTGCGTCAGCACCGTGTTCTCTTTGCACTTCAGTCTTCTGTCACTTGATGCATTAAAGGACCTGGAAGGACAAAAATGAGCATAAAAGTGTTGACCACGGGCAAATGTTTGAGAAAGGAGCAGCTTTTAGAAAAGGTCAGAATGTGATAACGAGCTGCAGCTCTGGTGGGGTGTTGAAAAGGTCACTATCTCTCAAATATGCCGTGAAAAAGCGACCGGGTCATGAAAGAGCAAGGCTCATGGTGCATGTGGGGTGTGAAGGATGGTCTCTGTGATCAAACCCAAGAGCTGCAGCAACGCAGTCTGCTGAAGAAGTTAATGATGGTGTTGACAGTTTCCATGAAGAGGTTTCAGAGAATTACTCCGGTGGTTTTGGCTGATTAGATAGCTGCAGTGTTTTGATGGTTCATACAGGTCTTTTAACTTTGACCCGCATGGAAGCAAAACCTGTGTTGATGGTACATCTTTGTACATCAAAACTTGAGTTGTTTTTCTTGTTTTTCCTGAAAATTGAGTGAGATGACGTCCATTCTCATTTTTTTACTGATGATATTCATTTTGATCTTTGGTCAGTGCTGGGTTTGCTGTTCTATCCCTGATGTCAGTCTGTGAGGTGAAGCTTTCTTGTCCAGAATTGGCCATATTGGTGAAGTCTTTTCACCTTTTACTAAACAGTCATTTTTCTGAGGTGTTAAAGATGAATCTGATAAAATACTGGCTTTACGAAACACCAGAGAAAACTTTGTAATGGCTATGGATAGACATGTTGTGAAGGTTCAGCTGAATTCAGGCTTGTGATGAGCCTTGGAGTAGAGACCTATCGTGGCGATACAACAAGCACAATGCTGTGAATCATCAGTCTCATCATGAAAATAATCTTTCTTTCTACTTTACTTCATTGTCTACACTAATGCCATCGACCTGCTTTGTCTTCATCCTCTCTTTTTACTGATTCCGTAGCTTGGATTCTGTTTCCGTTGCACCTCTGCCATCACTGCTTCAGCATGCACATATTGCTTCTGAATCACAACCGCAGTAACTGAACACAGGAGCTGTTGGGCAAATGCAGATAGGTCACAGAAAAGGGTTTGACTTGTCTCTGTACTCTGTAGTTTGTACTCTGATAAAAATATTGATCCGGATGATAATGTGGTTACGGCTTAAGGCTTCTCTTCTTTGACACATGCAGTGGGGCTCCAGAACTTTCTTTGTTCTGTTCTTCCCGCCTTTGTTCTTTGTGTCCTCTCTGGACTTCCCTCTTTTCTTGGTCCTCTTGGTCCTCTGCTTTTCTTTCTGGCCACTGAATCAGCCCGGCATCCTGCCTTACCTCCTGACTTCTGCTGATGCGCTTCTTTATAAAGATTGAAAAAAAAAAAAATCTTTTCTTTGGCCTTTTATCACCGACTGCTCTTCATGATCTCTCAGGCAACACAGAAGAGACTGAGTTCAGAAGTAGCAGGAAGGACGATGTGGATCCAGAGCAGCAGAAGGAAATACTTGAGGAATCCAAAGAGAATCTCTTGAACTCTGGTGTACGCTGTGATGGGGCAGATGAGTCCACACTGGAAACATCTGAGGAAAAACATCTTCCAGAGACAGACTCGCCCATAGAAGAAGGCAGCGTCGGGGAAGATGGCATCCACAAGGACTTAATTATTGAGCCCGTCGCAGAAAGCAAAGCTGTAACTGTTTCCAGCTCTGAGCATCCAGACAATGTTACAAATCCTGAGGAAAGTCTTCCAGAATTAGCCGTGTCTGAGGAGAGGGGTTTGAACGAGACGAGATATCCAGACAGTGAGGAAACAGAAATCAAAAGTAGTGCTGAGACGCATGAGAGTGATTTTATAGAGAGATCCAACAACCTCTCTGAAGAACAAGACAAAGAGTTAGAAGACACTGAGGGAACAGGTTTGATCAGCACAGAAGCTTCTCAGCAGCAAACAGCTGCATGTGTTATGAAAGAAGGTCCAGTAGATGAATCTTTTACAGAGTTATTAAACACAGAACCCCAACAAGAGGTCAAGAACGCAGAGGAAGCCGAAAACGATGCGGCAGAGGAAACCCCAAGTAACTCCAACAAAGGAAAGAAGAAGAAAAAGAAGAAGAAAGGCAAAAAGAAAGGAGTGACTCAAAACAACTCCCAGAACCAACAAAGCAGTGGAACAGAGAAGGAAAGTGACAAAACTGTAAAACAGGTAGAATCAGGAGAAGTGAGTAATGAGAGTATAGTAGAGCCGCACGCCGACACTTCAGTCAGTGAAAACTTCAAGGAATCAAACGAGAATCCAGCTGAGAATGAGCAGGAAACGCAACAAGATGGAAGCACAGCCCAAGAATCTAATTCCCAGGAGAAATGCCTCGAAGAAACACAACCTGAATGTGAGAAGGAAGAGAAACAGGAAGAAATCAAAACATTGGAAGAAGTGGAAGCAGCACAACCCCCTGAAACTCTAATCGACACAGGTGACCACAGCGTCTCTGATGAACAGAAGAAGGAGCAAACTGAGGAAACGCCTATTATAGAATCAGTTGAGGCAGTCGTACTCTCTGATGTGGAAACACACAACGAGCTCAGAACAGATTCCAGAGAGAACGAGAAAGAGGATGAACTCAGTTGGGAAGGAGACAAATTACAAGCTGTTGACCCAGAAGCTTCCCCCGGTGGTTCTAACATCAACTCTAACAGTGGTGACAGCCTAAGCAAAGAGGGGACCGGTTTAGATAGCACTGACAACGCAGATCCAGTTCCAACCAGTACCAGCCTCATCGATGCTGATTCAAACACTGTAGATGAACTGAAGGATGAATCTGAGGCTGTTGAGGAAACGACGACTGAGTGCACAAATAACAGCCTTGAAACGGGCAGCGACGAAAACGGCAAACTAGAATCATTGGTTTCAAATGGAAGTGACGTTTCTGCCCCTGAATCCGAGTCCCTGCATGTCTCATCGCCACCTACGACTGACGCTTTCATGAGTTTGTCTGAGTCTGAGCTGTCTGACGCCACCAAATCAGACATTGATCCTTCGATTAATGTTTTTGAGCAAAGTCCTGAGGAGGGAACTGAGGCCGTCACTAACAGTGAGGCGCCGGGAGCAGAGGCGGAGGAAGAGAGTGCTGCTTCTCCAAGTCAAGATTCAGAGCTCGAGCCAGAAGAAACAGAAATGGAGGAACTGGATCAAGATGTGACAGAGGCTGGAGTGTCGGACGAGACACACAGTTCCTCCTTTGAGGAGAAGAGTGAAAGTTCCCATAGTGCACCAGTAATCAATCAGCTCACAGCTGCTGACACTGAAACTGCAGTGCAAAATGAACAATTAGAAGAAAGTGAGGGCAAGATTCCACAACATATAGATCAGACTGAGGAGACGGTTCCTGAAGAGAAGAGAGAAGAGGATCATAGTTTAGACTCTCAAGAGGAAGCCAGTAGGACTGAGATCGGTACCTCGATGGAGCAGGAGACAGCAGACGGAGAAGATGAAAACAGTCAACATGATGAAAGTGAAGCGCTTCCTGAATCTGTCCAAACCAAAAGTGAGAACATGGACTCATCACCGCCCACCCAGCTGGACAGCGATGAAGAGGACGAGGAAGATGAAGGGCAGTCCTTTGACTTTGACGATCTGGATGTGGAAGCAGCCGTCGCGCCCGACGTTTCCCACAATCCTGAGGAGGAAGAGTTCGAGGAGGGAGTTGAAGCCACGTCGGATGAAAGCAGTGATGGAAGATCGGGGCTGTGCCAAAGTGATGCTCAGTCAGATGGAAGAACGCGAGACGAACCGGCTGCAACAAATGAAGAAACACCGACAGTGGACAGACTCAACCAGGCAGATTCCAAAGCTCAGGAGAAGCAAAACCCTTTGGCTCACGGAGAGTCTCCGCCTGAGAAAGAGGAGAGCGTCCCCAAAGAGGGAGAACCGGGAGGGCCAGAGGGAGAGAAGGGCGACCTGGGCGCCGTTGTAGAGAACATCAAACAAAAAATGTCTTCACTCGTCGAGGAAGCGTTAGACGTCGTCAAGCTGGACTGGCAGAACGAAGCTCCGGCCCCATTAGGGAGCACGGACCAAGTGACTGAGAGCAAAGAGCCGGCACAGCAGGCAGGGAGGGGCGCGAGGAAGGGCAAAGGCAAGGGCAAAGGCAAGGGCAAAGAGGACTGCAAGGTGGCTTAGTCCACAGCCTGAAGGGACCGGAGATGTACCCGAGTCTCACTTCACTCGGTGGAGTGGAGCCTTTTACAACCATCGTCTGTTTGTAATGAATGGAGAGCAAATCAAACATGTTACAAAACAACTCATAGTCCATCAAATCTGAATCCATTTGGAGACCTTTGCACCTGATAAAGAACCCCTGATTTCGATTTGATGGATTTTAAAGTGAAATAATTTCAGGATGAACTTTTTCTTTACTATTTTTCAATTTCATAGCAAATTTGGAAGATCTTCACTTTCTATGCCATTCATAAAATGGTTACATCATTAAATTATTTATTATAGGCACCACTTCAGAGAGGATCAGGTGCTTAAAGGTCTGGATATCTACATACTAAAGCTTGGTTTACCTGGGGTTTCTGTATGTCTTTTTTTTTTTAATGTGCCTTTTTTGACTATCTGCAGAAGAAGAGTTAAAAATCTACCAGTGTTCACAGAACTATGACTCTTTTCCCCAAAAAGCATCTGTCTGGGTTCATAAATCATATTTTCATTGAAGTCATGTGTTTAAGGGGCAGAGGAATTGGAGTTTACTTTACTAGCATGTTGCACTTACGATAATGGGTAACTTTTATTATGAACGCACATTGGTCCTGCTGCTCCTTTTGTGTCACAGGTCATTTATGGTGTTGCTTTGCTAAAAAAATATTTTCGTTTTCACATTCAGTGTCGAAAGAAAAGTGTGTATTGGTAATTCTCATTGAGACTTTTGCTCAGAAATCCTCACCTGTTGATTCAAAACTTTAGACTTTGAAAATCAAAAAGGATGTGAACTTCACGTTTTCCTGAATGTCAAAGCACAGCAATGTATAAATTGAATTTTTCATTTTGTTACACTGATTGGAAAAGATTGAAATAAATCCCCTGCTGTTACCTATTTCAAAAGTTGCCCAAAACGCCATTCCTGCAGTTGTGTGACTTGTTGGTATTGATATCCAACATACTGAGCGTGAGTGAAGCTCCTCTCCACAGTGTGTGCATGCTAACATCCCTCCCTCCTCACACTCCGCTCCATCGCTCCCACACGGATGTCTGCTCTGTTGCATGCATCCACCTCATCACCCCCACCCATCACCTCCACCTCCTCCTCCTCCTCCTCCTCCTCGGCTCCTCCCACTCCCGGTATGTCAACTCTTTTTTTTTTTTTAAAGATGGATTCTCTGTGTCGTTGAGGGAAGTGGAAGTTTACTGGATGCACGATGCTCTTTTTCTTAAACATCCTCTTTACCTTTCAGAGATCCGCCTGAGGAAACTGGTGGATGAGCGAGAAAAGATGATCGAACAGGTGAACCACTGATTCCTCCGTCACCTGAGGCACTACTCTGTTCTTTTCCAATGTGTTTTTCAGAATCTGTGCTCGGTGTGCGACGATACGTTGATGTTTTTTTTGCCTCCAAACAGGTGAAGAAGCTGAAGTCTCAGCTGGACCAGAAGACTCAGAAGAACGGCACCGACAGCAGCTGCAGCCCCGACGGGGAAATCGTAGAAAACGGCAACGATCCCAACATCATGGAGCTGCAGAGTGAGTCGACGGGAGCGAGAACGGCTGGTCTTAAAGCTTTAAAACCATTAATACCTGTTTCTGTTCCGTCTCCATCCAGGAGACAACAACAGGCAGATCAGTGACTTGAAGTTCAAACTGGTGAAGGCGGAACAAGAAGTGACGGCTTTAGAACAAAACGTGAGCCGACGTCTCCCAGGCATCCCCGCTCACCGTCACGGCCGTGTTCTCAGCTCCCCTCCGTGTCTCTCGCCTTCCAGGTGACCAGACTGGAAGGTCAGGTGACGCGATACAAGTCTGCGGCGGAGAACGCAGAGAAGGTGGAGGACGAGCTGAAGGCGGACAAACGGAAACTGCAGCGAGAGGCAGAGTGTCGTTTCCTCCCACCTCAGAGCGGTAAATGCGCGGCGCTCCGGCCTTTTCTGACTCTCCTCCTCTCTGTTCGGTCCAACAGCTGCGCTCGGCGCTGGACAAGATCGACGAGCTGGAGTCCAACAACAGCCACCTGTCCAAGAGGCTGGAGAAGATCAAGACGAGCCGCGGCATGGCGCCGACGCCGTAGCGCCGACGACACATCTCTCCGCTTCCTCCGACCTGAACCGAGCCACCGCTCGGAAAAGAGGCGTCCGGATCCCGGAGTCCTCTCTCTCCTGCCTCGTAGCAACCTTAAGAAGAAGAACGAAACACATAGTTATTCACAGAATAGAAATCAACCAGCGATGTGCCATTTCTTTGTTTTCTCTGTCTGACGGGATTTGCCGGTGGCGTTGGAGCGGATGTTTCCGAACCTCCTGTAGGTGAAAGTTTCCTCCGAAGGTTGTCTCGGGACAGAACGTTGTTCGTCTGCCGCCCCTGCCCAACAGATCCGCTCGCCTCAGACAGAAGACGTGTAGGGATGACTGCGACCTGCAGGGGGCAGCAGTGGCTTGTTTTGCATTTCTTTTTCTAAATCCTGCTGGTTCCGTCCACCGGATGGGAACGTTTTCTCGAAAGCTAACAGCGACCCGCCCCAGCCAGTTGTGGTTTTTCTTCTGTAGGCGATTTACTGATTGATTTGATTGACGGTGTGTAAAAAAAAAAAAGGCCCATCGACCCGAGGTCCAGCCAGTCTCCCGGCTTCTCTCCGCTTCACGTAGTCACTCGCCCCGCGGCTCTCGTCACTTCACGTCAAAACGCTGAGGCTCGCTGAAGGAACGGGACGAACGGGAGCAAGAGATACTGAAGACACTGAGGAGATGCTGCTGCACTGTTTACAAAGCTTTCAAATGTTTGTAAGGAAACAACTGTATTCTTTGTGCAATAAAATTTGAAATGAAGGCTGTTTTTCTTCACCTCTGACTTCACACTCGTGCATGTTTTAAAAGAGTACTGACCTTTGTGAAAATGATTCAAATGTTTTTTGGACTTTTTTTTTGTAAATTTGGCTGAAATTATGGATGGGGCTTAATGAAAATGTGGATTTTTAATCGCTAGCTGTGTTTGACTCCAATATTAATGCCAAGATTTTTTTGTATTCTGATTACACCACTGGTTGCTTTTTAGTCAGTTTTTGTGTCATTGACTACAACTCTGAAGAAATGAAGATGCCTGGATACCTTGATGCCATCTAGTGGCTAAAAACATTTTTCTTAGATAACCGCTGATGTTCAAATTTCACAAACCTTGATCCTGTCTGATGTTGCATAATTGAGTGAAACTGACAAAATATTCCGATCTATCTGATGCAAAACCCCTAAAGTGTTGATTTTATAGGATTCAATAGCGCTTGCGGTGTACGTACATCGGGATTCTTGTTAAGCGTCAACCTTGATCTGACTTCAGGTGAGAAACGGACAACAGAGAACTTTTTGGAGTAAACTTTGTTGTATTGAGAAGAAAGACGAAACATGTCCATAAGTTGTGATCACATTGAACTTTTCTTCTTTTCCATCTCTCAGCAGACTTAACCAGGTTTTATGGACGGCCTGCCAGGTACCAAGGTATCAGAATCCTGTGCGTTTGTTTCCGTTGTATTGTCGTAAACTGTTCTCTTTTGGATGCGATGGATCATGCGACGGCCGTAGAAGTCCCGATAGTCGACGGGCAGCTCGTCCAAAGCGTGCAGCGCCCTCTCCAGAGCCTGCAGGGCTCGGCCGGCGGCCACCGGGTCCTTGTTCCCATACGGGTCCTTTCTGTCGTAGCTGTCAGCAGGCAGGTGGCGCCAGAAGACGTTAACGCCGACTCCGAACTGCAGCGCCAGCGTGTTGTGGAACCAAAGAGCTGGAAGACACCAGAGGAAGCACATCGTGTCATGTGATGTACATGGAAAACAGTGTCTGCATACAGGTTGATGCTTAAACCTCCGTTTTATCAAACATATTTAACTTATGCTCTGAAAAAGTTATGAGACGTTCTTACCCGGGATGAAGAGCAGATCTCCTGGCTCCAGCACACATTCATATCTCTTTGCCTTCACAAAGTCAGGAAACAGCGTCAGATCTGGATTATCAATGTCCAGGACCTCCGATTTATCACCTGTAGGGAGAAGTCAATCATATATGAATAAATAAATGAAATACTTGAAGCCTGAGAATTTTGCTTAATGCAGAAAAATTAGCAGGCATTTGAATTTGATTAGGTTTTTATCTTGATGCTCTTCTTGACTCGCCCTGCTGTGAGCGATGGGGCTTCAGACTGATTCAGGACCAGGCAGTAGGGTGCTACAGTCTTCAATAACGCAAGTAATAACTCTCAGTGAGGCATTGAGGAGGACTCCGCTCTTCTACAGCCGATTGAAAAGGAGCGTCTGACCTGACAGGTAGAGGTGCAGAGCGTCCCGGGGGCTGTACAGCACCACCCTCTTCCTCCCCGTCACCTGAGCCAGCAGGTTGTCCATGACCTGAGAAATCAAAGCCCAGAGCTGAAAAGATGCTTCTTTTGCTTACTTTTGCTTCTCGTTTCTCCATAATTAAAATAACTATTTTTTGATTTAATACAAATAAGAGAACCTAGCTGTGGCTCCTGACTTCATGTTCAGATTCCATCCCTTTTGTACAAATACACTAGTCGTTGCACTAGATTTCTGTAGAACGAGTCTCCATTCACAGGCCCAAATGAAGAACAATCACTGACGTTTTACTCATCCTGCAGTAAAAAAAATGTAAATACACCGATGAGAGAGTGAACCAGGCTCACATCGTAGTGCGTCCACAGCTGCAGAGCTTGGGAGCTGATTCTGAAGACGCTGGAGAAGAACTGATCCGCCTCAAAGAACGGAGGGACATGAAAATCCTGTGCCAGGTCCGGGAACTGTTTCCTCAGATCAGCAGGTTCCTGGGAGAGAAAGCAGCCGTTTGTTTTTATATTTTAATAAGTCAGGAACTCTGCTCATGTCTGATGGAGGATTTCATATTCCGTAAACTAAGAAAATGTGTCACTTGGCCTCCAACCCTAATCCCAACCCATCTCCCTTTCCAGAGATCTGGATCAACCTCAGCTCTATTTGCTCATTCCACAAATACATGTTCCTTACAAATACAATGACACCTCGATACCTTTCGGACGTCCTCCCCAAGTGATCGAAGGTAGTAGCTCTCATCCTGAAATCACAGCCGAAGTTTATGTCATTAAAAGATTAAACAACAGTTAAAAAAGAATTTACAATCTACTTTTGCTTCATGCTTACTTTACTGTTTTTACCTCACAAAGGAAGAAATCGGCATGTTTTGTCTCAGATGCTCTTTTCACAAATTCATTAAAAGGTAAAGTCCTGTAAACAGAAGACCTACATGAGAGGAGAGGCTGCAGAGAACCCAACAACAGGTGAGTACTCTGAAGAGTCAGATGTTCTTCTTTCAGAGGGAAACGGGCTCAGCTCATGGTTCTTATTGAGTTGTTGGAGTGCAAAAGCTCCTGAAAAGGAAGTGCACATCAGTTTATATGCAGACTCACCTGTAGACAAAGTTTTTGTGGAGAAAATCCATCTGAGGCACCGTGGACACGTGGATCTTCACCTCCCTGCAGCCTCCTTTCTCTGCCAGGTAGTCTACAGTCCACTTCTGCAGACACGGACCCAGACACACTCCTCTGAGCACGGCCGGTCTGCGCTGGAAACAACACACAGCACGAACGTGTCTTTCACTTTGTCTCTGTTTAAGTCTTAACAATATCACACAAACCTTGAACATTATGGTTCTGCATTTATTTTAACCATGCTGCATCTTTTTCACCTGTTTGCACTACTTGTCTTCATAGCTTTTGGAAAATGAGATAATTCAACTCAATGCATTTGTGAATGAATCACTTCATTTTCAAGCAAAGCTTAAAACAATATTATAGTAAAAAAAAATGTTTTAAAAGGAGTCGGTAGAGGGGAAACTTCTAGATTTCAACCCATTTCTATTTTTCTTCTATGAACTTCAATTTACATTTGCATTTAACAACACATTTATCATTTTAAATACATTTTCTACAGAAACATGTATGTCATTAACGTGTTTTTTTTATCCTCTGTTTATATGTACTATACTCAACAAACAGTGTTAAATAGTGTGCATGTTCGTATTTAATAGATTTACTTATATTCTGTCTTATTTATTTTCACGTTTCTTTTGTTTTTATTCTTTGTGGAGCAATGTTGTAAAATAATTTCCATCTGATATTAAAATAGTTCTATTCCACTCTAATGTCACATATATAACTCAGTTTGATGGGTATATTGATGACCTGTTACTTTTTTTGTCTTCAATATTTACTTTAAATAAAAGTGTGAACATTTGTGAATCTCCTCTGTGCCTTTGAATAACTGCTTATATTGCTCTTTTACAACACGGCTGCTCATTAATTCCTTTTTTGTGATCAATTTTTCAGTGATTAGTCTATCTTTACTCTTCTTCTCTGCATTCTCATTCAGTAGTGCAGCCTGTTTTCTGTCACTTTCTTCAGTATTTCTCCTTTCGTCTTACCAGCGGATAAACGTCCCGCAGAAACACGTCTCTGTCCACCTCCGTGATCACCCGCACGGCCTCTCTCTCCTGGAGCTCCATTAATTACTGAAACAATAATTAAAACACAGTTTTAGAGCTGGAATCACTTGAACAGAAAGTAAACACTGAGGGCTTCACCGGGTGTTTCACTGATGATGCGTCGACTAGAAACAAAACAGTGGTAAAAAATACATTCTGTAAAATTGAAGGTGACTCTCCCTTTGAGTTTACCCTGTTTTAATTACATTTTCCGTAATAAAAAAACGTAAATATTTATTGGATGTTTTTGGTAAATCTATCTATATATTTTGATGTTTTTTGCTCAGGGCCGGAACTCTGAGCCAGAGGAGGACACAGACAGTCGCGCACTCGTGCAGGAGGACCAACGAAGAAGAACCAGTAGCTGTGTGCACCACAGAAGAAGACAGGAGAAGAAAGATGGCGCTGCCCATGTTCAGAAGGTGTTCCAGGTTTCCACCATCATCCAGCTTTCCTCTTCTCTTTCTGAAAAAAGCTTCCGTCCTGAGCCGCCCCGGGACACCGCGGCTCCCCGCCGCGCTGCGGGCCTACAGCTCCAACAAGGTGGTGGTGGTCGGCCTCCCGAACCCCTTCATCTGGTTCCGGACCCGGATCTACTACTTTCTGATCCGAACCTACTTCGACAAGGAGTTCAGCATCGATGAGTTCACAGAGGGAGCCAAACAGGTCTGCCACACAATGAAATTATGTTCAATAACTACTCTTAGCTCACGCACACCCGCTACTTTCTATGTTATTACTACTTGTACTGCTCCTTTTCCTACTTTGACTGTTCGTTTTGCTAATATTACTGATCATTTACTCCTCCTACTCACGTTATTGCTTTTACTATTTCTCCTTGTACTTCTATTACTATTCCCCCCACCATTTTTACTGCTATCACTGCCACCACTAGTTGTAGAGGAAATCAACGCCTCAGCATCTGTCCTTCCTGAATTGCTCTCTATTAAGGCATACTGTGATTGTGCATCCTGTTTCATTTATCTAATTGCATTATGAGTGTAACACCTGCACCGCCACACCGAAATGTTTAGTCTTACTTTATTTCCATCCATATTTCCATCTGCAGCTTCTGTAAAACTGCACGGGGCTACAGCTGATGTACGTGTATGTTTTTGACTGGACAGAAATCATTCTTGTTTTAGATTTAATATGAAAGTAAAAGATTTGAATATACTAATTGATAACACAGAGGCTACATCTAGGTAAGTCATCAGCTCATGTCATGTCATGTCATGTCATGTCATGTCATGTCATGTTGTTTCTATGTGGACTCTTGCAGGCCTTCTCCCATGTTTCCAAACTGCTGTCTCAGTGTCAGTTTGAAGCTCTGGACGGGCTCGTAGAAAAAGACGTGAGTACCGAAGCAGGTTTCTCCTACACACAGTCAGACTGAACTCTCTAAACATTAAACTGTGTTCAGAGACTTGAGCTGAATGATTTGTAAAACTCATTGTGAGTTCTCCTGACTGCATCTCTCTGTCTGCTGCTTGCAGCTGGTTGGAAAACTGCAGGAAAAGTGCAGCCTGCTGCCCCCAAACTATAAGAAGGCTCTGTCAGCAGATCCAGACGACATCATGTACACTACTCCTGGAGACGTGGGCATTTTCTACGACGACAACGGTGACAAAACACAACATTCTGAACTGTTGAAGTTGTACACTGAATCTGACATCCTTCATTAAAATACATGATAAAATACAGAACACAGGTAAAATTATTTAATGAATCCTGCATGTAAACCCTGTTTGACCTCCTGGTGGCGTGACACTGAGCACATCAAATGTATTTTGAGAAAAATAAAGTGGAAACACTTTCTTTGTCACATTTTTCTTAAAATTGCACAAATAAAGTAATGAAGCAACCAAGGATAAAGTGTTATTCCCAGACAGTTGTAATAGTAAACTTTAATATATTACATATTAATCCCTTGCGAGAGCAGATCTTGGTCGTTTACTTTGCTTCGTTTGCAAGAAACAAACTGTCTCAGGATACAAAAGCTCGGAGGGATCCATGCGACAGCTTTTTATGTTGTTTTTCATTGAACTTTGTTCAGTTTTACCAAACTTTACAATAAATTCTTTAGTTATTTTATGAATTTTCTATTTGTTGTCCTTACAGAGAAATTTACAGAAATTGTGAGTTTAGGGAAATAAACTATGGTTTTAGAGTGAGTTCTTCCTAAAAATGAGTCACCTGCTGTGATAAAGACACCAAGAAGCAGTTTTTGCTGTTACGTCTTGTGCAGTGGTTTCTGCAGGAGCCCCTCCTCTGGGGGGCACCAGAGAGCTGCAGAGGAAATATCAAGGAGTCAGGGGGAAGACTTTTTCCTTTTTCAGCTCTTTTTTATGATTTGTAAAGGAATCAGGGTCAAAAGATTGTGGTGGAGGGTCAAACTGTTTATATGAATGTCAACAGGACCAAAGACAGTGTAAACTTTATTTTTATTTTTCTTTCAGGGAGGAAGTTCGTCAGCATCCTGATGCGGTTCTGGTATCTTACGAGCGCACGGCTTCCCGACGACAGCATGGAGGGAACCCGCCTCTTCAAAGTGTCCATCGGAGAAGGAACGGAAGAAGAAGAAACGAAGCGACTGCTGACGGCCATCTATGAGTGAGTGTCTCCATGTCCAGAGCCGTAAAGAGGAGAGTGTTTCTGTGAGCTGCGGCTGTAACCGGTCACTCTGTGTCTGCTGCAGATTTCAGAGGGAGTTCACTAAAGGAGTGCCTCCCAACTGGACCATCACCAGGATAGAGCACTCCAAACTTTTGGACTGAGGCTGACAGGCCAACAAGTGGAAACAAATGTTATCTTTTTTCCCCCCTTTGCAGTGTTTGCTTCTTTCTTTTAAGTTAGCAAAAACCGTTCACCCACCAGAGGGGAAACTCACATGTAGGTCCTCACAGGGATTTCTGAGGACAGAGCCGGACACAGAAAAAACACTGGAGTGAAACACAGCTGCTCTTTGATTGTTTCTTTGCTTTTCGAAGAAACCAGTGATTTCAAATATTAAACTTTCTATATGGTGATATCACCAGAGGAGTCAAGTGTTGTTCAGCTCGCTAACTTTACCACGAGTGTGGATGAGATGAACTCAACATTAAAATGTATAAAATAATATCCCAATAGGTTTCTCTGGCCAGTGAGAATCTGATGATGTGATTGAGACAAGCAGAGGCACAATTTGTAACATTGTAGTTCTAAATGAGTGTGAAGAATCAGTTATGTCTTCTGAAAGTCTGCTGCAGGATTATTTGCTGATAATATCCAAACCAGCTAGCTCTCCTGACTCGCAGTACCTCTTTTTATCACAAGATGGTGCAGTGAGTCACTCCAGCATCTTTGAGTTGTAGATTGAAGGCAGACCAGATGCTTCCCACTGAGTTGAAATGGTACTGTTAAACTCATGTAATCTGCACCTTTTAAATCTCTGGTGATTTTTTTGTAAATGTATTTACTCAATTTCAGATCTGTTGCTACGCGTCATGAATTTCCTTCAGGATTATTAATCTATGTATGCTTTGATTCTGTAGTGGAAGGTTAACCAGCAGGTAATGAGACTCCTCCCATCATCAGCTTCTCGGGGTAGGAGAAACCGTCCTGCGGTCTGGTTTCAGAGCTTCTGTGTGTCGGACTGAGCTGTGAAGGTGTTACAAGTCCAGATCTTTGCATTTCATTGTGTTTCATTTTCACAGGTTAAACACCCTGTTGCAGTCATTTATTTGAAGATGTGTTTGTAATGGTTGAGGCAGCTTCATGCAGCCGCAGCAGACATTTGATTGTTTTATTAAAGATTTGATGAATTATATGTGCTGTTTTTTCTCTTTTTGACAAGTTTGTTGACTCAGGCTAACAACCAGCAACCTTTCTGTCTGGATTTTGCCTGTTCTACATGTATTTTCCTTCCAACAACATAAACCTTATCTAAATTTGATAAAAGTTTAATGATGGCTTATTCAGTTTGTTCAAATCTGAGGCGAATTTCTCTGTGAGCTGGTCCAAGT
Organism: Salarias fasciatus; assembly: GCF_902148845.1. Lineage (NCBI taxonomy): Eukaryota > Metazoa > Chordata > Actinopteri > Blenniiformes > Blenniidae > Salarias > Salarias fasciatus. Next base: position 10,380,723 of record NC_043760.1, read on the forward strand.
TCCCTACTGTACAGTTTGTATCATCAACAAACAAAACAAATGACAGTTTTTTAGATCCCAATACTGACCTCTGGCGGACATCACAAACCATGTCTATTTTAATATCTATTATTGCAATATTTGAATAGTTTACATTTTAATATCTATTATTGTTTACATTTGTATTTTTCGTTTCTTTGTGCAAAGTGGAGCTGCAGTGGAAGTTGAAACTTGATAATTAAGCCTTGTTTATTTATATTATCTCATCAGGTCTGTAAAGGGTTAACGTGAAAACGGCGAAAATATATATAAAATTAACCTAAATAAAACCAATCAATAAAGGATAAACAAATCAAACGCATCCATTTCCGAAGTTGTAGACGACACTGGCTCCTTGCTTTCCTATTGGCTGAGCATTTCCAGAGCTCTCCTCTGATTGGAGGAGCGGCCCGCCAATCAGTGGAGCTGAAGGAGGTGCGGTTCCTGTTGTGAGGTCGAGCCGGTGTGTCTGACAGCCCGCACGGCGTCTCTGCTGCTGGCTGTCATGGAGCAGCAACGAGGAAACATGGACACCAGACATCTGTAAAATAAATAAATACATGAGAGCAAAGAGAATCAGGAGCCGGAGTCAGAACAGGAAGCATGAGACTCGCCGCTGTGGCCTTTTACGGGCTGGCTCTGGGGCTGCTGGCGGTCGGCCTGCGGGAGTTACTGACGGGCTTCGAGGAGAACCGATGCAGTATGACCTACATGTTCGAGTACCCGGAGTACCGGGTGAGTACCGGGAGAGTACCGTAGCCTGCGTATACCGTCAAAGCATTTGTTAGCGTGCTATGTTTGTTGCATGGTTCCAGAGACATGCCTTTCTGAGCCGTGCTCACGTTACCTGGCGGACAGGTAACGTGTTGCCTGGTTTGTTCCTGTTAGCACACACTGCAACTCCATCCGCTCCACCTGTGCTCCCGGTTCGTGATGTTTCGGGTTGGATTAGCCATTATTAGCCGGCTTATAAAAGCACGAATTAAGCTCTGATTCTTGAACTCTGGCACTCAGCGTGTCCTCTTCAGATCCGCTTTATCAGAGAGGGAATGGAGCTAAGCGCCGCCAGATAACCTAGTTTAGAGATGCTAACAGTGGCTGTCATCAGCTGGAGCCTTCTGAGTGGGTTCACTCCAGAGGGGGTGCTTTAGTAGGTTATGGGGCGAGAAAATAGGAACACAAAGAGAAACAGAAATGTGGTAATATGTACGATTTTAAAATGTGACGTCTAACAGTTTTTTCCAGAGTTCTCAGGGTTGCCAGAGCTGACTGTCAGTTTCCCCCAAATCACAGCCTCCCTAGAAACTCATGCATTGTGAAACCATCACGTCCTCACAAAATAACCCCAAGCATCCAAATTTCACCTCCCTTGCATTCCTACTTTGGAAACATAACAACCAAAAACAGACAATTTAAAACTCTGAAATGTGCACTGTACTGTTCAGTGTAGTCTCAGAACAGCTTTAATTGCCCATGCGTGTGAAATGTGCATCAGACCTCACTGAGATCAGATGTTCAGAGGGATTTGAAGCAGGGTCAGCTGCAGCAGCAAAATCGAGATGATGGCATAAAAAGGCTTTCCACAGAGTGCAGTCATCCAACCAAACAGCCATCAGTGATTTTTCATTATTTGCTCCTAAAAAGTATTCAAACAGTAATTTCAAAAGATACAACTGAGTGGATCACTTCATTTTCAATACCTAAATGTACCTCCTTAAGCATAGATATTGAGATGAGTACACTGGCTTCAAAAATGAAAGACTATCCAACAGTAATAAAACCATTCACTGGAAAGTGAGTGTAAATACCAAATATCAAAACATATTTGATTGCCGTATCTCCATGGGTGGATGGGATTTTTTCTACACCAGCTATCTCTACTCACACTGAGCTACAAGCAAGTGATGTATTATGACGCTACTTAAACTCAATCCATGTATTGAATCATCTCATGGAATTTAAAATGCTGCTTGGATCCTTAAAACTCAAAAACATCCCAAAGGAAAAAAAAAAAGAGAGAGAAAATTTAAAGTTGAACCAGTATCCTGATTGTTTGGATATTTTTTCTTCTCTTCTGTTTTTTCTTCTTCATTGTTCCTAATTGATTACTTGTATTATTACTGTTATGTTATTTTGTAGCTTTAAATATAGTTTTGTCCATTGCTGTTGAATTTATTCCATGGACAATTTGTAGATTGTTCTTCATTGTACTTTCTAAGTGAAAACCAACATGAATCGTGTTAAGATACTGAACCATGAAAAACCTTCAGCAGTGATATCTCAAGCTCATCTTGAGCCATGCATGCCATTCCTAGCATAGTTTTCATTTGTTTTAGTTTGTCTTTTAGTGGAGTTCCCTGCCTAACCAGATTCTCCTGGACAGCTTTGATTAAGGCAAAGTCCTACCGCATCTGTTGGCTCTGGGTGTTCAGGTCTGAGATGTATTCTAGGTGAAAACCACACATTTAGTGATGATAAAATCTGTATTTCAACAGATTTGTTAATCTATGGAATTAATCCCAACCTGAAACCTCTATACACGTAAATGTGGATTCATCTTTACCATCAGTGACTGCTGTCAGTCTATTAAAGAGAATTTTAACCTTTTGAGCTTTTGACTCTCGATCTGAATGTAAATCATCACAGATTCTGTTCAGTCCAAGAGCTGGAGTTTCGTGCCTTCCTTGTCATAACAGTAAACCTTCATTCAGGGATACCCTGCTCTGTTAGCGCCACAGTCCTGCATGTTTTCTTGTGTTCTGCTCCAACATACCTGAATTTGAACAATAATGAAGCTGCAGAAATCTGATAGTGAGCTGCTCATTGCGACTTTCTCCAGCAGTTGACCTGAATCAGTGTGCATCTTCATATGACAGATCTGCTTTTTCTCTACGCAATCATTGTTCCTAATATATACATCAGGACAGACTGTCTGAGAAGCAGTAAATCATCTTTCTACACTGTGTGTGCATAACTGACCAATCAGAGGCACTCCATTGTTCAGAGCAGTGTTCCCCAATCCTGGTCCTCAGGCCCCTCTGTCCAACATGTTTTAGATGTTTCCCTCTTCCAACACATTTTGCAGAGCTTGATGATGAGCAGGTCATTTGAATCAGGTGTGAGATGAAATCTGGCTGTATGTGACAGCCATGGTCTGCTCTTTCCTCCTGTGTAACTCATATCGTGCAGCTGTATTGTGGATCATGTTAATCTGTGATTGTGTGTGTCGACAGCGTGTGTCTCTGCCCCGCCGCGTGGCCAGACTCTACCCGGCGTACGGCCTCTATCTGTACGGCGAGGGAGCGTACGCCCAGGAGACCCGAGCCCTCAAACTCACCGGGGCCCCCGTGCTGTTCCTGCCCGGAAATGCTGGTAGTTACAAACAAGGTAAGAGCCCAGAGCAGAGCATTCCCAGACAAACAGCATTAGCATTTCAATTAGGAAGCAACAGAAAAAAGAATTAAGCAATCAAGGGACATGAAAGCTGTGCGTTGCCTCTGTAAAGGGCTGGAGCATTCAGATGGACCAACTCAAGGTGACCTCTTTCTTTAATTGGATGTCCAGGCGTTTCTGTAAGGACATGAGTGGACTTCATACTTAGATTAGATAAGCTGCCTGACTGGCAAGCAGACCACAGTTCTTCACAGCATAGATTTGTTGGCCTTAATTAATCTCCTTTAAGATACAGAAACGCATCTTGTGTGTTCAGTGAGTCGGCCTTTATATTCAAAAGTTGCTTGTATAATTTATAACCTTACTCATTAGTGATTCAAGTTGAAAATGTCAAGAGTTAACAGTGTTGCCCTGAGTTCATTCATTTGTGATTTCTATTTCTAAAACTGTTGGCAGCTGTTCTACAGATATCAGGACCAGAACAGTCGCTTTCCTCCTGTGCTGTATGAAGCTGCTGTTACGGAGTGATAGTTAAAATTAGATCTGCACATGAGGGAAAAAAAACCCAGCTTAATGAGACTTTTTCTCGTGTCAAACTAATTTTACTTCAGGGCCACATGCAGCGCTATTTAATCTCAAGTGAACCAGACCAGTAAATAATTACATTACCATATGTGAATAACTAGAACTCTTATCTGTCTTTTTCTTAGTGCAACAATGTATTCCTATATTAAGTATATTATTATTGAACTATCCTGAAATGTGAATAACAGAACTACATTTTCAACAATATTCTGCCTCAGTTCACCATGTGCTTCACAATTTACAGATCAGAGTGATTTTTTTATACTATTTACATCTTCAAAGGCATAAAACATTTGGACACATAGTTAGAACTCATAAATATAGAAGGCTAGTTCATATTATGATCAGAATAACTTTAAAATCTAGAAAATATCTTGAACGTAGACACCTTTCTATATCTGTGCATTAATCCTGATCACCTGAAAAGATTCACCACATAATACAAATTTAAGTGTGCCATTGGTGGTCAGATAAAAATATTCCAGTTAGTGTCATCATTTTTCACAGCTGGCAGGTTTCATCCTGTGGGCCGGATTGGACTCTCTGGCCGGCCAGTTCTGGCCTGCAGGTCATACGTTTGACAGCTTTGATCTAGAAATTAAACCAGATGTTTGTCAGTTTTTTTTTTATTGCTGCTTTTGTATGTCGTTTGAACCGTAGTATGTGGGTCAGTCTTAGCCTCACTGTGTATTTACTGTATTAATGGAAGCTTTAGAGGTCTTTTTAAGGCTATGAATGCTCAACATTTGATCTCACACAGAAGTTTTCTACCATGTTTTTGAAATGATGCGCTTAAATTGACACCTTGTTGCTAAAAACACAGTATTTACACTCCCTTTCCATTAATATGATTGTTGTTACTTGGTTTTATTTCTGTTGGATATTCTTTTATTTTTTAAGCCAGAGTGTACTCATCTCAGTGTCTATGCTTAAGGAGATACGTTTAGGTATTGAAAATGAAGCGATCCAGTCAGCTGTATGAATTGTTTTGTCCTGAACAGTGTAATTCTTGGATTGTTTCATTATTTTTCTGTCCTTTGTACTCGGTGTAAATCTGCAACACTGTCCAGTCACAGCTAGATTTGGGATTCTTGTTTTAAACTCTGTTTCCAAAAAGATGGTCTCGTATACATCCTCATTAACGGGATGTTGAAAATGTGTAACAATTCATTGATCTCAAAATATCTTAGCAACACAATGTCACTTTTACAATTTGAGAAAGTTAAATATACTGTAAGTTTTTGTACTGATAACATTTTCCACATATGGCATCTGTTTACCTTTGATCTCATGTATTTGCATTTATTTCCCAACTAAATGTGTCCTGTGCCTGCTGCTCCAGGGTTTTTATTAAAAGGACACTTCAATAATATATTTGTACAACACACACTTATTTGGATTCAGTTCTGCTCTAAACATCGCCGCCCTGCAGCCAGAAATACCCAGCAGAGAAGTAATTAGAGAGATTAGTCTGCAGCTGAAAATAGTTCCCAGCACACTCTGGGAACAGCTGTTTCTGGGAAAAGGAAATTAAAAACTATGTTTGATGACCAATTTAAAACATAAAAGCAAAACAATATGTGAAAAAAATAGTGAAATGACGATCATGATGCTGCTAAATATTTATTCTTCAGCTCCTTTTGACACATAATCGGTTATTTAATCGTCTCAATGCCAGTGAGTGTCTCAGGTAGCTCCATCAGAGGAATTCTTCTTGAAATGTTTTATTTAGCAGAGTAGCATTTGGCACAAGATAATTAAATTACAGAAATGTAATACAGTTCACGTATTGTGTATGAACTGACTCTTCAATCATGTCTGAAAAGGAAATGGCTCATGTGATCCTACCTATACGTAAAAAGTGATGAAATGTGTGTTGGTTGTTCATTTCTCATTATCTTCTGCCACACTTATAATGGTATGATGATAGATTTCTATGTTAAAGCTGAGCAGAGTGTCCAATAATGAAGCTTAAGACTTATTGTTTTGGATAAGCGCATGTCAACCTGTGATCATTTTGTCTTAATGGTTGTCTGCACAGCATGAATTATGCTGGTGTCAAATTACAAGCAGTGGATGTTGTGTCCACCTCAGCAGTTCATGGTTTCAAAGGTTTGACTTGGAACACTGATTCAGTGGCTATAAGATTAAACTGAAGCTTTATTTTTAGGTGAACTAAAAAAATTGATTTAAACTGTGGAATAAGTTCACTAATTGACCAAACGTGTGAGTTTCCACAGCTCCACTGACCGACCCAAATGCTCTCCTCCTGTCAAACAGCTCGCTCGCTGGGCTCGGTCGCGCTGAGGAAGGCGGAAAACATGGACGGCGGCGTGCACTTCAACGTGTTCACGGTGGACTTCAACGAGGAGCTGGTGGCGCTGTACGGCGGCAGCTTGCTGAGGCAGACGCATTTTCTTCACGAGAGCATTAAGGCCATCCTGAGGCTGTACAAGGTCAGGCCTTAAATATCACCTGCTCCTCAGGCCAGGTTACGCTGGTCGATGGCGGGAGTCACGTTTCGGGGGGGGGGTTGTCGCCTTCCACATGCTCCTAGGGGTGCTAATTGTGTGGCTTTCCATCTATGAGGGAAAGATGAATTTCACGGGTTTGGAGCTCAACAGTCGGGTTTTAAGTGTAGCCAGCAGAGCCGATGAGGGTCAAACATTTCTGCTCCAGCACACAGGTGTGGAGTGGAGGAATTTCATATGAATACCTGAACGCTGGTCCTGTTTGCGCAGCATGTGAAGACCCCTCCTCAGAGCGTGGTGCTGGTGGGCCACTCCATGGGCGGCGTGGTGGCCCGGGCGCTCTTCACCCTGCCACGCTTCAACGCCAACCTGGTGAGCCTCATCATCACCCAGGCCTCCCCCCACCTGGCTCCGGTGCTGGTCCTGGACCCCTACCTGCTGGGTGAGTGCATGCCGGTTGTCATGGAAACACGGGAGGAGCCGTGACCCCCGCCCGGTTTGGTAAAATGAGCTCTTTGTGTTGTTTGCAGATTTCTACTTGGCGGTGAGGCAGAAGTGGGTGAACCAGGCGAACAAGCTCAGGAACGTCACCGTTCTGTCTGTCGGGGGCGGTTACCGTGACTACCAGGTCCGCTCCGGCCTGGTGTCCCTTCCCTGTCCCCCAGGAGACCCCAACAAGCTGTCACTGGTGGTACGACAAGTTCCTGACACTGATCAGCCTTAACATTATGACCTCTGGCAGGTGAAGTGAAGACACTCATGTATCTTATACTCAATGTATCTTTCAGCTTAGCTACTACCTGTCAGAAATGGCTGTTGTGAACCGATGACAGTGTGGAGGCTGATTCTGATAAGAGGTGTCAGGACAGGACAAGAGAAGATGTGCCTTCATTTAACCATACAGTGCAAAAATATTAGTATTACAGCAGCTCTGCTGTTAAAGGTATCAATATAAAGACTTTACTTACACTGTAGTTAGACAGAGGTCTCTCTGGTGTTAGTGGATCAGTCGAATTTGTAATTTGGAATAGTAGGAGTTTCTTCTTTAGACTGATGTGAAGAAGAGACACAAGCATCACAGCCTCTTTTCATCTGTGAGTTTCAGTTTCTGTTTTCTTCCAGGCGACCGCAGTTCCCCGGACGTGGGTGTCCACAGATCACCTCTCCATTGTTTGGTAGTAGCCTTTAAAGGAACTGTGTTGATTATCTTATATACTGATTAAATATCACTGATTGTGTTTGGCGTTGTGTTTCAGGTGCAAAGAGCTTGTTCTCGCCACTGTCCGGGCCTTTTTTGACCTCATTGATCCTGATACAAGACAGGTGAGAACATCAAACATTTCATGAGGATTTAGAGTTTCTATCAGCTCACAGAAGTACAATAATGCTGTATATTTGTGATTAGTACATTTAATTATATTTTGTTGATAGATGTTGATATATTTGTGCTTTTTAAATTGTACTTACAAGAAACTTGCTACTGGAAAGTTTTTTTTCTCTTATTTCTACTCTTAAAGGTGCATTAAGGAGTTTGCACGTTTTATGTGAAACAGCGCCCCCTGCAGGCCTTGGGCGTAATGCAGCTTAGTGAAAAAATTGTGCCTGTGGCTTGCGTGCACGAAGAGGGGAACTCCTTCCTCGCTCTTTTAGTAGCGTTCGAGTAAAATGTAAGTTTCTTTTACCTGGTGGAGTCTGTGCTGGAGCTGTGGCAGTGCTAGAAGCCGGTCTTTTCTTACTTTCTGGAAGCTCCTGCTCAGTTGTTGCTCACTAAGCATCTGGCGGAGTAATGGCGGGCATAATGAAACCTAACCAGCCGGAGCGCGCATTACTTCATTCCTTTCAAATTCTCCCCAAAAAAATGCTGGTGCCGGACCGGCACTGCAACTTTCAAGTGACAATATAGCGCTGTTAGAGGTACTTGTAATGAATATGTCAGGGCACATTGTACACATCATTAAAAATGTGTAACATTTTTATGGTGGAAAATAAGTATTTTTAAGGTTGAAAAACTCCTTAATGCACCTTTAAGAAATTTGTAAAAAAAAAAAAAAAAAAAAAAAAAAAATATATATATATATATATATATATATATGTGTGTATGTATATGTATATGTATATATATATGTCTTTCTTTGAAATTTGAGCAATTTGCTTGGTGGCTTGGCAGCCAGATTGGAGTCTCTTTTGTGTCAGTTGAGGCCCATGAGCCTAACGTTTGGCACATCTGTTGTGGACCTTTCAACACAGTTCAGTCAGTCTCACAAGTTGATACTGTATCACATTAAATTTGTGATATATTGTTGCATCTTGAGAATAAATGGTTGTGTTATTATAGATGATTTGTACCATTGTCACTCAGATTACACTCTCAAAAGAAATGTCTAGACTCAACAAAAAAAATCAACGCAACAGTTTGCATTAGTCTTTTTAAGTTATGGCAACCTCAGAAATTACATTGAATCAACAAACTATATTACTTTGAGTGAATTCATTTTTTGTCATCAGGCAAAGATCATTTTAAGTACTGTTTACTTAATAAATGCAAGATTTTTAAGTTGATAACTCAAATAAATTGGCTGCCCACTTTTAATTTGTTAAAATGGCCAGTTTCTGTTGAACCTTAATGATGTGAGTATTTGGGAATACGATGCTGTCATGGGCACTGTGGACTGATTCTGCACAGGCAGTATCAGGCTATTAATAAGCCCAGCAGCAAAGTGGGAACTGTTCTGTGGATCTCTGTGAGATTTGGAGTAGTAGCAGGACCAGATTAAATGCTCAATACTTCTCATTCCAGGTTTGACACAAAAAGTAACTAAACTATTTAGATTAACTGAACAAGAACACAACCAAACACAACTACCAATAACACTATTAACATCAGAACATCGAAATAAATAATGAAATCAATGTTTAAATCTTGAATATCTCATCCCAAACTCCCACGATGCATTGCGGCACTACCATCATCATTGTTAAATTCTTCAAAGAGCCTGTTTCCTTTATGCTGTGACCAACCCTAACCATGCCGATGTGGTGTCCTTACCCTACTAAAAATGAATTTTAGTCACCATGAAATGTTGCTTGTATCGAGGTTTTTCATCCTGCTAACCCACTGTCGAACTTGTCCAGGCATGTTGTGTGGCGAGAGGGAACTTAAAATTGTGAAGTCAACGTTGACAAAATCAAATTATCAAGCCAAGTTTGTTAAGTTATTTTGTTTTAAACCTATCAACAATTAATTTTGAGTTCAAACTGCAAGCAAAATTAAGTTGATGTAATTAAGAACATAACAACTTTTTCATAACTTGAAAAAAATAGGTTTGGAACTTAGAAAGTTTATTAAAATCAACTAATTACAATTTTTTACTTGGATCCATGTATTAAATCAAGTGGTGTTAGAAGCCTCTCTGAGTTACTTTTTAGAGTGTAAGACTCATGACATGAGCGTGTCTGACAGTTAATCTCACAGTTGATCATCAGTTCACAGTGAACCCTGAGAGGAAGAAGGCCGTGCTGAACCATCACTTCATCAGACACCCTGTCAGGATGCTGGGAGATGCTCAAGACACCTCCATCTCCATCTCAGGCAGGGATCTGGACAGGCTGGAAACATTTCTTTTCATTTCTAGTGGTGTTTTATGAGTGCTGTTTGAATTTAATGACATTATTAATGAGTTCCTCTCTTGTTCGGTTGATTTGTCCAGATTTCCCTGAAGCCTGGAGTGAAGTTAACACACTCCGTCTGGCTTACAGCACACCCAAGGTACCACACCTTGTTCATCTACTAAACCCTCTTCTTCCACACATTCAGAAATGTAATCTTCAGTGGTGTTCTTCTCTCCTCTATGCGACAGGAAGGACAGCTGAAGTACTTCCTGTTCGCCCTGTCGAGCCGCAGGAAAGCCTACAGCCACTTCTACTGCCGGAGCAACAACCTGGTGAGCATTTCACCACCGCTGGCCCCATTCACTGAGATCTGCGTGCATTTACTGAGAAAAAATAAGGAACAGTTCCAGTTTCAGTGTTGAGAACTTCAGAACAGTTTTGTTATTTTTTACTTCAAGTTAAAGATGCATTCTCAGACCGATAATTCAGATCTCCTGTTGTTGCCTCAGGAGATGAGCAGCTGGGTGTACGGCTGTGTGCATAAGAACGGCTCCTCATGGTGAGTACATCATCAACATACTGCTTGTTTCTTCAGATTTTCTACCTTGAGGGATGTGCTGTGTTTTAACCTTCTGATGGATGACGTCTGGATTTTTAAATTACAGTATGCGTGCGGTAGATTTGTCCATGGAAACTGAGCTTCTGCCACCATACAAGGTACTTTAAAGAGATCCCAGGTTATTCCACTCAGAGATTTTTGGGTTGCTCCTGACCGATTGTCATCCTTCTCAGGTTCTGATTCTGAGTCTGAACGACTTGTCTTCAGTCACTCATCTGGTCGTCTCAGCCTCCAACCTCAATGGAAAACAGGTAAAATTGAAAATACTGGCATCTTATAATATATAAATGCAGTCATAAAAGCTTTTTTTTAGCATGTTTGAAACAGTCCAGGCCTGCTTTTTAGGATGTCCCTGGCTGGTCTTATTTAACTGCTTTAATCAGCTGGTTTCCATTATTTGGCTCACATTGACAGCACATTTACAAACATCAGGAATAGTTTGTGTTGTTGTTTTAGTCTCCGCCTGTGGAAATGCAGTAGCCTACTGTCGGCATGCTGTCTGTCACTGGCGCAGGCGGAATTAGAGAATTTTAAACAAAGAAATCATTACAATCAAACCATTAATGCTTCAATAAATCACAGGGGATTCATCATCCCATTTTTCCCATCTGTAACCTCAGATTGCCTTTTAAGAAATCCTGGGGAACCGCTCCACGATCTCTGATTTATTTATAACTCACATTGAAGCCACACTGGCAGACAAAGATCACTCTCACAAATATGAACACAAATGCAACAGGCAGATCCCAGGTCTGCTGTAGAGTCTACGAAGTGTCTTATCATGGTTTTCTTTGACAGATGCAATCCTAATCTCTCTGCCCGTCCTCCATAGTGGGAGTCCTCAACCTCTGACTGAGGCCATTATGCAATGATCATCAAATGAATACACATGAAACTGTAAAAATTGGCTTGTTTTAAGTGAAAATGTTAATTTCTTTTCTGAATGACATGCTGAAGGTGTGTTTGTTGTCCACAGTTCACTGTGGAGTGTGAGTGGCAGAGACAAGTGTCTCAGACTGTGTCTGTCCCAGTGCCTCATGTCCTGTCTTTTGGTGAGTCCTCCTATTTCTTACAGTCTCACAACCATCTTGAAGTATTAATCATGTTGAGTTTGTCACATTGCGAAACGTGGTTTTACGTACCAACCAATTTTGAGTGATTAATAATATCAGAAAGTGTTAAAAAAAATTACAGTTTCCTCTCTTAAGATTTGCTGCTGCTTTGCTTTACCCTTCAATGGGGGTAGTAAAATAAAAACTGGGGGTGTTTTGACACTGGCCTGTTTCATTTTTTTGTGTGAAAGCATTGCCAGGCGACTGCAGACTAAATTCCCTGCATATGCCACAAGTTTGAGCTGAGAAGGCTCCCGTAATAATGCATATTACTTTATAAACATGGAGATATAATCAAAACACACAAGAATAACAATGTCTGTGCTGTTTTCACAAAAAGCCTCTTAGATGGGAGTTTTCGTCACTCTGGATCACAAATTTCTGGTCTGGTGAAAAACTATTGACTGAAAACGAGAGCTCAAGCTATTTTATCAGTATTCATGCAGTGATATTCAGTGTTTCATGAGGGGCTATTTTCAATAAATGTGTCAAAGTTTGCAGGAGTAGTGGGTTAATGGTGGAAAAGTTCAGAATGGTTAAATCAGACACAACTCTGACTCCTTCCACATGATTCCATGTTGGTTGTATTCAGAAGCAAACATTCGATTTTACTTTATTCAGAAGACTGTAACAAAATGAGGTTCATTAAAAACTTGGTTTTGTTCAGGTTTGACTGCCAGTGACGCCACAGTGAGCTCATCCGGGCTGCTTCACACCATCGAGCTGCAACAGTTTCACCAGGTAACTTTCACACTTTCTGTCTATATTCAGCATCTCGGTTGCTTCTTCATCCCTGAAGTGTGAACGCCTCTCTGTCTGCAGGTCTATCAAGCTTTCAGAATCAGTGTTGCCAGCCAGTGTAAAGTAAATAAAGGTAAGTTTCTCACTGATACGTTGGCCCTTCCTCTGCCTGTAGTGCTGATTATTTCTTCTCTGTCTGCAGATAGATTGCCCAGCGTGTACCGGATGAAGGTTTCGTGGTTCAGAGAGGATTCTTTAACCACAGTCAGGTGAGTTTCAATGAAATCTGCTGGCATTTTTTCAGGCTGCTTTAACGTGTTCTCTCCTCTGCCTGCCAGCGTACCTTCAGTGACCGAGATCTCAGGGATGCTTCATACAAGTCGCCCAGACAACACCTCAGGAGTCCTCCTGGAGCTCCACACTGCCCCCAACTGTCAGTATAAGGTACTAACCAATAAGTTTACTGTTTCACCAAAAACAATTTTAAGTGTCTGGGAGGCTTGTGGAATTAATCCCTCACTCTGTGGCTCAGGTGTCGGTCAGGACTTCATTACCCAGAGTCCTCGGGCAGGTAACGCAGTCATCCTCTCATGTTATTAATCGGCTGTTGCTGCCCTCGTGTTGGAAGCCTTTCTCTTCTCCCACAGATACTGAGGTTCTGTGGTCCCATGGTGCCCGTCTACACCGCTGTAACTCTCCTGCTGGCCTGTGGGGGGCAGCTGTCCTCCATCCTGAAGTCAAAGAGGGCTGCAAACATGAGCCAGGTGGTGAGCAAAGGCCTGCAGCCTCACAAAGTCAACTTGTCTGTGTACATACTGCACAGCTTACTCAGGTAGGAGAGCATTCACAAGAGGTTTATTCTTAACCACTAATGAAGCCTGGAGCAGGGGTCTGCAACCTCAGGCAGGCACGCCACTGTTTGATCACTGGCACACTTGTGAAGCCCCTCTCAGTATGCATGTTGTTGAGAATCAGTCCTCATCCTGAAAATCCTGCCCATGTGTGTCTGTGTTTTCCAAGTGCTCCATTTCCCCCCATAGTCCCACAACATTCAGGGTGATTGTGTTAACTGCCGCTCTGTGTTTGTCCTGTGATGAACCTTCACACATGTTTATCTGGGATCAGTTCCAGGCCTGGAATTTGAAATGAGTTTTCCAGTCGCTTGCTGAAAGGAATGCGTTGAAGTTACTCACTAAGATTTTTAAAATATCGATTCGTACTGTAGTTTGTTAGTCTTCAGGTGACGACGGCACCCTCAATGACAGTAGCGTTAAGAGGTTGCAGACCCCTGGCACACAGCCTCTGTGACAATGCACCATTTTCTGACCGTGGCGTTGGTCTCTTCAGCTGCGACTGGTTTCAACAAGTCTGGTCCGCTCTTCGCCTCCCGCCGGTGGACACACTCCCCCCGTCTTTCCCTGATGGCTCCTTCGTTAAAGAGGCTGCCCCAGCAGAGCTGTGGCCCCACCTCCTGTCCCCCCTGCTGTACATCCTGGGGGCGGCTGTGGCGTACTGGGGCAGCACGCTGCTCCGCCTCGTCATACGACTCATCTCATTAATGCTCGCGCCCCTGCACAGGTGGGGCTGATAGTCACGGCCGGCTGGATTTGTCGGCGCTGTCGATCCCTCACACCGTTTCTTAATTTCTTTCACGCGCAGACCGTGTGTGTCCAGAGACTGTGGGACGCTGCGACTGCGCTCTCAGCTCCTCATCACTCTGTGTCTGACGGTAACAGGAGCAGCGTCCTGTGGAGCGCTGTCCATCTGCGCTGCCTTTCTCTTCCACCTGTACAGGGTACATCTCTTCAAAATCATATTATGTTTGTCAGATATACGTCCTGCCAAGATACTTTATTTTACTGTTCAGCTGCTTTCTCAGTCGCTGGAGGGTTAGTAGAGAAACAAGACATCAAGAAATGTACAGATTATTATTTCAGCTGGTATTAAATGAGTAAAAACATGAAAGCCTTGAAAATGTACATAAACAAGTAAAACGGAGACAAAGGTTATTTAATATAGTAAAAGAAATCATCACCCTCTCAAACTAACAGCTGATGTCACTTCTCAAGTTTATTTTTTTCCATGCAATTAAAATAATATTTGGTACTTAAAACGCTGGATGAAGGCAATGATGACTGCCAATTGAGTGTGTCAGAACTATACATAAATACAGTTGAAGGTACAAATGGCTATCATTTAAAAGTCAGCCTGTAAAAGCCTTGTAAAATTACTCTCGTTCAGTTTGAGAAAAGATCTCCATGGTAGAAAACTGGATGAGTTTTTTCAGGTCCTTCTGAATATTCTTTAGAGTTTATAATTGACAGATTGAGTGGACTGATGTGACGATGGTGTCTGATACAACCAGTAAGATTGTACCAGTTGCTGCGTTTTGAAGTAGCTGGAAGCAGAAATAAAAAGATTCATGTTTGAGGTCAGCATGTGGGAAGTGTCAGCAGTATGAATGAGCAGATGAATAATCATGTTCAAAACTGTATAACATAGAATTGGTTCTTAAAAGGTAACACAGTTCAATATAATAAGAGGAAAAGACTGGAATAGTTAAGGTGATATATTGGTCGAAATTAGGATCTCAAACAAAAAGTACAATTGCAGTGGAGAAATTTACTTGTAAACTGAGATTACAAAAGGGTAACTTTTAAAAAAAAAAAAAAAAAAAAAAAAGGGACAAATAGACTGGATACAGAGCCATCACTCCTGGACAGGACGCTTATCGACATGTGGAGAATTGTTTGATACCTGACAGCTGTGCCCTGATAGTGTAGTTGTAATAAGAATATTACAATGTTATGTGGCAGATTGCATCATTTTCTCATCCACCTGAACTTCTTAGGTGTGTAACTGTCTGTCATTGTGTCTGTTCTTTTCAGGTTTTAAGGTTGCAGATGACAGAAAGATCTCTCAGTCACATGCTCAATCTGGTAACTGTCTTTCTTTAGATACACCGCCATCTCCATGTTATTGTTTACGAGCCCTGATGCGAAATATAGCAAATGTGCCGTTAGTTAACTCTGTAAATAATCCATTTTTGACACTAACTTTGACTAAACAGGACTTTTTTTGCTCCCTTGTTAACTTTCAGAAACAATCATCAGAGCTTCAGACTTCACTTTTGTTTTTTCCTAACATCAGAAATCAGTCAGCACGATTTAAATGAAATGTTGAGTTTCCGATGCTGCAGTTTGAGTCTAGACTATAACCAAACTCCTCCTCGATCTCTGCAGGCGCCACGAAAGCACAAAGACACAGAGAACGGCTCGGTGGACGGAGAATCCCTGAGCAGGACTAAAGAGAGTGGCGGCACCCCCTTACTGTCCGAGTGCGCTCTTCAGGAGGTGAGGGACGACCTCCAGCTCCACCTCTGCCTGTCGGCGCTCTTCACTCTCCCCGTCATGCTCGGTGCGCCTTCACTCATCCACTGGATCCGTAACCTGAGGTACAGTATCAGAGCTCGGGAGGGAGAGAGTCCTCCCCACTGAACTGAGCTAATCTAGCTCTTTCATCTGATTTCTCTTGACCTTATGTCAGTGTTTGGTCTAAAGTTGTTGAACTGGAAGCAGAATGAAATGCTTTTAGCGTTGTTTGACTCATAAAGATCACATTTTTAGCAACGGAGAGGAGAAAAACCCACGTAATGTCACTTAATGTTTACAGTAACATGATTTAAATGAATCTTTTTGTGTTTAATGCGTTTTCATTAGTTGATGGCGATCTAACTATTCTGGCTGACGAGTGTTATTGCTGTTGTGTTCACTGTGTAGTCCAACTATAGGACTTCTTAATAATTCTGTTTTCAGATGCTCGAGTAAGTTAATAGACTGATATTGTGGAGTTGATTAGTCATTCCTGCAGCATCATATGTGTCATTGGACAGATGTAAGGGTAGAAATAATCTGGATTGCACCTTTAAGTTGTTTGAGTTCACAGTCAGAGCCTGAACGGTCTGAGATGAAACATACGCTGTGCTCTTCCCCAGGTACTCCACCCAGCTGGATCCTGATCCGTGTTGGCCACACGTAGTGCCTCTAATTATTGCCTTCATGCTGCTTATTAACAGTAACACGTTAAAACTCAGCAACAGGTAGGAAATAAGCGCCTCGTCGATCTTTCTGACTGCTCGTTCCGATGAGCAGGCACTTCACGTCTCCTTGCTTGTCTCCCAGCAAACTCCTGCCTCTGGCGTCCTGCCTCCCCCTGCCCCTGGCCGTGGTCGTGGTGACCTTCTCTCCACAGCACCTCTACAGGATCAGCTACTCGCTGCTGGCGGCGCTCGTCCCCCTGGCCTCGTGCTGCCTCCTCTGACGGTATCCCCACGTCGCCCACGGCAGGCCTGTCTCCGGGACCGATGGGTCAGTGTGTGAAGCTGCCATGGAGCAGAGCCATAGACATACACAGCCTGGGGAACTGCCCGCTCGATGTTAGCACTAAAAGCTCCAAAGCGATTACACTAGCTTTAAAACAAGGAGAGGATGTAATGGCCTTGGAGCGTTTGGTGTGAATACGGCTCGTTTGGATTGACCTGAAACCATGTTTGCCTTACTCTGTATATCTATAGCTCTGCCTTCAGGGAGCAACAACTCCACAACCAGTGAAGCTACTGATATTAGAGATTCTCCACAGGGTTTTACACTGAGTCTTGTTGTTTCTGATGTTTCTGCAGTGGCTTTGCTCACTGTGGTCACTCCGCTGTAAACTTCTACACTGCCTACTGCTTAGCAAAGACTGTAAGTCCCACCTGACGAGCTTCTGACACAGTGTCCTGCATTCATTCCTAAAGAGAGCTGAGGGAGGGTGAAGGGCCGCACTGAGGACGTCGGTACCAGTAAAGGTCCCGGCGTCAGTCGTGATCGGCTTCACGGTCCCGACAACACAGTCTGAATGTGTGGTGGCACTGAGGCTGATTCAGCCTGAGGTGCATCTCAGAAAATCTAACGTAGGATCGCTCAGACTTCATTCACGGAGAGAAAACCATGACTGTTAATGCTGACATGATGTTAAACCTTATATCCCTAAAATCCAGTTTTTATCCAGAAGTGATTTGAACCCTGATCACATTTCCACCTGGCGTTAACGTTCCTGTCTCCACTGTCACCTGCATTACTCTACACGCCTCATCTCACACCTTCTTCAAGGCATAAGTTGAAACACATTTTTTTTTTTTGTAAAAAATTACTTCATTTCAAGCCTGAAACTGCATCCATAAAGTTGCCAAGACTAAAAGTGACATTATTTCCTTCATTACTCCTCTAATGTGCTTTATTTGTGTGTCTGTGTGTCAATATGATGCACAGACACACATGGAGCACACACACTGTTGCTGCTTCATGTGCAGCACGCTCATTAGTTTCTTACAGATTCGTCTCAGTTTAATTTACTCCCATCTTAAGTCATTAAAGACACAAATGTCCTCTTTTTCAAAAAGCTAAAACTTAAAAAACACTGATTTCTCCATAGATCACTCACAGTATTTCAGCCCTACGTAAAATGACAAAAAATTGAATCAGTTTTAGGGTTTTTCCTTTTCAAATATGAATCTGATTACTTGATGTCACTGTTGAAAATAAGCCGTTTTCCTCATAACGCATGCTGGGGGCCTGGGATGTTTTCCTTTATTCAGTCTATGATGTGTTAAAAGATTCACCAAACTATTAACTTTGCTTTTTAAATTTGTGTGAAGCATCAGATGAAAAATTCACTGCCTTCTTCATTCATTATGGACCAAATATTCCTGTTTAGTCCCACTGAATCTAACAATTTTAATCAACACTTGCAAAAATAACCAGTTATATCAACATTAACTTAGTCGCCAACTATTTGTTTTCCGAGCTTCCACATCTCTGAACCATATTTCAGCATTAAAACAGACAAATACATAATAATACATACGTACATGATATATCAGTATCACATCATCAAATGGGGCAAAAACTTCATAATTATTCAATATTTATTAGTTTTAATCTGAATTAATAGCTTCTAAAAACTTGCCTGATGTCAGTCCAACACCGCAGTCATGCCAGAACACGCACAACTCACGGCAGTGTGGTTTTTTTTTTTCTTTTGTTTTTTATGTTTTATTGATTAAACTCTAAAATGTGCCCAATCCTGAAAACCCAAAGTTTCCAGTTGATCCAAAAGATAAAATATGACTGAGTTTCTGGAAACTTCTTGTTCAATATTGTGTGAATTTTTTTCAAATAAGATTTAACTCCATTTGTGAATCTGAATTTAAGATATTAATGGTGTAAAATCTAATAAACTGTCCACTGTGTGCAGCCAAACAACAGGCTCAACATACTATTACTTATATTCAGGTGCATCTCAAAAAATGCACAATGCCTTATTTTTATTAATTTGATGTTGAGATTATTATGCTAAACAAGAACGATTCACATCGAGGGGACGGGACAAGACATTAATATTCATCAACTCATTTTCATTGTCATATAATAAATCACCCTGAAGGAGAGTGAAGGGGTTCCTGTTATGTATTACATCTGTTAAACATATACAACAAATACAGCTTCATCATAGCCTCAAAGAAATCTATAAAGCTTTAGATAATCTCTTACAAATTAAAATGGGTTGAATTTTTTACTGCAACAATATTGACATTAATAGCAGTTTTAGCTGTCACATAACTCCATACATAAGTATCTCCAAACACCATAAAATAAAAGGAAATCATTTTAAAAAATATTGCTCTAATCTGAACTACTGTATTTTCTAGACTATAATAGACACATTTTCTTGTTTGACTGGTCAAGTAACCCTTATCAAGACGCGAGTTATATATCAAAATAAATGCCACATACCATCTATGGCCACTAGATGTCTCTGTATGACAACAGAAAGCTGCTGCAGTACCACAGAAAAACCTCCATTATTGCTGTATTAGTCTGGCAGCAAGCTAAATATCTCCAAAGAAAAAACTTCAGAGCAGAATTTAAGTT
This sequence comes from Salarias fasciatus, assembly GCF_902148845.1. Taxonomy (NCBI): domain Eukaryota; kingdom Metazoa; phylum Chordata; class Actinopteri; order Blenniiformes; family Blenniidae; genus Salarias; species Salarias fasciatus. The sequence continues at coordinate 10,400,242 of NC_043760.1, forward strand.
AATATTATTAGCGGCGTATCAGGCAGAGTTCAGTGTGTCTGATGTATTTTTTTCACAGATGCTTCTGAGAATCTGGAAGATATGGTAAACAACTGTAGGTTTCAGTATTTAACTCAATAATTAAGTTTGTGTTTTTGTTGCGTTCACCAGTTGTGAAAAAGAACATGCTTGATGCCTTTGTTTTGTTTTTGTTCCCAAAGCAGTTGGACAGTATGACTCACTGTTGTTGTTGTTTTTTTTTTTTTGTTTGTTTTTTGTCTTGATTGCATTTGACAGAAAAACACTGTTAGTATTTATGAAGCAGTTGAAGACAAGGAGACAGTTCTTTCTTCACTTTTTTTTCCATGAAAGTGGCGTTGAAGTGTGTGTCTTATGTTTGAAGATGTGTTGTTCGTGATGCTGCAGAATGACACTCCTTTACACTAAAGGCTAGTGAAGGTGCAATGTGTAGATAGTGCCAGTTTTGTCCACTGGGTGGCAATGAAGTCTCACCATTACTCAAATTTTCAGCAGTTAGCTGATTTTCTGTTCTGGCTTTGTGTGAGAAACTTCTGCTTCTCCTTTTCTTTGACTGAATACAGAAAGAGTATAAAGTGACTCACTGCACCATCTTGTGGTACAAAGTGGTATTACAAGACTGATCAGGCTACATGGTTTAAGCTTATACAGTCACTAAATTCATCTCTCCCTCCATGATGACAAATTTTAGCTCGTTTTGATTAAAGATACTACATGCTGCACCTTTTAAAGCTGAAAATGTTTTAGTCTTAAAGCTAATTTCAAACTAATGCCAAAAAGAGGGTTTTGTGACACTGCAGAAGTTCTTTCCATCTATTTATTTTATGAATCAGTTATTATGAACCTTGGTTTGCCGGAGTTGTGGGTCTTAATATGCATTTATTAAATTACAGAAGCCCTCTTTGAAATGAATTCATGGATTTACATGACAATTTGTTCCCAAAATAACAAGCAACGCAATTCACAATCAGTGATTTAATTTGTCAGTTATAATGCTAAATGCTATTGATCACGAGTGGAGTCAAATCAAAGAGACCATATCTATGGAGCTGCTTTTTGTTCTAACTTTGGATCAGAGAAGAGCATACAACGTATTTGCATCTTTTCTGAGGATATGAAAAGGAGAAATCAGTATGTTCTATGAGTAGAAGAGCGTAATGTGTTTTCACATATTGAACTGTTCTGACTATACAATCTGAAGACTGAAGCAAAAAAGTTTAACAAGATTGAAAACCTTGTGAGATTAAGTCCTTAGATTCATAACATCTGAAAATCTGAAGAGATGTTGACTTCAAATCAGAATTCTTGGTTCGTGCTTGTGGTGCTTCTGCCTTTTTCTCTATTATCTCTATTGATCAGGTGTCTCCCACCCACCAGGTCATTCAGCACCGGGCCGCAAACAGAGAATAAAACATTTTATTATTCTGAAAGTGTATTTAAATATCCATGAGTCTGTGTTGATTTTTATTTTGAAAAACACTTCACTTTCCACCAGTGCTCATTTTCTGTGTTTAACTCCTTTTTTTTGGCAACATGACTTTTATATGTACATTTATTGACAACATAACTTTATTTCAGTTATTAAATGATCATTGAATGTGAAATATTGTTCCGTGAAACTCTAACAAATTGATGATTTTGCAGAAAAAAATAGTAAAGTTTTCAAAATTGTCCCATTTCTGGCTCTTCCTGGTGCAAAATACATCGAAATGCCCTTAATTTGCAGCACTCAGCAAAAAAGTTGCATTTATGTTGAAAAATGAAAAATCTAATCATTGTTTTCTAATTAATAATTTTCTCCATAATGTCATCCTGCGGGCCACAGTGGACTGTATGTTGAAGACACACTCTGGTCTCTATTGTACATTAGAAATCAGATTCATTGCTTACAGGAGCCACACTAACATCCAGCCGACTCCTCTTCATATCTGCAGAATAACAGTGAACTCTTTGTTTTCTCCTGACTGTTGTAGACACAGTCAGCTCTTGATTTGTCTCCACTATGTAAACTCTATTTCAATGTAAAAATTTGACATTTTAAATCCCACTTCTCTTTACATCCATGGTTCTTTTTAATACTATCATACCTGAACAGTGAGTTCTGCCATTTACGCGTGCAGCTGTTTTTTTTTATTTTATTTATTTTATTTCGATGCCTCTTTCTGTTAACGATGTGTCTTAAACTGCTGTTTACTTGTGTTTTACTTTCTGCTGCTGCTCAGACTTCCTTCCCGCCAGCCAAGCAGCTGCTGTGCCTTTCTGTTCCCTCATGTGTGCGTCTGTTTTACTCCTTCAAACCGCTCAGCAGCTAGAAACAAGCCAGGCCAGCAGCGAATGTGTCCACCCCACAGAGATCCTGGACACTGCAGGGTGGCTGCAGGCTTCGTGTGACTTTCTGATCAGTAGATCCTCAGTAGAAGCTCAGTAGGGACCAATGGAGCCGCCATCGTTCTCTATGTGAATGTACCCGCACTGAATGTCTCTGTGAGTGTGACTTTCTACCGTTGCTCGTGGTTGTAAGTGGTCAGCTCGTGCTTTGAGGTGCACATCGTCGTGAACCGGTGGCATACACTACTTTGTAGTAATTAGTAGAGGCGAGAGTTTTTCTATGAATATACTTGTGATTTGTATCGGTGTTCACTGTGATCACGTCCTTCCAGCTGTTCCCATTCACACTTCTACAGCGTGCCGTTTTAGAGTGTTTAGCACTGAAAATGAGGTGACCCTTGTGCGTTTTGTGTCTTATCTAGAAGTGTAAAGTCGTCTAAAATCAGCCACCAGACAGGACAGAAATGACTTAGGGAGGTGGAATTGAGCCAGGGACCCCTTGAGGAGGAGGGGTTACACTGCTTTAACTGTGCTCGCCAAAATAGATTTGCAAATGTCAAGCTGCCATTTGCTTTTATATGAAGGATTTGTATGTTTGAGAGTGGACACGTCCACCAGCATCTGGCTTTTCTTTTCAAATCAGAGAGCAGAAAAGGGTTCCACAGAATTTCTTCAGCCACGTTTCAAGTGAAAGGTGCGTAGTTTTTATGTTTTCGCTTTAAAAATGTTTCATGTTTATTAATTATTAATAATATGCTATAAACAAACAGTGGTGAGTGCAAGGAAGCTGGGAGAATATGGATTGGGCGTCAAGGCACTCTGGAGATACTCTCACATGTGCAGAACTGATAACTTACAGCTGTGTTGTGCAGGAGCAGCGTTGTAGAAAAATTGTGTTTTTTGGCCGTTTCCACGGAGATGGAGTCCTGGCATTTTCAAAAAGTTGCATTGTCAGTGATTTTGAGCATTTTTTTTTTTTCATGTAAACAGACAAAGTTTTGCATTTGAACGTTGAAAACGTTGCGGAAATGGGGCCTCGGAGACTCTCCTGAGGAACTTCAAGGCATCGTTCACTACGGCCTCCGTCTCACTGGGAGGCAACACATTACAACTGCTTTTCAGACATTCGTACAAATAGATGTAAAAGTTTCTGCACTGTTCACAAGTCACTCCAGGGTTTGACATTCCAAGTCTTTATTCTTTATTCTTCATTAGATTAAATGACACATTTTTTTGCACGTGTAACAATCTTGTGATATTTTCATGCATCCTGTACCACAGTTTGCACGACTGCAAAATAATAATCAGCAGACCTTAGTATCTATTAGAGTGTCTGTACTTTCCCAACATCTTGACACCTGATCAGTTTCCAGTTGGTTCTTTTTGGATTACCTTTCTTTTTCTCAGTCTGTTTAAATCAGACCTCCCTCTGAACCATCATCTGCTCTTCTCATTCTCACCCAGAAAGTGTAAAGAAAAGTCAGAGGCTCCAGATTTCCAAACCTCTTCTCTTAAAGCAACAATTTGAACCAGTCCTGCTTTTCTCAAAGTTTTTTTTTTTTTTTTTTAATCTGATCAAAAAATATTGAAGTTTATATGAAGGAAAGACGGTTGTAATCATTAAACCAAGTAATAAAAAGTCATATTTTATGTGGTAACATTGAAGTAAATGCTTATTAAATGTTATTCAGATCTATAAGTGCTTAGAAGTCTGGTAGCTCCTCTTATCGTGCTTCTACCTAGAGGGCCTCTGAAGCCTCTGGCTAGTTCTGCTACCGTCTGCTCACACGCCAGGCAGCCAGACGGAAGACTTGAAAATATGCCACATCTTCTCCTTCATTTCCATCTCCTGGTGACGCTCTAGCGCGAAAGAGTATTTAATCCTCAGGTTTCTGCAGAATTGTGTCGAAATCGGTTGCTTTGATGTTTTTATATTCCTCACATTTTTATCTGATGTCAGTGTAAATGAGCAATTTTTTGGCTCCATTGTTGTTGCAATAAAATCCAGAAAATGAGTGTGGCATTCTTTCCTTGAGTCCATGAAGTTTGTCTTTGGTAAATTCATATATGTGGTTTTTGAATGTTGTCTAATCGTCTGAAATCCTGACTGTTATCCCAGGAGAATACGACTAACATATTGCTGAATTCCAGAAACGGGCAATTCAAGACATGTAGATGCACACGAGTCTATCTCTGCTTTGTCTATTTTAATAAGAGTTGCAAACAAAACACAACACTGAGACCAGAGCTGATAAATCATCGATGCTGACACTTAATGACTGGAGTAGCGTTAGCATCCAATCTAAACTACTCATATGAGAAAAGGGTTGCATCAAAATGTTTAAATATTTCACAGTGTTGTCATTTTATTTAGCAGTTTGAAAGCAACCAAATGTAAAAGATGATCCACCGATCAAAGACATGTTACACCATTTGATTTTCTTGTCCAGTTAATTGACCAGTATGAGGCCCCTGAATTAAATTGAACAGACATTTCCACCCTTGTGGGAAGAGGTAAGAAATCGTCATGATGAGTGAACTCACTGCTAGGGATGATTCACTTGTTGCACAACTACTTATTTAAAGGAACCCATGCTTCAGCTCTTGGTGAGGCGTCTGAGCAGCCAGCAGATGGCTCTGTGGTGCTTCCTCAGCTTTCAGTCAGCAGCCCCCTGTCTTCACAGCCTTGTCTTTACCCCCCTGTCTGTAGCCCCCTGTTTCTTTTCTCTCAGAATCTTAAAAGTCATGTAAATCTTCCACAAACACATGCACATTAGTGTAATATAATACTGAAGCCAAGCTGTTATCACCTCTGATCGCTGCGGGAATACCATGTTGACTGAAAACTGCTTTTATTGTTCGATCCTACCTCTAAATGTTTGCCAAAAGAATAAGAAGCGGATTTATCCAACACAATCTTAAGCAGCGTCCGTCTTGTGAAACAAAACTGTTAGCTGGCATGGGCAATAGTTGTAAGACTTTGTTTGAAAATCTAATTATTTAGGGACTTTATAAATAATGAATGACAACAGATGTTGAGCTCTCTGAGCAACAAACCACCTTTTTGTATGCTGTTAATATATTTAATGCTGATATTGTAAATCTAGAATGACAGATTGTATTGATCCGGGTTTAGCTTTTGCCCATAATTTCAGAATTATTTTTAAAAAATGTATTGAATTTGAGTACATGTTCATATTCAGGTCATCTCCTCAACATATGAAAGATGGTTTGGTGAAGCAGTTTTTTTCAGGCCTGGAACAAACTGCCAGTTAATCCAGGAGAAGCATCTCTTTGTAATCAACTTATTTTTATCCATCAGCCATCCATGCTCTGAACAGAGTGTTTATGCTGCCACACACTATTCTGTGCTTTATCCAAGTGCTTCAACTCCAGTCTGGTACTTTCAGATTGGACTGATCATCCATGTTAGACTGAATTTAGTAATTGTCCTGTCCTGTTTTTATGACTTTTAGACATTAAACCATTGAATGATAGATTGTTGGTTGGTTTGTTTCTATCCTCTTGCTTTTAAAGAGCAATCTGAGTGTTATGCCGTTTCCTCTTGAATCTGTAAATTTACAATCCAGAGTAGTTTAAATAACATTCACGTCAAATATTATAATGTATATTGCACACAAAAAGCAACTAACTCAAAACACAAAAAGCCAGACAAAGTTCCAAAAACAAGATAACATAAACTCAACCTGCATGCAGAAGCTGAGAGAAAGTGCCCAAATTGACCACAGGAAAGCTGCAAATAGGTGATAAATCACAAATAGAGATGTTAATAAAATCAAAGAAAAACCAACAAACTGAGAAAATACCCATGACTAATCTGAATGACAAGCTTTCCTGGATGGAAATTCAACACAATTAAAAACGCTCATGTTTTGCGTCTCTTTCAGTTAATAGACTTAGTCCTCAGAGGTGTGAGCTGAGTTCATTTTAATTTGACTTTTGATTTCAGGAGAGAATAGCAGCAACACAGAGCCTGCAGCGTACAGACAGACACACATGCAGTCCAGAAGTCTAAATATGTGTCTGAGGTAAATCTTTATCCATCCATCCATCTTCTGTACCGCTTTATCCTGTGCAGGGTTGAACCTGTGACCTTCTGTGATGGACTCCAGCAGGATTGTGGACCGCAGTGCGGGTTCCTACTGGTTCAGATTGGGACTGTGAACCGGTGCTTCCCAACCTTCCAGTGCCACAGATCACAGGAAGGGTTCAAGGCTCTGCTCTGAGGTTGTCAGAGAAAAATATTGTGACACATGATTTCAGAACTTTCTATTACTTTTACTGTAAGGAACACTATATTTATGTGCTTGTTGGAGTGTGTGTGTGTGTCAATACACAAGGTGGTGAAGTTCCACCAAGACACTGAGCACTGACACTTCAACCTCTCCATTGATCTCTTTCCACCAGGCAATGCTCATTTATGCTCTATAGCTCAAAAAGTCTTAGTTTGCAGTCACTTACTTTCACGCGTCCAGTATATTGGAGAGAGTGACTGGCATCAATTCCACCAGAGGGCGCCACTCTAAGGCCCCATTTACACAAGAACATTTCAAGTCAAAACATCATTTTTAAGTTTTCATTTCAGAAAAGTTCCATAATTAAACAGCAACGTTTCCAAAACAATGTGCATTTACACGGAAATAGGCAGAAACGCTGAAAATTACATAATTAGCATGTGAGTCCACTAGTGGGTGCTGTTGGTTGTGTTTGGAAGAAAACCACATAGAGAGCAGAGAACAATACCCTGTAACCATGAACAATGGTGTGTACACTGACATTAGTTTGGACACACAACCGACTTGGATTGATTTTCCAGGTGTTTGTCAACACTGGACGTCCCAGGAGAACATGGCCTGGGAGTCACGACACTGGAGGACAACAACATTGTTGTCATTCTTCATTTTATTGCGCAGAAGAACTATTTAGTACAGCTGTAATGCTCATGCATAATAGCACCATATAGAAAGTTTCCTGAAAGTAGCATTTTCCTCCATTAGCACAACTATAGTCGCAGCATTGACTTAGCACGGTTGTCGTGTAAGCGAAACGCAATAAAAGTTTTGTTTTTTCACTTGAATATATCATTCAAACAAAACTGCCCGTTATGAATGTGAGACTGGTTGTTTGTTGCTGGCCTCTCCAGGGTGTACAATACTTGTACCCAGTCTGCTTAAATATAAAATAAGTAAAAGAGCTGATATCTAGTTCAGACTTTTTTCTTGCTGTTTCACCTTATTTAAGTTGCCTATTAAAAACTAATCTGGTGTGCAAGTATAAGACAAGAGTGTTAATTTACACAAAACTGGAAACTTCAGAGAGACCCCTGTGTGGCCCCCTGATGTCCGCCAGTGCACTGGATGTTTGCGTGTTGTTCCACAGGTTGACTCTCTCTCTCGCTCTCGCTCTCTCTCTCTCTCTCTCTCTCTCTCTCTCTCTCTCTCTCTCTCTCTCTCTCTCTCTCCGCCCACTTTGGCATTTTCCCACGTTATATTATGCGCTGCATTTTCTGTATCTTCTCAAGAGAGAAAACCTCCATCCCAGCCTCTGAGAGAAATAGAGAGGAGCCATCCTCTCTCTCTCTTTTTTTCTCTTCTTCTTCCTGTGGACTGGCTTCAGCTGCTCAGTTCTGTGCCCACAGTCAGATTGAGAGCATCTGCTGGGAGGACTGCAGTGCATTGCAATGCAGAGGGAGGATAAGGATGTGTGAGCTGCACGCCTGAAGCCTCCAGCAGCAGCAGCGGACACAGTGCGGTGGTGGAGGAGCTTCTGCGCACCTCTGGACGCAGCCGCCGAGCAGCAGCAGCAGCAGCGCGTGCGTCTGCAGCGCCGCAGCTTTTCACAGGGAAGCCGTGTCGATACGTGACTCCGAGCCCAACGCTGCCCTGGAACTGAGAGGGAGGGGGGCCCTGCCGCGGCACCCCGCCCGTCTCGCCTCATTTGGACTGCAGGGATAACGAGCGGAGCCGTGATATCCCCGCGCAGCAGCCACCGAGCAGGTGCTGGTGGCCGCCGCCGCCGCCGCCGCCGCTCCGCTCCTCTGCGCCAAAGGTAAGCTCCGCCGCCCGGAGCGGCTCGTGGAGGTGCTCATGGCTTCCAGCAGCGCTGCTGATAATAATGATGATGATGATGGTGGTGGTGATGATGGTGTCATTAAACCTCCGCAGCGGCGTCTCCTGCGTGTCGTGTTGTGTTTTTGTTGTTGTTTTTTGCACCGGGGGGGATAATTGATCGACGCTGGGCTTCATGCCTGCGTCTTGCGGGAGAGACGCATAAAAAGAAAATGACGTAGGGAATTCCCACAGTAATCCAATAGTGCGCGGTGACACCTGCACATTCCGCCAGTGCGGTCCCTGGATGGCCTGCTCAGTCATGTGCGCATAGCGGCGGTGCGCGCGGCGGTGCGTGCGGCGGGGCGCGCGGCCTCGGCGGCGCACGGATTGACTCCAAATGATTAAAGTCGGAGACGAAGTGTTATGTAACGTGATTTTGCTGACGTGATTTTGCCATGAGCGGGGGTTACCTTCACGTCTCTGTCGCTCCAAGATGCTGGGAGAAGCGGGCCTGTGTTTACATCCCCCTCACCTCGCTCAGGCTTCTAGCTGAAAGCCTTTTAATTAGAGCTTAATCAAAAATTTAGTGGTCATAATTGAAATTAAGTGCTCTTGGGCTCGCAGTGTCTTTGACAGACTCCCCTTTGAGATCTTTCTGGTTGACTTGTTTATGCCTTTTTTTGTTCTGTCTCTGTGATGTGATTTCAGGGATTTCAGTGAAATCTGCAAAGCTGCAAACAAGATGTGAGACATTAAACAAATGTGCTATCTGATATAAACTGGAACAAGCGGAAAACAGATCTCATACATTTTGCTCTTGCAAGGAAAAGCAGATCTCCTCACCTGACAGAATTTGAGTTGGGTGTAGTGGTTAGCACTTTCACCTCATTCCAAGATCTGGAGCTCAACCTTTTGTGCCGAGTTTGCATGTTCACATTCAGTATTCCTACAGTCCATAAAACATATATTTAAGTTTAATTAGTGAGCCTTAATTTCCTCTATGAACATGTGTGACCTTTTTTCTCTGTATTTGTCCGGGTTGTACACTGCCTCCGCTCATCATCATCAGCGTTAGAATCGTTTGGAGGTGTGTTTAGGAGTGTAGATTTTTAATTGAAAAAGGAAAACATTTTAGAGGATGACTAGGTTCATCTATATAACCGTAACTATATGTTCCAAACATGTATTAAACCTAGTTTAATGGTCATTTATTATAAAGTCATGTGTTCTTCAGCTCATTAACTGCAGTTCCCAAACTAAAGTGATGAAATTGGACAATTAAAGTCACAATGGGGATCTTGGATGAATACCAACAGTAATATATCTCTTCTGGGGTTCGCTTATACGCATTGTGTCACACTAGTTATCCAACAGAATTCATCCATCCTCTGAAATGATGAGTGAAACTTAGCAAGGGTCTGATTCCCAGAAGACACAGTGTGAAATGCAGGTTACACCCTGAACATGTCACTATTCCATCACAGGACAAACAGAACAACAAGCAACCACACGCTGGCTTCACACCGCCTAATGCAGGGGTGTCATACGTAAGGTCCGTGAGCCAAAACCGGCTCGCGGGAGGCTCCAATCTGGCCTGCCAAACCACCAAGCTCATGGTAAAAAAGCTTTTTAATTTTTTAATAAATTTCTTATCAGACATAACACAGCACTGAGACCTGAGCTGAGATGTCAGTGACGCTGCTATGAAAGCACTGCTGTCAAACCAGCCTCAAAGTCATCCTGTCACAGTGACTTTTTAAAACATGCACATATAGGGGCGGGTTTTTTTTGGACATTTCACTGCATTTTGCTCCAGAAAGTATCTTTAAAATTGACTTTATGTTTCATGGACCTCAAGATTATAAGAACTGTCTCCAACACACCTGACTGATGGAAGAGTGCACCCACAGATTAGCACTGAATCAACACTGGTGTGATGAAGTGGTGTAACATGGTTGAATATGCTTGTTGAGTCAGGTGATGTTTTACGACCTCGCCGATATGACGGGCTGTAAATTATCAAGCGGAAATAGAAATAGTTAAAGCAGGTGATAAAATGACACAGCAGTGATGTTTGTAACCGCATCCCTGCGTTCTGTTGAGGCCATCATTAATCCATCATTAACTCCCGACGTCACACTCCTCCCCCTTTTGTTTCTCCTGAAGCAGCAGAAAGGTTGGCTTGTTATTGTTCGGTGAAAGTAGGATATATTGTGTATGAGCACATCATGCTCGTATAAAATTTATGTCTATGTTAGTCGGCGAAGCGTGAAGTTCACATTGAGTGAAACTTTCATGTCTTTGAAGCTTCTGTTGGCTTCACAGCTTTTTAAAGTGACATTTCTCATTGGATTTCTACATGCCAACTTTTTGTTTTTCATTAATTTTGATTAAATGAAAAAGCCCAGTTTAGCTAAAATAAAATTCTTTCAGTGAGAATGACTGAAGACCAGAGATTGACCATTTTACTCAATAAAGATCAAATAACATTTCACGGTTCCTGGTTAAAATTGTCACTCTCTTCAGCTTTCCATTATCCTCATCTTGAAAATCCTAATTTATTCTGATTTGTCTGTTTCTGGCTGTACGGTGATATAGTGCGTATCACTCTCCCCTCACTGACTGAAGGTCTCAGATATGAGTTTGGGCTTTCGGGCTTTTCTGTGTGGAGTTTTCATGTTTCCTGTGGGAACACGTGTGCGGGATCGTCCCGTTTCCATCACAAATCCAAAAACCTTTGTAAGTGTCCTGAAGTTGTGTGTGCGTGTGTGTTTACTCTGGATAGACTGTCGAGTTGTCCTAACCTGCTTCCGCAAATATCACAGTTCAGACTAAAGCACTAAAGAAGATGGATGCATCAGTGGTCTGCTTCAACACCTCTTTATGTACATGTTGTAATTTGACATCAGCTTCTGAAGGTGCAACGGACGTGGTGAAACTTCCACCTTTATTCTCACCCTATTGAGGTGTGATGGGTGGGGGCAGGTCATATGTTCATCATAGTACAAACACAGAGACATCAGGCAATTTCTAGTCACCTGTTAACCTCAAACTGGACTATTGGAGAAACCCTCATATGCTCAGTGAGAACATGCAACTTCGCACTGAAAAACCCAGATGGAAGCAGGGATATTTAAAGTTTGAGGTAACAGTCTTAACCAAAGACAGTACATGACGTGTTCCTTATGAATGAATGAAGCAGAAAGACTGGAATAATGAGCCAAGACATCCATCTGAGTGCAGTTCTGACGCCTCCCACCAATCCATGCACAACCCACATGCCCATTTATAGCAAGGTCAGCGTTTTAAACTCTGGGAGAGTGATATCAATCAGTCTCTCAGTGTAAATGCCATTTTTGACTGGCTCAGGCCTGACATGGAGGGATACCTCCTGACGAGTGACTCATCCCAGACAAGCACTCTCAGGGCGATTCGGAGTGATATGAGCTGTCGGGGGGGAGGACAGGGCCGGACTTTTTCTGGGAAACAGGAAGACTCTGGCACCCGTGCCGTCACAATGACTCACGGAGCTGCATCCTCCACCTCCGGAGAGGCCTCGCTGCAGTGAGTCGCTGTCAGCCTCCACCCGCCTCCAGCTTCATGCTCGGCGTGAATGTATTTTTCAAGAATTGTTTGAATACAGAATGACCCGGAGTGCCAGTTTGTGTGTGCCGTTGTGAACAGCTCCCTCATGCTGGTTGGGCGTTTTGTTCTTAACTTTGTGTCGGTGAGGCACAATAAGACCTGGGTGCTACTGCGAGTGTCAGGGAGTGTGTGCCAGCTCCCCAAGGTGCCCGTTCTATCAGGCTGTAAAGTGCTGCAGTCACCTCCACGGGGGCACATAAGGGTCCCTGCGCTGACACCGGGCAGGGAAACAGAGAGTGAGAGGTGGAGGAATCCCTTCACTGACATCACAGCACCTACAGTTCACTGCACACTTCCCCAAAGTGCAAACACAGATGATTATATCATCCATGATTCATCGCAGTCTTTATTTCACTCAATATTTTCCTCTGGCAGCGATTAAATGTCAGAACATGGTGAGAAATGTCCATTACAACACCCTTTACTCTATTAAAAGCTGCAGTTTATAAAGTAAACAGCATTTTTGAGCTTCCTGCATTAAATGTGCTGCAACACAAGTGAGCAAAAGTGTCTTTAATAGTTTTTAAAGAGTGACCGTTTCCTGTCCAGGACCCGCTGTTTAAATAACAAATGTAGTCGTGGCCATCTGTGCACCCATGGGCATGTTGGTCAGAAACTGAGTCACATCGGTGACTGATTGCTATCTTGTGGCTAAGAAAAGCGATTCTGTTATTGATTGACCGACTCAAACCAGCATTTAAGTCAGGGGTACAGTGTACAGTTGTACAATTGATGGATGGCTTCAATCACCATTTTTTGGTGGTTTTGTTTTCTTGTGGGACATTTAGCATCAACGCCCCACTGGCTAATAAATGACCCCTGAAATTAGCTTTATCTGACAGTAGCTTTGACACAGTTTATTTATCACTCAGCAGCTTTTCATCTGACTTTCACGATGCCAGAAACTTGCAAATATGTGCTAGTAATTGGAATTATGCAAGTACAACAAATTTACTTTTTCATAGAACTTTGAAAGTTTCATAAGTTACCAATTGGTTATTCAAAAAGGAATTTTTGGTTCATGTGAAAAACCCTTTGATCGAGCAACAGCTTTGGTAAATGAGTGCATTTCTTGATTGTCAAGAATGATTAAAAATTTGAATTAGCACAGCTCATCTTTCTGCAGAATCCACATTGTTTCTTGATTTTCCGTCAAGGAGGCCTTGAAGGTGGAAAGTTGGAGATGGGATCATCTGGTTGGAGGAGCGCATGAAGGAAGTGATACTGTGTGGATGAGAAAAGCTTTTTAATTTCAGACTCAGAGCTGTTTACATGCAGGCAGTAAATGGGCTTCAGATCTGGTGTTTTTCTTGTTGTTGAGATTAAGTTTTTATACCTTTAAAGTCTTCTCAATGTTTTTAACAATAGATCAAACAGAAGTAAAGAGTTGGTTCATTGAGGATAGTCTGTGAGCTTTATTGATGTGTAGAATCAATACTGTTTGGTCAACAACGGAGTTTTTTAGTAGAGAAGAAGAAGAGAAATCAGGTATTGGTAAACACGTTTTAACTTTGATTAGAACACATTCAATTGATCGTTTTGTTTTTTTTTCAAGTAATGACAAAAAGAAAATGCCCCTTCTTAAGTCTTACCGTCTTGTCTGAATTTCTTCACTCGCTCTTCTATTCACCACAGCTTTGACTTTCTAACAGATCATATTTCACACCGTGTTTATCTGTCATTCTTTTTGCCACATTCGGATTTGTTTGCTGTAACACTCCGATGTGTTTGACAAATTCCTCCGCCAACACGCTCAACTCCATGCTGTCACCTTTGATTTTGTGGATCTGCTCAGCGTTCCATCCAGTCACCTGAACACAAAACCGTCCTGTTTTCAGTCGGTTGTTTGTGCGTAAGCAGGGTTTAATTCACACAGAACCCTCATCCTCTTTGTGCTTGATGGTATTATTACTCATGGTATTAATCTTTGTTAATCATCCACAAAGCTCACATGAAGTGAAAGTTGAGTCTTTTCGACATCTCAGCATATCAGTCCCTTAGTTGTGAAGGTTAGGGTGGGGATTGAGTTCAATACAGCCTGTTAAAAAGGCCCAAAAACTCATCACAATTAATGGAGCAAATCTACCGTGTTGCGCCAGAATATAGGGCTACACAAAGATGACAGCAACACAAGTGTATGTGTGTGTGTGTGTGTGTGTCTGTGTGTGATAAGGAGGATTCAGCTGGTTGTGGGTTGTGCGAGGGGAAGCCATAATGCGACCGTGGTGCCTGTCAGTCATGCCTGTCACACGGGACACTCGACAAGACAGACTGCATCAGCCTCTGCATCCAACAAAGAAAACACACAGCCCTGTCACATAGAATGGCATAATAGTAATGCTCAAATACCTCGAAAACCTCAGAGCCACGTCCTTTTCTCCTAATGTTCTCTGAAGAAATTCTTCCTGACAAGATATAAGTAAACAGCAATCCGGCACTGTCTGGCACACTCCATCAGATCCAGTGCTGCAGATGTGTTTCTTTTTAATATTCACTGCACAGCGGCACAAAGTACAAAGTATTTGCAGCCTAATAGCAGAGCACGACTCAAATAATGTTTCTTTCTTTGCCAGACAGGTGTCAGATTTAATATTGTAGCAAAGAATGGTTTGGGTTTAAGAAGTTATTCCTTTTGGGTTAGACTGTGATGAGCGGAAGGCACTGGGATTACAATGGGAAATGGGAGTCCTGCAGGAGAAATTGCTTAATACCTGCATCCTGGGGTCATGTTTGGGTCTGTTTGTATCTGATGTACACACTCCTCATCCTCTCTGCTCCCACTCAGGCATTGACAATGACTGGTAAACACAGGAGAAAGAGGACGGGTGTGCGTCTGTGTGTGTGTGCGTGCGTGGGTGCATATGATTGGACCGCAGGAGCACTTACATAACTACCGAGCAGTTCCAGATAAACTTATTTTTGTTTCTTTCATACCAGAGTGAGCGCCCTCCTGCTGGTTTATGGACATGACCCCTCCCCTCCGGTTCTATATGAGGCCATGTGCACACGTGAGCAGGATTTACGTATTCCTGCATCAGTGATGAAGGTTTTATTCTGTCATAAATCCCTGTATGAGGTTTCTGTGTGTGTGTGTGTGTGGGAGGGGAGGGGGGCCGCTTTGGTAATCTTGTTGAGTCAGGGACGTCCAGGCTTTCCTCACGTCAGATGCAACAGATCTCATTTCAGTGTGCAGCCCCCAGTGATCCAGAAATGCAGCCAATCCACATACATGAGTGCACAGGCCGGTTCATCATTTCTGCTCAGTCGCTTCAAAATGCAAAGTGAATTGATTCTGAAGCTGCACGACCATATATATCGTTAATTAGACAATTCTTCATACAGGTTACAGCATGAGTCACCATCGAGATGAGCCCCCCCCCTCCCCTCCCCGGCCGTGCACCTGTTGGAGCTCCGTTTGAAGATCAGTGTGAATTAGAAATGGGGATATAGAGACTGAAAACAGACGAGGCTGCAGACGAGAGGAGACATCCGTAACAGCAGCTGGGAGAGGTTTTCACCCACCGTGAAGCAGCGCCGGCGTCAGCTCCAGTTTTATTCACTCTGTCACTGTGATGGATGCAGCAGAGACGGATTGTAGTGCAGTGAAGCGAAGGTGCCGTTCCGATGGTAGGAATTAACAACCAATGCTAAAAAAAACTGGAATTGTTGGGTTTCTCTCTGTAAAAATGTCTGGGATTGCTGTGCTGTGCAGTATTTATGAAGCTGAATTAAATTGTTTTTGGTAAGTGTGTGCAGTCATGACAAGACTTTACAAACTCTCTCTGTCTGGTTACTGTTGTTTCTGCTTTTATTATAAAAAAAATAAATCAAAAAATGAATTTGTGAGATTTTCAGTCCGAATAGACAGAATTCATTTATTTGTCTCCACGGGCAAAGGGACAATAGAACGGTGCATCATGTAAAAATCTCCATAGTGCAAACTAAGCTCCAATACATGCTGACAAGGCAGGATAATGAAGGAGCTCCTGATGCTTCCTTTATGGAAGCCTCAAACGGTCCTGAACATGCTGAAGGCTTTCAACAATTTTTCCTAGAAACCCAGATTGTGTCTGACAAATTGTGTGCACTCTCCTTTCTAATGCTCACATTTTCCAAAACAACAAAAGCAGAACCTTTCAGTATTTTTCACTTTGGTTCTCTGTTAAATGAAAGCAGATGTGACCTCGGACATTCTTCAAAGATCCTGGACACAGGTTGGAAAGAAACCACTACCTCAGTGCATTAGTCAGGAGGACAGCTGATTCAGCCAACTCATGAGCCATCGTTAACTATTACTTGAAGGCAGAGTTTTTAGATATAATCGTCTTTGGTGACTTGTAGCTTTTGCTTATGTGTAAATGAAAGGCCCAAGAAAAATGAAATATCAGTGTTTTTGCTACGTGTTAATGGGCCCTGTGGTGGTGGGGCGTGGCTGAGCTGGAATGCAGTGGGGAGAGATGGTGGAGCTGGGGAGGGATAATTGGGATCACCTGTGGCTGATTGTTGATTTTCTTCCCCTCCCTCTCTCAGTGCTGGCTGAGGCTGAAAAGAGAGCCGCTCCAGGAGGGAAGCGGCAGAATACTGGAGATGTTAGACAGATGACAGACAGACTGCAGGTTTTGGTGTGGACTGGAGGTAGGCCTGAAAAGGCTCTCCAGGAGTTGTTTGCGTTAACTGGGGGACGTCTGAAAAGGCTCTCCAGTGTTTGTCTTGTGGTTTTGACCCACAAACCCAAATAAAAGAAAACGGGTTTGATCCATGCTGAGAGGAAGAGAGTCTGTTCCAGACAAGAAGAAAGCTTCGAAAGCAAGCAAACCAAGTCCATGTATCAAAATATAAAGGAATAGACAAACTGCAGCAATACGTGTATCATCCTCATATAAGTCTATATTGTATCCACATGCCTGTAACCCATACTGTAGTTTCAAATCACTGCAAACAGCTCACCTTCTGAAATATAATTCACATAGCACGTCTTGACTGAGACTGAAGGCTGCTTCATTTTCCAGTGACTGCCCAAGACCTGAATGAGTCTCACCAAACCTTTTCTCCTTTTGAAAGAAATAAAAATGCCTTCCTCTTGCTGGCTTCAGGAATCACAAGCTGCTCTTCCTTTAAATACAAAATGGCTGTGGTTGAGGCTCAGACACGGCTCCCCTGACACTTCCCAAACTGGCGATGGCTGATTGAAGAGCTTCCTGGGAGGCAGATACTGCCGCCTGTCTCCTCTCTGTTTTTCCTTAAACTGAGGCAGCCTATACTGACAGAAACCATAGATGTCCCACTTTAGAGAGGTGTGTGTGTGTGTGTGTGTGTGGTTGTTAGGATGAGTTAAAGATTTCCTTTTCCACTGCTCTCATAGAGATAATGGATTTTAAATGAAATCAGTTCAGTCTGCTCTTCCTCTCTTGGGGGAAAGACTGTTTGCACAACTGAGAGGAAACAACGTCCGTATATTTCATTAACCATTCAAACAAGATCAAATTATGCCTGCCAGGTTGCAAATAGGAAGCATTAAACTACAAAAAAAACTCCATGGTCCTTCCTTAATGAGGGTTACCTTTCCCATCAGGACTGTTGTCAGAAGGAAGGATGGAGTATAACGGCTGCATGGGGTTATTTGTGTAGGTGACGGTTCCTTGACGGCAAACAATCCCTCTGATGATGAATGCTTGTTCACACATCTGTTGATTGCGACTCACAGCGTGCAATCATTGCTTCGGTTGAGTGGGAGCAATTTTGTAGTTGACTGATTTCTGTCTCTCTCCTATTTTCAGGTTCTCCTCTCCTCTTGAACAACATGATCTAAGATCGTGACTGGTGCTGCTCGGACATCATCAGAGGACCAAAACAGTCCACAATGGGAGCTTTATCGGAGAAGGAATCAACGCCTCATTTGTAGTGTTTCCACTCATTTCCTCTTATAAATAGCTTTTACTCTCCAGACATCAAAAAATGTCATTGCTTTGCCGATCGACTGATTCGATGAGAAGCTTCAACTCGCCTCCGTCTTCTATCGATTTGTAATTGTCCTCACTGGTCGGATCTTCACCATCCACACAACATGCGTCCTTCCCTCGCCACGGCGGTCCTTCCCCCCAGGACCCGCAGCCACAATCCACCCAACCTGGCAGTGGGGGGCCGTGAACATCTGTCTGCCCCCCGAAGGCGCAGCCCCCATCTCCGACACACCCTCAGCCCGGAGAACCTGCGGACGCTTGCGGAGAGAGGCGGGGCAGCCGCTGACAACGCCTCTGTTGTCAGCGCTCCCATCGGGCTACCCCGGGCCAACAGCGACACCGACCTGGTGACCTCCCAGAGCCGCTCCTCGCTCACCGCTTCCACGCTGGAGTACACGCTGAGCCGCGGCCAGAACCTGGTCATAACCTGGGACATCAAGGAGGAGGTGGACGCCACCGACTGGATTGGGCTATACCACATTGGTGAGTTCGTGGTTTTTGCTGTCTGTTGTCAGGAAGGCAGAATTCAACTGTTTTGGGAGAAGCCGAGGTCAAATGTCAGGTCAAGTCACGAATAAGCAAATTACGATTCGACATGCTGACAACATATTTCTCTCAAACAGTGGTCACAGTCTTCCACAGGCGGTCTTCAATGAATATGAGTCAGGTGGATGTTTAGCTGTTTATCATGTTTTTTTATGCTCAGGTAGAAGTGATGTGGCATCATCATGCACAGTTATTTCAATAAAACTTTAAGGAGTTTTCACACCTGAATTTTTTTGACTGGCTGCATAAAGTTTTGGGACTGATGCTTTGAAGCAGTTTTGGTGTGAACGCAACACTCCCTGGTGCGTGGCTAAGGACCGTTTATACAAGAATGTTTTGAGTGAAAACACTGTTTCTTGTGTTTTCAATTGAGCAAAGTTTTGCATTTACATGGCAGCGTTTTTAAGACAATGTCTGTTTCCACGGAAATGACAGAAATGCTGAGAACTTTGTAGCTAGCATATTAGGTGGATAGCTAGTGGGTGCTGCTGTTTGTTTTTGTAATGAAACCAAAGAAGAGAAGATTACGCTGTAAACATTCATCTGGACAGGCAACATTAGATTGCTAATATGGTGACTGTCAACTACAAGATTACCAAGTCAAAGGAGAATATGGACTGGTAGTCATGCCATGATGGAGGCTAATGTGGTTATTGTTGTTCATCTACATCTATTTGTGCATGTGCAGAACAGCTATTTACTGGTACCGATGTGCAGAAGCAGCATGTTCTCACATGTTTACATGGAGAACGAATCGGAGCATTTTCATAAAGTTCCACCTTGGGAGCGCTTTTCAGGATGTTGCGTTTTGTGTGGCCCCGACCACTATTGTCATGCAAATGAACACACAAAATACAACAAAAGTTTTGTGTTTGCATGTGAAAACATGGCCTTTAGAACGACGCCCCCTCTTTAGGCCGGTCCTTGTGTGGCTCAAGTCGCTCTCTACTGTGATGTGAAAGCAACCACCCCAGTGTATTCACCTTACAAAAGACTGGCAAAAAGTGCAGTCAACATTCTACAGGCATGACCAACCTGCTCATGTGTCAATACGTCTGTTTGATGAAGACTTATAAGATTAATCTTTTAATATGCTTCCTCCCACATCATGCTGATATCAGCATGCAAGTTTTAGTAGTGCATTGGAAATATTCCTGCAGCCTTTAGCTTGTAGATTCTCACAAACTCACGCTGATAGTGTGCAGTGTTGGGAACGTAATATATAACTTTCACTGGCCATTGTTGTGCAACCATTGACTGTAATATATTACTTGCACAGCACTGGCCATTGCAAGTAATATATTTCATTCCCAACACTGATATTATGTAGCATGAGAGCTACAGTTACTTCGTTAGATTTCCCTGCTGCGTCATTTATCTGGACTCAGGGTTGATCAGTTCATGTCGCAGTGTTGCATTATGAACCCTAGTGTTAAATAAGCAGTGCGATATATAACAGACAAATCAGGATCAGCACTAACTTAAAATAAGATAAGATAACAAAGATAAGACAGATTGAAGAAGTTGGAATTTGCAAAATGGAAAACTTTTGTTGCATTTTGTGTGTCCATTTACATGACAACGGTGCTTGGAGCCACTGAAAATACAACTTTCTGAAAAACGCACTGACTGTGTCTCTGCAGAAACAGACAAGAACCAACTTTTTGAAAATCTGTTTCTGGATCTGTTTCTTGAAAATTTGTTTATGGCTGAGATGAAAACTAACATATATTAGCGCTGTAAAGACGTGATGATGTCATCAAGTACGCTGATTCCAAGTGCACATTAACTTCAATGCGTTCTCGCGGAGTTGCTAGTCTGTACTCGAAGTATGAATAACTAGTGTGTTCTCGCGAAGTACACAGGTATGCACTTGCATACCAAGCATAGAGAAACGACCTGACTCTGAAATGAAAATGATGCATCTTCGCTTGAAACGTTATCGTAAACATCGCCTTAAACTATTGAAAGTCATACTGCAGGCTTTATATTTACATTTTATCTGGTGAACTGCTTTTGACCTGCAGGCTTCATATTTAACAATTCTAGTCTGTTGTTGCATTTGTTTTTAAGAAAATATTATGTTCCAAAATTTTTATTAAATTAACCCTAATCTTTTTGGTCTTTCAACTGTTTTCCTCTCATTTTGTATCAAACCTCTCCCTCACTGCCACAGTTGAAGACATCAACCATCCCGCCTTTATCACATAATGGACCCTGACAATAATACTCAAAAATAATAATGACTATGGCACTTAAGTCAAGACATTAAGTGGATCCAGGTCATTTTGAGGACAGGCCACAGTTCAGGTGAGGTAATGCTCACTCCTGAGTTTCCTTTGCCATTAGCCACTTGAACGAAAACAGTAATATTGTGATCAATCAAAGTGGGAAAACAGCAAGAAAAGTGTTAGAGTTCATAATTAATGTTGCCTTAAGTTCACTACATTGAGGTAATGTTATTCTCACAGTGTCTGAAATTGACTCCCAGCTTTTAAAACAACACAATTTTTCAGAAACTAAAAGGTTTTACTGAAAATGCTTTATATCTCTGAACGGCGAGCGGCAGCGCTCATTTGGAATTGTTAATGCACACACAATACGCACAAAGCATTCCGTCCTTACTCGTTTATTTTGTCTTCATTACTGTCCGTCTTCTGGTGACCTACGGAGCAATTTCTCCAGTAACCGTGGAGGGGCAGTGTTGACGTTAGAATTTTATAAGAAATGCTGAAAGTGTTAGAAGATCGACCTTGTGACCCCTCAAGATGTTTCTCACAGCTTAGAGCTGCCTCCCAGCGCTTCCTCCAGATGTCAGTATCAATATCAATGTCACTATCTTCTCTTCTTCGTCTTTCGCCGATATGCTGATTTAGACCTTTTTACATGCAATGTTTTTAAGTGAAAAACGGAACACTTTAGTTGCATTTTAGTTGCATCTGTTTACACAACTTTTTGAAAACACTCCAACTCTGTCTTTGTGGAAACGAACAACTTATTTGAAATGCTAATATGGTGCATGTCTACATTGGCTACAGTAAATGTTTCTTCTGCACATGTGCATGTAGATGCACAATAACAATGTTTGCCTCCTCAGTGTCTTGACTCCTAGCCCGTATTCTCCCGGGATTTGGCAGTTTTAGAATACACATCGTTCTGAAAACGTTGCCATCTAAACATGAAACATGTTTCTGACACGAAAATGCAATAAACAACACATTTTCACTTGAAGCATCACGTGGTAGTGATGGGCAGATGAAGCTTCATTTATTTTCTGAAGCCACTAGATGGTGCTATCTGTTCAAAAAAATATTTGAGAGCACACTTCATTGCCAAGCCTCCAGCCTCTATCTCAGAACCAAGAGTGCCATCTGGTGGCTTCAGAAAATAAAGACAGTGGTTCATGAAGCTTCATGAAGCTTCATTGCCCATCACTTGTAAGTGGGGCCTCAGAGTGGCGCCCTCTGGAGGAATCAATGTCTGTCATGCTCTCCAATGCATTGGATGCATGAAAGCAGTAACTTTGAGCCTACATAGAACATAAATGAGCATTCGGTCAGAGCCTGGACCTTCAGCTTCGTATCCTTGTAGTCCCAATAACAGCCAGCTGTGTGCTTCATTCTGATGAGTTACTTTGTGACTTTCAGCTTCATATTTTGGAAGCTTATACGCCTCCAGGGGGAGAGCTGACTTTACCCCACCTGTCCTCGGACCTTTTCAGCTGATTGCAGTGTTTTGTGATTGGGAGCTGAGAATAGCTGCTGGAGTCTTGTGCAGGAGCTTCCAACTGCGAGTCAATACTGAAACCTTAGCTGTTGAGACTTCACACAGCACTGGAGGCTGAGTCGACATGTCACAGCCCCGCCTCGGTGTACGATAACACACACACCATCACAAACCACGCTCGTCTCCGCACCCGGCGCGGTGGTCTTCGATAACGTGCGCTAATCCTGCTTAGAGACAGGAATTTGACAGGGGGGATATACATTGACCGGTGTGCTGAAGAAAGCGATCAGGCTCAACCTGTCAGGCAGATCTGTCCATGACGGTGAAAGCTAATACAGCAGCGATTGTGAACCTACAGCATTTCTTTGTTAGAGGCTTTCATTTCTACTCTGTTTCGCTCACACATAAAGATGTGTACTTCTCATTAGCTCATGTCTATTCCACTGCAGTTCAGAGGTCTGTAACCTGTAGGACCACAGGAGACAGTTCTCCAGACTTTCCAACAAAGTAGTTGGTCTTGAACAACAGAACATTTTTAGTTTTTAAAATAAAGATAGAAACATTATTTTCTCATTTTCACCAAAACTAGCTTTAATGAAATAACAATTATGGCCTGCTGACATGTTATTATATTGAAGAGTTCTCACTATTTTAATTATAATTTTTGTTCGCTGCTTTGCACATTTGAGGCCGTTTTAGGTATTTCAGCTGTTTTATTTTATTTCTTTAACAGTTTTGATCATGTTAGCTCTTTTCAGTCCATTTCAAGCTGTTTCAACTGTTTTTAGTCCTTTTTCCTATTTCTCTGTTTTACCAGTTTGAGTTTTATCTTTCTGGCACTTAGTGCCTTTAGCAGGCTTACCTTTTCTTGTTTCTGACAGTTTCCAAAGTGACACATCTTTTAGCTGACAAACCATTTACCAACATTCTTTTCAGAGTCGCATTGGTCAACTCAAAATGTGAAATAAGAGTCCTATGGGTTCATCACACAGTTTCATTGTAAATTTTACTGCTTGTTGCACCACACTCGACAGTGTTTCTTCCACTTTCAGTCCTGTCCAGTCTTTCTCCCTGTTGGTTGAAATCTGTGTGGAGTGAACTACTTCACCTTTCACTCATGTTTGATTCAGAGACCTTGGGATCAGGAGAAATGATGTTCACGAATAGCTGCTAAGCATGAATATCAAAAAGCAGCGCCGATTTAACTAAATTTACACATGTTTGATCATCTCTTAGGTTTTTAGGATCCAAAAAAGTGCATTCTTCTTTAAAATGTCCTGTTACACAGTATATTCCAGCAGCATCACAGAGCTCAACTCTGTTCAAACTGGTTTTTTGAGCATGTCAGTGATTTCTCTCAAATCAAGAGCTACCAGATTTTTATCCAACAGAGCTGCTTCTGGATGTTGTTGCTAGTATTACTTTATTAATCCCAAACTGGGAAATTCCAGGAATTTTGTTCCCATACCAGGAGTCGAACCCAGGCCGCCTGGGTGAAAACCAGGAATCCTAACCGCTAGACCATATGGGAAATTACGAGCATATAGACACATTTAGCACCAGTCGTATGCATTAATTGATGAAATTTTGTTTTGATGACAATAATAATCAAGGAACAGAAAGCTGTTATTAAAGCAAAACTTACCATTTCTCATAAAGAAAATTGCACAATGGCAGTGTGAGCTTAGATTTATATTTAGGAATTTTACTGTCAATGTATACAGTATGTCCGATCTGGAGAGGACCCAAAAGCAGCCTGAGACAGGAATAATGTTTTCAAGGAGTTTATTGTGAATGTCGAGCCCAGGCAGAGGGATCCGTCAAGGAGTAGGAAACAGGCATAGAGTCCAGAACCTCACAAGAAAACACACAAGCACACAAGAAAGTACTGGATATCGGCATGAAAGCGCAATCATCTGGCAACAGAGAGACATACAGCGGAAGACTTACTACTCCGGGACAATTGGATAATTGAAAAACGTGAGGAGACAGGGTGCAGGAACAGACATGGACAGAAGGTGAAGGTGAAAACACAGGGAAGTCAGGGAGGAAAGGAAGGAACAGTTAAGCGTTCTTTCAGTAATGTAAGGCTGGAGGCGCTGGAGCCGGGGCCTGGAGAACAGAAGGCCGGGCCTGAAGAATGGAAGGCGGGGCCTGAAGAAAGGAAGGCAGGGTCTGGACAGCTGGAGACTGAATACCCAGAACCTGGACCAGAGACTGGGAGGCCGGAGCCTGAGCCAAAGACTCTGGGGTCTGCCATTGTTGTCATTGTTCATCTACTACCTCGTGCCTAAGAGCTATTTCTATGGCCTTGGTGCGCATGCGCAGCAGCAGTGGTTCCATCGTTCTCATTAAAATGGAGCATTTTGAAAAAGTTCAGTCACTCTGAGCGCCATTGCTGTGTCAACAGACCATCAAAAATGGAACGTAAGCTTTGCATTTCACTTGAAAACGTTGTTGTGTAAATGGCGCCTGAGTTTATCAATAATTGGCAGTTTCCCTGTCATTATATGAGAGTTAGCTGCTCTGCTTTATTTTTAGCGCACGTTTATTTGATGTGTTTTTTGCAGACTAATAGGGAAATCGATTGAATTACAGCAAGCGCTAGATGGCTGTATATTTTTCCCTCCTTTGGTAAAAATAAAGGTCAAAACAGATGAGTAGATGTGAATTTAAATTGTATGATATTAAATGTGTTCTCCCTGTCTCCTGGACCAAATTGGTCCCTTCATATATCCCAGATTCAGAAAATATGCCCTTTCATTGTTGAAAGTTTGCCTTTTTCGACCTTGCAGACAACTGTGCGATACAGTGACATTCAGGAAAAATTCTATCCTTCAGAGTGTATTGTGTTGGCATTGGATAATAGATTTCTTAAAACAATGGATGCATTTAACTCTGAAAGGTCAAACAAAGCAGATCGTGCAGTTAGAAAGACTTTCCCAAACGACTGAGTTCATTTGCGCTGACCCCTGGGATCGAACCCATCTGGAACACCTGATAAGATCTTCCAGAAGTTTCTGTGCTGGGTGGGAATGCTGCCTGGGATCCAGCGTGAAGTGCAAAGTGCTGGTGTGGCGCGAGGCGTCAGGTCACTTCATATCGATCACGGAGCCGCCAGGACTTCATTACCTGCTCCAGGGTCTTATACCCCAGAGGAGCTACCGCTTTCCTCGACTAAGCAGACATTCAATGATAAGCAAGCTGCCCTCCCCTCCTCGACTCCCCTTCAAATGCACACACACACACACACACACACACACACACACACGCACACACACGTGGTACACACGCCTCCCCGGACTCCCTCCACCAGTCAGCTGAGTTTGGTGCTTCATTAATCTGTGTGCAAAAGTGCTACGTACAGCGGAATTCCCCCCTCCCTGTTTTTAACTCAGAGGAAGTTTGGGCTTTGTCCTTCTGGTTGGAGGTTGTAGCCAAGCTATTTTAGGAATGGATTTCACTGATTAAAGGCAAACTCTATGAAAGCAGACTAAACATACTGAAAGGAGGATTTTTTTTTTTTTTTTTTTGCACTACAAGAGCAAAATGTGAAGCTTGAGCACTAACATCTGTTGTTCAGCTTAACATTCTTCAGTCAGACATTCACACAATACCAGTGCGTCTTCCCGTAGAGTCAACAAACACTCCAATGTGTTGTTTCCTTTCTGCTTCAGATGAAACTAGTCCGTCCAACGTGTGGGACTGCAAGAACAGAGGGGTGAATGGTACCCAGAAGGGTCAGATCGTGTGGAGGCTGGAGCCTGGGCCCTACTTTATGGAGCGTAAGTTTACACATTCCCACAAAACAGGATGTTTCCACTGAATTGCTGAGCTGTTCTGTTGTTTTCCTGCCATACAAAGTTTGCCCATGTGTTTCTGTTTCCTCCAGCCGAGACCAAGATCTGTTTCAAATATTACCACGGAGTGAGCGGAGCCCTGCGAGCCACGACACCCTGCATCACTGTGAAGAATCCCACAGTTCTGGTAACTGCGTGTGTGTGTGTGTGTGTGTGTGTGTGTGTGTGTGTGTGTGTGTGTGACAGAAATACCTCTTTTAGCTACTGCTGTGAAGGGTTTATGCTAACAGACTGATGTACAATGCACAATGAGATTTACAGCGTCTGAAAACACTTGTGTTGTTTACAGTTGTGCCTGGTTTCAGTTCATTTGAAAAAGAGTAGAGATGCTGGTGATATTGTGCTGAGAAACATTTCCTCATCTGACTCCCCACAACTTTTATTTGCAGAGTCTATTTTAAGTTTCTTTCTATCTTGTTACATCTTTTATTTTTCAGTTGCTTGTCTTCTCCTATTTATTAAGTCTTTGGGAGGTCTTATCTGTTTAATAGCCACGTTCTTTCCTCAAATTCTGATTTATTTGCTGTCACACTCGTATATGTTTGATAACTCCTTTGACTACATCTAATGTCTCCATTGAGAACAAGCATTGCATGTAAAACCCTCATTTGAACAGTTTTTTTTGTGCATGATTTCATATTTCTTCCTTTTAGTTGATCATCTGAAAAAAAATGTAATGTATTTGCAGGAGTATTCTATTTAGCTTGACTCAGGATCTTTAGAAATCAGGCTCATTGTACTTTATTTAGGTTTATTTTCGATCCAGTGTTTATTTGTGTGTATGAACTGTGAATCCAAAATTCAAGTTTGGATTGAAGAGTTTAACAGGTTTTCCACATCATTTCTTTTTGAATGTATGTGCATATGGAATATTAAGGACATATTTTAGCTGATAAAGCATTTTGTCTTTGGATAGGTCAAGCTAAGTTAGTTTTGGGAAACAGGTAGTTATGATTGGCTTTAAAATATGTTCAGTCTTAGCCATAAAGTGTCCATTTACAGAGGAAATACCCAAAAATCACAAAAGAGCAAGCATAGAAAACAGAACTTGATTCTAAAGCAGGGCCTGAAAAGTGTAAACACATCATACTTATATTGTCAGATGTGTTGGTTGATTATTAAAAAAAAAAAAAAAAAAAATTCCACTACATCAATTCAAAGAATTATCGGGTGAAAACATGTTTGGTTCAGTAAATGTTAATTAGGTGTAAAATTTTTGAAGAAAATGAACGGAAATCAATGCAATGTCTCATCAAGGCTTAAAAACATAACATGTGTGTAACGACTGGCAAAGGCTGAAATGAAACATTGAAATGTTTCTGACTGACAGCCTGTGTTTTTCCCCTCGTGTGTATTAAATCCCACCCGACTCATCAAGCATTGATTTACCTGTAATCTGGGCGTCATGAGGATCCAGCTGTGTGTTGCTGTGGTGTCAGATGAGGAGCATGAAGCCCTTCAGCCTTCTCAAAGTGGTCGGCTTGCCGAGCAATCTGCTCCATCTGAAGTCTGCAGTGTTTGCTCCTGTGTTCCCACCATGCAATGAAATCCTCCTCAGATCCAACATCTAAGCTTCTGAGTCACAAACACATTACCACAAGTCAGAAAATGAGTTTTTCACTGAAACTCATCTTTCCTTCTATTTCGCTAACTTTGACTTTGTGTGGAGTTTAATCACAAGTTTTTATAGCTGAACTGTGGTGAGGAATACTTCTTTTTTTTGTGGGATCAGACTGAATTCCCAGGGTGAGATATTTCCATTTTGTGAACAAAACTGCATGCATAATCCGAAACATCAGTGAAGCATTTATTTGTTCTTTAGACTGAATTGCTTTCCTGCTTGTCCTATCTTTAATACTGCTACTACAAAAAAAACCCCTCACAACTCATCAAACTGTGTACCTGACGTGAGCTCATCCTGAAAGAATGTAACAGCAGGAGGAAAACAGGATCTGGAGCCCAAAAAAGATCTGCATTGACGGATTTTCTGCCTGTTCTGTTAGGATGTTGAATTGCTTGATCATGATTTATTCATGCAGAAAAATGAGATGATCCACAGGCTTCATTAGCTTTTTTATAGCAATGTCTTTAATCAAAGGAACCAAGTCTTGGGCGTCACAGGATTTTGTGTTTTAAGAAATTGCAAATAAGATCACCTGCTGTGGTTGGTAGCAAATGGGTTGATGGACAGGTTGAAAGTGGCAATTATGGCATTAAAACACCACAGTGCTGTTTATATTGGGCCGGTAGAATTAGCACAATTCAAGCACATGCAGCACACTGTAATTAGAGAGGTATCATACATATGGACCAGATTTGTTTCACAACTGCTCAAAACAGAAAATCCACTTTATATTTATATGGCAGCTGTTAAACCAGTTTCACTCATATTTTCTCAGTGTCACGTTTTCATGGTTAAATTTATCTGAATTACATTTATATTAGATAATTTAATTTACTTTTTCGGTTCACTTGCACATATTATGAAAATTCAAACCATTGAGGCATTCTGACACTAGCACCAGTGCATTTTATATATATATTTTTTGTCTGTAGCAAAAAAGTCAATCACATTAAAATGGATTTCTGCAAAGTAATGTTAGCTAAATTTAAATTAATGTAATTGTATTTACGATAGATCTGTTGATTAAGATATACCAGGGGAAACCATCCAGTGGGAGTATTAGATTTCGAGGATTCTTTATGCTGTTTAGGATGCAGTCTTTCATTGATGGGTGATATTATACATTATGGTGACGATTGCACGAGAGAATTATTGTTTTTGGTCATTACATTGTATGATTACTTGGAATTGAAAGCCACCTGTTGAAAACAGCCTAAAGGTTGGATGTGATATAATGATATATTGAGCTACGTATAACCACCAAAAATCCCCTCACCGCCACCACCACACCTGTGATCAGTGAATTTGAGTTGTTTAGTCATTTAAAGTTACAGTGGGAGTAAAGCAGGGCAAATAGAGGTCAGTGGCATTACGACCTGATGGCCTGCTGCTCCTGTAGGGTCCGGTCTTCCCCATGGGGACCCAACAACTACATTAAGAGAAGGTTTCAGCGATAAAATGTAGTAGTATTTCATTAAAACACAGATTTCTTTCAGCTGAATTCATTGTCAGTAAAAAAAACAACAAAAAACAATGAAATTTAGAAAAATAAGCTTTAGTTTAAACTCCTGTAACAGTATGTAAGAGTCTCAACTGTTAGAGAGTACATAAACACTGATCAGACATTTTTAAATTAACAATTATAAAACAAACAAAAGAAAGCTTTTTGTTTCCCATTCATACCAACAGTGGTAAGGAATCGGATGAGAAACTCTTTAGGTTTAATGCTCTCAAGTATTAATTCCTACCATCGTACAACTCATTCATACAGACTGACCTGGAACGCTCACATTCAGCACAGAAAAAAAACAGCAAATTACTGCTTTAAAGTCAAAATCTGTGTTTTCACATGAATGATGGTGAGACTATGGGTGACTGACCACCATCCAAATAAACATTACTAAATCTTGGAGACAGTGGAACAGCCGGGGTGCAATCTGAGTGGGTCTCTTTCATGTTTTAAAAAGTTGAGTTGACAAGCTTGTTTCGAATGCATTGTGTCACTGGGAGGCGTTGTGTGTGTATATGTGTGTGTTCCTTAGTACACAAGGCTGGATCCTACAATGTTTTTTTTTTAATGTATAATATATATGATCTACTGTATTACAGGGTTAAGAAATTGCTTCAGGGCCAAAGTGGCAATCAAGTTAAAGCCAGAGGAGAGGTTACTGGTGACGTTAGACGCTTGGTAATAATGACTACAGTAGGAGGTATTTAAGGCTTTACCTCAGTGTATGGACACTCATTTGTAAGGCAAAGGTTCAGGGCCCTGCAGTGCTTTAAATGGATTTAAGGAGTACAATGTTTTTCTGCAGTTAGGATTAGATATTCAGCTGTGATAGCTCGGGGTAATGTTGTGAGCACGAGCTTTCAGTCTGTGTGTGTCTATAAACTGACTGTTGCCATGTCTTGTCTGCCCCAGGTGGAGGGGCTGGCAGAGCAGGTGGGCATCGAACACCCCCGGAAGCTAATCAGCTTTACTTTGACTGGTGAGTTGAGATGTTTCGAAGTGGACTTGGCAAATGAGTCTATTTTTACAAACCTTTAAACACCCAGGCCAGTTGCTTGGGTTTTAGCTGAGTGATTCCATCTTATCTTCATCTTCGTGTTACTGCCCCTCTGAGAAATGCACCAGTAAATGTTTACAAGGAAATGCACCCACCTCGGAATTTAAAGAAGTGTTTTCCTTCCAGAGAAAAGGATGTTTATCTTTTTCTACTGTTATCGTTACTTAAATGTGATCACCTTTCAGCTTATCCTCAGTTAACTGCTGCAGGCGAAGCATCGTATCACAAATCAAATCGAAAATCTAATTATGAAACATTATCTGGTTTGTTCTCTTTCAGATCTGCGTGCCACAGGCTTGAAGAAGGGCATGTTTTTTAACCCTGACCCGTATCTGAAGATGTCCATACACCCAGGGAAGAGGAGCGTCTTCCCTATTTTCAGTCATCATGGGCAGGAACGACGATCGGCCATTATCGCGAACACCACCAACCCCGTCTGGCACGGAGAGGTGACCATATACTCTATCGGTGACCAGTTGTCAGTTTGGGATTTTTCTTCCTCATGCATGAATCTCTCATA
The DNA here is from genome assembly GCF_902148845.1 of Salarias fasciatus. Lineage (NCBI taxonomy): Eukaryota > Metazoa > Chordata > Actinopteri > Blenniiformes > Blenniidae > Salarias > Salarias fasciatus. Next base: position 10,431,107 of record NC_043760.1, read on the forward strand.
CAAAACAATTGCTGGTTTTGCAGAAATACACTTTTGTGGCACTGATGACCGACATCCTCTACATTGAGGTGAAGGATAAGTTTGCGAAGAGCCGACCGATCATCAAACGCTTCCTGGGTCAGCTTACGATCCCGGTGCAACGGCTCATCGAAAAAATACCTGGGTAGGTGACAAATACTATCAATAATGACCCAGACTTCATCTAAAAGACTCGTTTCTGACTTGAAGACCTAAAATTTAGCAATGAGCAGTGTCTTGCATGTTGTCTGTGCCTGTGCAGGATCCAGCCGGTGAGTTTCTCCTTATGTCGACGACTACCCACTGAGCATGTGAGCGGCCAGCTGCAGTTCAAAGTTGAGCTCACCTCGACTGGACCGGATGGTAAACCTGCCTCACTTCTGACTGTAGACCATCTTCATCTATCTTCCTAAAATATTAAGACTTTCTCTTTTGAATTCAGGCGCCTCTCCTGACTCCATCATTGGAATATCATCCTTGAATGGAGCCCCAGGGACTCCGTCTGATGATGAAGACCTTCCTCATCACCTTCCGGGGGTAGTTTCCTCAGGACCGTCCCCAACAGGCTCACACGTCTCCCAGAGTTTGTGGGAAGGTGGAGCGGCGGCCTTTCCAGAAAAGGACTTCTCTCTGGTTGCAGCTGAAGCGAGATTTGTGGAACCACAAAGACTTTCTGGACATGAAATGCTCCAGAGGTCGTTTACGGAGGGTCTGGATGCCATAGAGGCCCCTAAAGGTCCTGGTGAAAGACCACTCGGTGCCGCTTCACCAAAACTGTGCTCCAGCTTCCCCACGCACACTAGACTCAGTGCCATGCTGCATATTGATTCAGACGAGGACGAGGAGAGGTCTGGAGCCAACGATATCTTCCCGGTACCACTTTCCCCTCTACTGATGAACGGAGAACCTCTGGACATAAGTGGTCCTGACGACGAAGACCCTTTTCCAGAGCCTCAGCAGGACCCCGAGCACCTGGAGCGCTTCGTACTGGAAGAGGAGCCTGAAGGTGCAGCCACCCTGCCAGAAGACGTGCCCCCGGAGGCAGAGGTGGCCCACGGCGTGGGGGCAGGTCTGGACTTGGAGGATGTTTTGGAGGCTGATGTTTTCCTGGAAGTGGAGGAGGCTCCATTCACAGAAGCAACATCCCATGATGCCTTGCCAGAGGCTGAGGAAGGGCCAGAGCAGGGGAGGGGCCCTGTTGAGGACCCTTCATCAGAGATTGACAGCTGCTCAATGGCCACGGCCCCTCAGACGGTCTTCTCATCGTCAGAGAGCTGCCCGATCACACTGACCACGGCTGTGGTAAGACCACTGTCCTCATGTAGTTGTAATATTTTACATTCTGTTTGCATTTATTGTAAACAGGGGGCTAATATATAGTGAAATTATAAACAAACAGATGACACAATGACTTTTGTGTTTAGTAGCACCTGTTTGTTTGGCTAAGAATGCTTTGCGTACATGAAATCTATTTTCACTGTCAAGTCTATTTTTTAGTTTCCTGAACCTCTGATTTGTGACCAACTGGTGTCTGATTGGAACTTTCAATGCAGAGCGTTATTAAAATGAAATCCGGCATGTAGTTCCAGATCTCTACAGTCTGAGACCAAACTCTACAGTATCTTCCTGGATGATAATACTTGCCACCTCGCAGAGTGTATCAGAGACTGAACCCAGGATTTGATAGTGGAAATGGTGGAATGGAGCACTTGTGCGATCAGTTTGGGTTTGCTGACACAATCACGCTGGCTGACTTGTAGAAATTGCTGGTTGAACAATGATATAACATTTCACAGCAACGTGTGCAGGCTGGTGACAAACTGTTGTTGTGGCTGTCTATATTCCACCACACCGTACCAAGGCTCTTTTTCTTTTTTGTTGATAAAAGTCACGGTGTAAAATGTTAGGAAATAGCAAATATATTATTGATGTAAACTCAAAAAACTCTGAAATTAGATCCTCGGTACTCTTATTCAAGTTATGAGAAACTTAGCAATTGAATAAAGTCAGAAATTACTCACTGAAATATTGTGAAGGTACTTATACATTTACATCTGATCAGAAGTAACTTACTATTTAGGAAAGTCACTGTAGTTTCTCCTTTAGTTGAATAATATCAGTACAGCTTTATTATTGCAGTGTTGTTTTGACAGATTGGCACTTTCAGGGTTTAATGAGTGATCCTGTTTCAAACTTCACAAATATATGAACTGATGAAACAACATAAAAGCTGACATGCAGGCAGATTTCAAAAGAGAGGCTCATGTTTATTTAAGCTACTGTGGATAAAGGTTACTGTTAAGGTTACTGGCAGAAGGATTTCATGTTGTTGGTAGATGGACAGAGTTTGTTCAGAGTTAACGACACCATCTTCTCCCTGTAAACAATAGTTTGGTGAAATAGTAACATCAATTATCTTCACTGCAGACATCTTTCTGTACATGTTTTTGCTGCACTAACCATCACTTACACAGTCTGGCCATCAGACTTTAGCAGTTATGTTGAGGTCTGTTCTTGCTCCAGGGGGAGCATTGAACATTCCTTGGATTACCTCTGATAGATAGATATGATAGACATTATTCCTTCTAGACTGACCAGGAAAACTGGCACTTGAAAAATGAGATTGAGACTGAGATAAATCCACTAAACATCAAATAAAACAAGTGAATACTTGATGTTGGACATTTATTTATTACAGCTGGCTCTCCTCAGCTTCAATTTGTTCATTATCATTTATTCGTTTTTAACAGATTTCCCGTATTGTAACCTTTCTTATGTCTTGTAATCTTTTCTGTGACACCTCTTTTTCTAGTTATGACTGTTACAGATCCTCTCCCATATTGTGTTTAGAATATCCTTTGTCTAATTCAGTTGCTGTATTGCTTACTATGTTTCATAATTTCCTCAATTAAAATTGCTATTCATAGTTGGTCTGTAGTCATAGTGTAATCGATGCATTTTCTCAGTGAATCAGGCCCTGAATCCAAACAGGTCCAAATTAAACAAGGTATCTAAATGTCCATAATGGTAAACATTGCAAACAATACCTATCGGCTACATTAGACCACTGCTGACTGCTGAGTAGAACTCACATCAATCTGAGCAAATGACAAGGAGGGAAGCGATAAGTTGACCCAGAAACCGTGTGAGTAACCTTCCCTGTGTGCCGACTGCTGATATATTTTCAGTGTAGGAGAATGAGATGAGACTGAACTCTAATTTCTCAAAATTCATGGATCACGTCCCGAAAATTGCTGGATTGTTTTAAATGGCATTGGAGGATATTTACTTTGCAAGGATAAAGATATAAATAAATAAAAAACCATTTAGGAATTAGAAACAGTGTAATGTTGACGTTTAGTTATTACTGAACTCTGCAGGTAAATATCACTGCTCCAGTTCAACAGCTCCACTAATTATGATCAGAATTTCACAGGAAGCAGGCAGTGTGTTTACTTTGTCACGGATCTATTTACGCTGCAGTTATGTATAGTAAGATTGTTTTGCTGGGGCAGCTCCCATCGTTGGCTTCCTCTGGGTGTTTTATCCTTGACTGAATCCACTCTGCTGTGCCTGAGGGTCATTAACGTCCTCACACTTTGTACCAGAGCAGCAGTTTCCACCCAGCTTCAGCTGTTTGTGTGGATCTCATGATTGTGGAGGCCACAGGACTTTCATTTTAAGGACACACTCCTGCAGTGCTTCCCGCAGCACAATCACTCCACTTAATACGGCGCGCTGGTAAACACTCTATCTTATGCAGACAGTTCGGTGGAGATCAGTTTTTTATTATTTTTTTTTGTCTGGCCTGTTTTGATGAGTGGTGATTTTCCCGGAACAGAGCGTGAGTGGGAACGAGTCATCTGCATCCACTTTGCACCGAATTTATGAACAAATGTTCTGTGATTGTATCGAGCTGCCACGCCAACGCAGTTTCCATGAAGCTTTGGTTGGTTGCCGTGGTGATGGAGCCAAGGCTGTTTATGTTTTGAGATGCTGCAGAGACTGGCTGACCTGGTGTCGTTTACTCTGCAGAATGAATACCGTGCCACTGTGTTTTCTTTGGTGTATTCTGCAGGAGGCAGAGGAGGGAGCGGAGACGGCCATAGACCCAGGGGGAGCGGTGGAGTCCACCAGCTCACCAGCCCATCAGGGCGTGGATGACGAAGGGGGCGGGCAAGTCGTCACCACTGATACTGAAGGAGAGACGGCATCGGCCGCCGAGCACGAGGAGGCGGAGGAGATCGGCGTGAGGAGGCTGAGCCTCCAGGCTGCTGGGGGAGGGGCTGAAGAACCGGAAGAGGAGGAGAGGAAGCCGCCCCATGAGGAGGCGGGGTCAGCCGATTCGGAACAAGTTACCACGGAAACAGATGGCGAGGAAGGTACTCGGCTTTGAGCAAATCTGCCACTGCAGTTTGTGTCAGGAGGTCTGATTCACTGTGCTAGTCAGTTCTGAACAACACATTCAGATGATGTTCAAACCAAACTCCTCCTGCCTGTTGGATGTTTCTCTGTGCTCAGGTACTCATGTCAACGGCCATCCTGTCCGCTCGCTTCCCTCTGTGCGCCATGACATCCACAGATACCAGCGCGTGGACGAGCCTCTGCCTCCCAGTGAGTGTGTGTGCCTGCATGCACTGCTCTGTTGGACTGTAACCGCACGTGTTTGTGTGTGTTTGAGTGTGTGCGTGTGGCACTGTGTCACCGTCTTTTCATGGAATTGGTCCCGTGCTTGAGTGTGAATGACTCCATCAGTACTTTGTTTCCTCACACATGAATGATATGTGTTATTTTTCTTCTTTGCTGTGAGTTTAGGAAGCTTCAGTTGATTTTAACGCTGCTCTGATTTGATAGAAATGCAAAGGTTTGGCGTGTCCTCCTTGTTCCCTGATGATTCATATTTGTGATCTCAACATTGGCCTCATATAGAGAACAAGAATTAGCTTCATTGTTTTAGTTTGGAGACAGTTTATATTCTTGATTGGATATAAAATATCACCATGTTGTTCAACCGTAAACATATCCAAAGTTTGCATAGTTAGAATGATATAAGATTATATAGTTGAACAGTGAGGCTGATGTCAAATTACAAGCTCTCTGCACTGCATGGAGGCTTCCTGGAAGCCAGGACTTGTTTAACATGAGGCTATAAACTCATTTTGAGTCATTTTAGTTCATGAGCCACATAATCTTCAGTTCTGTCTCAATCGGACTGATAAAAAGTTATCACCATAACCTATAAATGTCAACAATTGAATAATTGCTCCTTTAGTTTGGTACAAAAGAACACAATGCATCTCATCTAACGATGGCAAAATCCTTTCATTTCTTTGGAAGTGCAGCCTGTTGTCTTTATGTTAATGCTACTTGTCCAGTTTCTGGTCTGTGTAACCTCTTACGGAAGCAGTGTGGCCCCCAGTGGATAGATTAGGAACAGCAGAGTAGCCGCTCCATAAGACATGTCATCAGTTTTATTGATTTGTCCGTGGAGCACAGTTCAGAGGTAGTCTGAACTGTGGAAACACTGCAAGTACGCATGCAAAACATTTGACATTATTGGTAAGTGTAATCGTGATAATCATATCTGAGTCACGTGATAAAAAGGTTTTGCTACACGGTTAAAAAGAAATCTGATTTAGACGGCAAATCCAATCTGGCCATCAAGACTTGCAGTGTAAATGTGGCCGAAGTCACGATTCTTTCAGACGTTTGGCCGATCATGTGACGTACGTTAGGAAGCGAGTTATATCAAAGTATAGTGGTACATACCATCCAGGACCATTAGATGTCACTGTATGACAACAGAAAGCTTTTATAGTACCCCCAAAACCTCTGTTCTTTCAATATTTGACTGACAGATCTAGAAAATATAAAATGATATGGAGATATATATGCTGTTATGCATGAATGGAAAGTTTGCCATTGTTTTTTGACTGTTGTGCACACGTTCCAAAAGATTAGGTGAAAAATTGTATTCTTTTAAAATGTGTCTCATTCTGCAAAAGAAATTGGCTCATGTTCTTTAGGCTAGTGTTTCTTGATAGATTTCAAGAAAATTATTTTCATGTATTTTTTGCAATAGGTACTGAAAAAATAAATGTCTGTACTCTCTTCTAGTGTGATGGTTTGATACCCATGAATTAGAGAACAAGAGTATTTATTCCTCTTTAATGAATGAATTTGGATCAAACTCTGAAACTACGTGGTGAACAGTATAAGCATCAGATTACTCACTGTCTGCGGTTTATACATCACATTTTTTCTGGTTTGAACCTTTTTCCCAGAGTGCTCGTGCCTTATCCCAAATTATTCTTCTTAGTTTATCTGCTTTCTTTTAATTAGCTGTTTGAATATGTGTGAACATGACTTCTCTCAATGACCTGGAACACTGTCCAGAGTGTATGGAGAGTAGGAATTCAATCAAAGGTATAAAAAAACAAAATCTGACTCAAATTTTCTTATTTCAGTGTTTTGCAATTGGATCTGGACAAACTACAATATTCACTTTCACAGGTTTATGCCTTCGAGCAGTGAAACATTCCTTTGTGTGTATTGTTATCTGCTTCTCAGACTGGGAGGCTCGGATCGACAGCCATGGCAGGATCTTCTTTGTGGACCACGTGAACAGGACGACCACGTGGCAGCGTCCCACCGGCCCACCGGCCCCGCAGGGCCTGACCCGCTCCAACTCCATTCAGCAGATGGAGCAGCTCAACCGCAGGTGAAAAGACCAACGCATGCATGTGTATTGGGGATACTGCCATCAGCACAGGCTTTTTAACCACAAAACCAAAATAATGCTTGGTACTCTGAACAATGTGCTCTTAGACACCAACATTTATTTTGCTTTTGAAATGATTCAATAGGATGATGTTTCTTTTTAGCCTTTTTAAGCTTTTTACCTGATTTTTAAAGAAAGTCACTCAGTGGTTTCCACTGTTAATTGTGATCACAGATACCAGAGCATCAGAAGGACCATAACCAACAGTGACCGGACTGAAGAGAGCTCTGTAGACCTGCTCCCTGAACCAGAGAGTGAACTGCTGCCCCACTCCATTTCTGGTGAGTTTGTGAAAAAACAGCTTTGTCTTTCATCTGAACGATTCTTTTCTTGAAAATAATCACCTTTTGAACCACGATGGATCAGAATCACTGTTTTTGTGCATAAAAAAAAAAAAAAAATCTCCCAAAATCTTTCAGTAAACACCTGTGATGGTTGAGAAACTAAACCAGGAAAGATGCAGGCTTCTGTTTTCATGATGTTGTTTTCCTCATTGTGTGTTTCCTGTTTGCAGAGTACAGACGAGAAAGCGCCGTGGCTCACTCCAGCGGTCGCTCGCGCCTCTCCCTGCTGCTGCAGTCACCCAGCGCCAAGTTCCTGTGCAGTCCCGACTTCTTCACCGTGCTGCATTCTAACCCTGTCAGTCTGAGCTGAGTTGCTGTCTAAAATATTTCTGAAGAAAAGGCTTCTTTTTGGTGTTTTTAGGATACAAATTGTTTAGTGAGAGACTTGTATTCTATTGTTTTCATGCTATCCTGATCTCCACTTCATAGTAATGTAAACATTTGTTGATTTGTTGCCTGTCTTCGTATTCAGAGTGCCTACCGCATGTTTACGAGCAACACCTGCCTGAAGCACATGATCAGCAAGGTGCGGCGAGACGCTCACTACTTCGAGCGCTACCAGCACAACCGTGACCTCGTCACCTTCCTCAACATGTTCTCCAACAAGCAGCTGGAGCTTCCCCGCGGCTGGGAGATGAAGCACGATCACACCGGGAAGGTTTGTGATTCTCTCGTGACTCTGATCTCAATCATCCAGTAGTTTCATTCCAAATCACTTTTGTTTCTTTTGCATTATCTCCATGTGACGACTGTTAACGTCACCCATTCATGACGGTGGTGTGTGTGTGTGCGTCTTAATCCTCAGCCCTTCTTCGTCGACCACAACTGTCGCTCCACGACCTTCATCGACCCGCGGCTGCCCCTCCAGAGCTCCCGCTCCACCGGGCTGCTGGCCCATCGCCAGCATCTGAGCCGCCAGCGCAGCCACAGCGCCGGGGAGGTGAGAGACTACCCGTCACTGCAGCACTCATCACCTGGAGTCAACCCCAGCCTCACACACACACACACACACACACACACACACACTGCAACGCTCACACAGGCCTTTCTGAGGGGGGAAAACGCTTAGTGAGCTCCTGAACTGTGAGCACAGCCAGGGTTTCTGCAGAAAAACCCACTGCGGCTCTCTCTCACAGCTCAATCCTGCTGCAGAGACCGGACGTCTCCCGGGAGAAACTCAACTTCTCAGGCACTTATCGACTTGAAGCTGAATAAGCTTTTTGAAACATTTTTATGTAAAATGATGATCTTTAGCTCTTGGGTCACTATTCTGAATCAAATCACATGAATCAGATTGTGTTCTGTTCTTCTGAAAGAGTTTAATAAGAAGCGATTCATAAAATGTAAAATTCATTAAAATGTTTTAGTAACAGACATTTTTAAAACGTCAATATTCAGGACAAAGTCAAAGAAGAAATCACAAGCAAAGAAGCGGTGTCAATCCTTAGACTTAAAACCAAAGGGAAAGAGTGACATATAAAAAGAGATCAAAACTGAGGAAATATATTATTTGTAAAGTTATAATTGTGAGAATAGTTCAATATATTAAATGAATGTTGTAACTCATCTAAAAAAATAATAAAGTGACACTATTGGAATAGTAAATTGTAACAAAGAATTGTGATTGTGATAATAATGAAGAAAACTGAGTTGTTATATTTTTATGTTGTAGATCTTATGTAATATTGCTTTAAAATTAAAAGTACCTGCGATGCTTTAAATGTGTAAAGACAAACTACTCTTATTTCTTCACCATTTCTTTTTTGAACTTGTATATTCGGATTGAGCAAGATTTAAATTGAATTTAAAAAGAAAAAAAGTGAATCTGAACATGTCAGAAAATTATTGCTTATCTAGACTTTGAAATACATAATAAATAATCCTGAAACCAAACATTTTCATCCTTCCTCCAAAATGTTCTCATGAGAAAAAGTAACCTGGTGTTTAACCTCACTGGTTTCTTCAGACTGTGAAGAGTTTCACGGAGAAAAATCACTTAGTCTTTAAATTATTATCAGGTTTTACCCCCAAAACAATCATTTATTTAATTGCATGTTGACTGTTGACATTTGAGACGCTCAGAGTTTCCACAACTGAGTTTTAACAGGAAAATACACTAGATTATAATTCAGAAATGAAACTTTGTGACAAAAAAATCTGGAGAAAACCTGTATTTAACCGTCACAGTGCCTGTCAGTCATATCATTTCCTCTCTTTCTATCGCCTCACCCCAACCAGAGCGACAGAAAGCCTCCACCTCTGAGCCTGGTTCTGCAAAGGGTTTTTTTTTTCCTTTTAAACAGATGTTTTTCCTTTCCACAGTTGCTTATGCTTGCTCATGTAAAATATCTGTGAATTTGTTGGAATGTGTGAAAGCAACTTAAATTAGACTGTATTTCACAAGTTAAAGTTTTAAGAGTCCAAACTCTCACTTTTATAGTTCTGCTGTTTAATTTCAGTGATGAGTTTTGACTGAGAATGATCAAAAATTAGAAAGAAAAGTGAAATATTCCAAAGCATTCCGTTTTTTCCCCCATATAGACGTTGACGTGCGGGGGAGTCGGTGTCAGAACTAGGATGCGACCTGAACTGTAGTGCTTCCTTTTGTCACAGGTGGTAGACGACGCCCGCCAAGCCAACCCGCCTGTCATGCCCCGCCCCTCCAGCACCTTCAGCGGCTCCAGTCGAAGCCAGTACCACGACGTGGTGCCCGTGGGTACGTCTGGAAGACACACACGTTCTTGCACAGCTCCAAACACACATCTCTCATTTTCTCACCATTTTATTTATTTTTTTTTTCTTCTTCCTGCCTCCAGCCTACAACGACAAGATCGTGGCATTTCTACGGCAACCCAACATCTTTGAGATACTGCAGGAAAGGCAGCCGGAGCTCGCCAGGAACCACTCGCTCAAGTATGATCAGTCTCCGACCTCCATCGTCTTCATCATCATCATCATCATCAGTTAGCCTGAACACACAGTCAACCTTTAATTCTATTGGATCGTGTCTGTATAGCCTTGGTGCATCAAACATAAGGTCTGAGGGCCAAAAACGGTCTGCAAGAGGCTCCAATCTGGCCCGCCAAATTTTGAAAATTGTAAAGATTTCAAAGAAGACTTTGATTTTCGAAAAGATTTCTTAAGAGTATCGAACACCACACTGAGACCTGAGCTGAGATATTGATGATGCTGCCATGAAAGCGAGCAAAGTAGGAAGGACCTCAAAGCCATTTTGTCCCTGTGAGTTTCTAAAATCAAGCATCATGCCACAGCTATATGTGACACACAGCTGTGTGTGTGTGTGTTTATTTATGATTGCAGGGAGAAAGTCCAGTTTATCCGCAGTGAGGGGGTGAATGGGCTGGCTCGGCTCTCGAGCGATGCTGACCTGGTCATGTTGCTGAGGTGAGTCCCGCTCTCGTACCTGAAGTCGCCCATCAATCCCTCACATTGGAGCCGATCCATCACATGATCATTCCAGCTATTGACAGCGGCGATAACCTGCTGAGTCATGCCGTGTGATTTCAGTAATAGCTGCCTCTGAGCCAGCCTGCTGATTTTTCCGCTTCATTACACCTCATGCTTGTGTGTGTTCAAATGTGTGTATGCGCTCATTTGAACGCCATACAGCTCCGGGGTGTGTCGTTTCTTTACTGTGAGATGTGTATTTGTGCCTGACTCGCTCTCTTTTCCCGTCAGTTTATTTGAGGAGGAGGTGATGTCTTACGTACCGCCGTTACTCCACCCGGGTTACTGCCTCTCGTCCCCCCAGAGCTCCCCCGGTAAGACAGCGTCTCGCTCTCTGTCTGCTTCAATACAGCTGAAACTGCTTTATTAGTCCTCATGTCCTCGAACGTTTTTTTTTCTTTCTTTCTGTGAGTTGAATCCACCTTTAAAGATAAATATTAATAAAGTCATAATAAAAAGATATAAAGCCTCATTTTATTTCCCTCTGTTTGCCGGATTTTATGTATCACCTGTTCTTCTTCCTTATTGACTTTCATTTTACAATTTTCTCTGCCATCCTCGGTTCCCCTCTGACTCTTCTTCTTTTATATCTCAGGTACGCAGCGAGCTAATGCCCGAGCTCCGGCTCCATATAAGAGAGATTTCGAGGCCAAACTGAGGAACTTCTACCGAAAGCTGGAGACGAAGGGCTACGGACAAGGGCCAGGGAAAGTCAAGTAGGTTCAAATAGAACAAACACAGGCTATATGAACCCGAGCTCTTCAAGAATTATATTTCATTATGACATCCTCTTTTATGAAACCCACAGAGTTTTTTTATTTGTCTCTGTTGGTTAAAAACATCCGACCGCTGTTAAACCAAATGAGAATTAATCTGCTGCTGAAAATAAACTTCATCAAATGAACTATTTCCTCCCAGTTGATTAATATTTGCTTGGAGCTTCAGTGTCCGACTGCTCAAGGAAATGACTGAGCCTCTTTAATTATTCACATCTTCATTATGAATGAACAGGCTCGGGGCTGAGAGCCACACTGAGATTAGGACCGACGAGAGACGGACTCTCGCATTAAAGGTTTCTATCTTTTTATAGAAACTGCTCATGTCAGGCTCCTCCTTTAAAATTCAACTATGTAATAAATCATGAACTGACCAATCCTTTTTTGGAAGTTCACCGTGAACAGTTTGAAAAGTTAGCTCATCCTGCCTTCTGATGGTCGTCCTGCTCTTGAAATATCAGGAATAAGTTTCATCCCATCCGGTCAGTGTTCACGTTTCTTCTTGTTCTTCTCCCTCCTCAGGCTCATCATTCGCAGAGACCACCTACTGGAGGACGCTTTTAACCAGATCATGTGCTACTCTCGCAAAGACCTGCAGAGGAGCAAACTCTACGTCAGCTTCGTGGGCGAGGACGGGTGAGTAAGCCTCAGTTTATGAAATACACAGATCAGCCACAACATTATGACACGATTACCTCTGGAGGTTTATGACACACCAAGACCCCATTTATATCACAACATGTTCTAATAAATACACTAAACTTTTGTTTCCCAATCACACATCTACAGATGTGGTCAGTGCTGGTTTAACAGTTAAATGAGGACCTACACCGTAGTGTGTGTCATGTGTGTCACTCATACCTGTGTATCCATGATTTTGACTTCATTGTTTGGGACATTGTCGAGTAAATATTTAGTGATTCACAAGCGTGAAAATGCTAAATTGTTAACAAAAACTACAGCTCATGAATGCATCATAAGCTACAGTTTGAGTAAATATAACAAAAGTTTATTTGTTTTAATTCTCTGTTTTGCCAGTTAAACATGTTCTATAACTGAGTGAATTGTATTTAATGGAAAATGTCAAAAATATGTTATAGTCATAAGTTTTGCAGCCAAAACTTCCATCCAAGCTTTCAAATATCTCACAATCTTATACAGCAGTAGGAAGGACAGGAGTGCTTTTCCTGAATTTATTGTGTCTCTATATCCAACAGCTGAGCCAGAGTTTCTCGCTGTGTGTGTTTGTTCCAGGTTGGACTACAGCGGCCCCTCCAGAGAGTTTTTCTTCCTGGTCTCCAGAGAGCTGTTTAACCCGTACTACGGTCTGTTTGAATACTCAGCCAACGATACGTACACCGTCCAGATCAGCCCCATGTCTGCCTTTGTAGACAACCACCACGAATGGTGAGTGTGTGTGTGTGTGTGTGTGTTTGTGTGTGTGTTATCTGTTCCTGTTGGCCAGAAAGTGTTAAGTCTGAGTGGAGCGTGCTGATCCCAAAATGGAAGCAATTTGCAGGGTGTGGAAATTTGGATCAGCAATCTTTGGCTCATGAGTCGATTCTGCCCGGGAGCCGGTGATTGGACGTGTTGATGGACCCACGACTGGTCTGATGAATGGACGGGGAGACAGCTCTGTGGGAAAAAATAATCATATCGAGGGCCAAGTGAGGAGGAAAACAAGCCTTCAGGGGTTTGTTTGTCATCCTGGACAGAAGTCAAGGCTGTTATTAAACTGAAGTGGAAGCCATGTTTGTGATTTTAGGATGTGAGGACGGACAGGAGGTGGAGGTGTCTGAAAAAGAGGGATCAGTGTTGGAGCGCCGCAGCTCTTTATCCTCCCTGCTGTCTGGGCTCTGCACTACAAACTGTTCTCGCTCAGCACTCTGCTCTCCGACTAAATCTTCAGGATTCACTTTTCTTGTCATTATCGTGTCGCCATCTGCTGCCTTCTCAGTGGGAAGAAACTTCCAGCCAGGCCCAGATTTTACATGAAAACACACAAATTCAAACTGACGGCCTAAATGTCTTTAAATCTTTAAAACGTTAAAATGAGTTCACACTAAAACTTACCTGTTGGGGTGTCAAACATTTGGCTCTCTGACCAGAACTGGAAAGAAACTGATAATGTCGACCATTGTGTTTTAACAATGGGAATAACGCCATTGTTAGATTACAGCTTACAGCTTACATCAGACTTGAATTTCCTCAGTTATATGTAAACGTTTTGGAGCATATTTTACATACGGCTGTTCTTTACATCATTGTAGCTTAAAAAATGACCACAATTTCTTTTCAAGGAAAGAAATGCTTACTGTTGGCTGAAACCACCTCAAAACAAAAGAAGGCTGCCGAGCAGATAACGTTCTCCAGCTCTGCTCTCTCTCTACACTCAGCTCTTGCACCACTTAATCTCCTCAAACACCAGACCGTCTAGACCCACAGTGCCTTTGGAAAATAAACTTTTTTACTGTATATCTATTATTTATTGGTTATTATTCACTCATTTTACTGATCCAGCAAAATTGAGGCATTTATGGAACCTGAACTAAAATGAATTGGCGTTGAAAATATGGTTCTAGAATATTTATCCAGCTTTGCATCTTGGACAGTGGGCAAACAGACACTTATAGGCAGTTTCCACATCACTAGTCATTCTCAACTGCATGTTTTTAGGCTGTGGGAGTGTCCTTGAAAACTCAAAACAAATATCCACATTTCACTCAGTCCGCCTCTGCCTTGATCCTGTTTACTGGATAGTTTGATCAGAGAAGACAAGGATGGATGGAGGACGTGCTGTTATTTCTGAATCTTCTTCCTCCGTCTTCATGGTCATTGCATCATCAGATAATACGTTTCATTAGCTGGTAGGCAGTATCACTGAAAACGTTAAACTTTGTATTAATTTGACATCCGATGCCTGTTTTATTCTCAAAGGAAACCTCACTTTGTTGGTGTGTAATCTAAGAGGAAATTGTAATTCCAGGCTAATACCAATGAGCTGCAGGTAATGTGATGACTTTCTAATTCTGCCCTTTAAACATGGTGACAGCACTTGTATTTTCCACACAGGTTTCGCTTCAGCGGGCGCATCTTGGGGCTGGCGTTGGTTCATCAGTACCTGCTGGATGCCTTTTTTACCCGACCTTTTTACAAGGGGCTCCTTCGAATGTAAGTCCCTCCGTCTGCTCCCCTCTGATTCCTGCTGGTGACTCAGCCTGCTGGGCACCAGCGTTTCCACTCACACCCCCACCCTCACCAACAGAATGAAGCCTCGCTGAGAACGTGGCTGTTTCTGTCAGATCCTCTCCGTCAGCAGCTGGCTGTGTTTCCTATCTGTGCGAGCAGCACCATTATTATTAATAGCCGTGTCCAAGCAGCCTGAAGCCCAGCCAAATGTCTGCACTAAGGATGCACATTTAGTCAAGAATTAAGGTTTTTCGCATTTTTAGCAACAGGGACACTTTTTGGGCTTTCAAGACAGGCATATTTATCAAAGAAAAGGACGTTTTATTTGTGCAAACCTCATGAAAAGCTGTCAAAATAGACTCATTTTAACATTTAACAGCAGTAAAAATGCCAGAAATGTTGATGAAGTTTCTAAAAGTGACCCAAAACACACAAACTAATGTATACTGTTATACTTTTTTTTTTTTGCCTTTTTATTCTGAGGCTGTTCAGACTTGACTTTTTTGCTTAATATGAAATAGTGCATGCCCATAACAGAGTCAAATCACATTAAGTCAAATCATTTGTAGAATAGAATAGAATAGAATAGAATAAACGAAAGTTTTACAATACTACTCCACAGAGTATTAATTTACAGTTAATAAAAATATTAAGCCTAATAAATAATTGAACAGTGAATAAATGATACAATGTGTGCAAAAAGAAAGCCTGGACAGGAAAAATGACTATTGCAATGAAAAAAATTTGGAACATTATGTGAGGATTCATATCAGATCTGACCTGTCCTCATTTCTCTCATTCGTATCTTGAAGTTAATTACTTCATATTGTCTTTGCACATGATATTTTTTAAATATAAGTTCACCCTGAAAAACCTAAAGAAAAATTAGTTTTAAAATAAAGCAAAACGATGCATTATTGACTGTAAAAATTGACAGATTGATATTACTGAAATTAAAACAAACTTGTGACAGAGCTGAACATTTTGACACTTTATAAAAGTGTCACAAAGTAGTGAGACTTTAAATGAAAAAAAAATCTATTTGAGTGTGCTGTTTTCCTGAAAGTCAAGCAGTCAGGTAAAAATGTATTCTTATTACACATTCAAATAAGCAGGGGATATATCAGGCAGCCTCTCGCCACATGGTGCTGCTCACACACTGTTTATACAGTCAAGTCAGAGGCTCCACAGTTAATAAGAGCATAAGGTTGGACCGTGTTTGACTTCCAAAAGTTGCATAATGAGATAGTAATGCCAGCGAGGGATCACCTTTTGGATCATTTGTGGACAGGTATGACAGTCGAACAAATCCCATCGAAGAGTGAAGCGCTTGAACACAACTGATGAGATCATGTCTAAAGCTGAAGTATGCACATTACATCCAATTTTATTTATATTGTGCCAATAACAGCACAGTCATCTCAAGGCACTTTTACAGACAAGTATTTAACAATTCCACTTGAGCAAGCAAAGCAGACAGCGAAAAGGAGAAGCTCTCTTAAAACAGGAAGAAACCTGCAACAGCAGCTTCCTGTTCCAATGCAAATGCAAAGTATTTATAAAGCCATGTTCAGTATTGCAAAAAGGCCACTTGAAACCTAAATGAAATCCTTGTGAATCAAAAGGGGACTTGAACCTATTTGAATGTATAGAACAAGAGAATAAATGAAGTGATGGTTGTGGATTATCGGCATTGCCCATCATTAGTGTTATTGTCATACTAAACCTCAATTTAAGAATAAAATGTGAAGTTTGAATTGGATGTGGATATTTAACAGTTCGGAGTTCCACATTAACATGTAAGCTATGCAATGAATTCAAGAGCAGGATTTACAGAATTTGCCTGTTTTAAAGTGCAGGATTGAACATCAGCCTTCTTTTTCCAATAAGTCATGTTTTAAGAGTAGGATGACACATCGTTGACCCCCGTGTGACCCCTGTGTGACCCCCACAGCCCCTGTGATCTGAGCGACCTGGAGTTCCTGGACGAGGAGTTCCACCAGAGCCTGCAGTGGATGAAGGACAACGACATCGAGGACATGCTGGACCTGACCTTCACTGTGAATGAGGAGGTGTTCGGACAGGTGCAGGACCCCCCCCCCCCCCCCCCATTCACTCTGAGGTTTTTCAAAGGGTTAAAGGTCAGCCTGTGTAATGAGATTCCTGTGGGTCTGCAGATCACAGAGCGGGAGCTGAAGCCCGGCGGGGCCGGGATCCCCGTGTCTGAGAAGAACAAGAAGGAGTACATCGAGCGGATGGTCAAGTGGCGCATCGAGAGAGGCGTGGCCCAGCAGACGGAGAGCCTGGTCCGAGGCTTCTACGAGGTACAGCACAGGAATAAACACGCTGGCGTGAAGCAAACAGTCTGGCAGATCAGAGCTTTTGTCTGGGAGGATTTTCAGCCATCCAAGTCAAGTTAGAACTTGTAAAGGTAACTAAACCTGCTCATGTCACGAGGGAACGGTTAATTTCCTTCATAATCCAATCAGAAACGAAGAGCTCCGATTTGCTCTCGGCATGGCTTAAGGGATTCTGACACTGAATATGAAACAACGGGTCAGGAGTTCAGTCCTCAGACAGGGTGTGACCAGTGTTGATGGATGAGTGTTGTTGTCACGCAGAGGCGTAGCTCAAGTCTGATCCCAATAATGCAAAAACATGCATTTGAGGTGAGATGGTGAATCTGAGTTGCTTATACGTCATAATGTGAGTGTGTGTCTGTGTTTGCTCTGTGACGGACTCCCGCATACCGGATGAAGCTGTTCAGAAGATGGCTGAATGATGTTAATATCCCTAGTGTTTATGCATGCTATTTAAAGATATAAGCTTCAGGTATTAGTCAGAAGGAACCGAATTTAGCCAATCCTCCCTTAAAAATCTGAAAAGTGTCTTTAAATAACCACCATAAACAGAACGAGTGATCAGAGCTGACAGAAGTGGCTTCCTGTAGTTCACTGAGGCAACTGAGTGTTTGAACGACTGTAAGGTGTCAGTCTTCTTTACACCACATAATATCCTCTTTAATAGAATGGCCTGATCACTGACTGACTCAGCGTGGCTGCATAAAAATGCTTTACAATATGTTTTTTTTTTTTTTTTTTTTTTTTGTACTAGGTCAAACTAAGAGTGACTTGTGGCATTTTGCTGTGGTGGGTGATGATATTTAGAGCAGGCAGCTCGTGTCACAATAGATCTCCTGCAAAGGCCACGAACACTTGTGATCAAGCCAAAAGAGCAAATGAGCTCATGCTGACTGAAGATGTCCGCGATGGCGCTCAGTGCTGGGAACAGGTCTGATTTAAGGCCACAGCCCGGTGTGTGGAGTTTTCATGTGTCTACTTGGGTCGCTTTAAGATTATTTGCAAGATTAACTGGAGGCTTGAAACTACATGTAAGTCAGTGTGTCTGTGATAACGGGGCCCTGTGTGACTGTCAGCTCTCACAGGGTGAAACCTCAGTGTGAACTGGAGGAGGCTCCAGCCCTGGTGACCCTGATGGATGAATGGATGGATGGATGGATGGATGGATGAATGGATGGATGGACAACAGATGGTTGAATGGCGGGTGTATAGCAGAACAGGTGTATGTTTATCCGACTCATGTAGCTGTGTGTGTTCCCTCACTAGGTGGTGGACGTGCGGCTGGTATCCGTGTTCGATGCCAGGGAGCTGGAGCTGGTGATTGCAGGAACAGCGGAGATCGACCTGGCAGACTGGAGGAACAACACGGAGTACAGAGGAGGTATGTGGAGCTGGAGGGCAGCAGGCACAGTACCTCCTCCTCTGTGTTACATTGACAGAAATCTGTGGGACATTGTATGCCTCAACACATGTAGAACAGCAATCTTATCATGAAATTTGAAACAGAAGAAAAATTACTGAGCTGCTTTTCACACAGTTAGACAAAAAATGTATTCCGCGGATGCTTCCTTAAAGTCACACTAGAACAAACTCTGGTCTTTTTTTTTTTTTAGAGAAACAAGCAACCACGCTCCTGAACAAGCTCAAAATAGGCAACTGCCAGAATTAAATAATAAATTAAATATAACAAAAAAGCACAATGACCTCCGAAATGATTTGCTGAAGGTTCTAAACCAGAGACGTCAAACATAAGGCCCATGGGCCAAAACTGGCCTGGAGGACAGTCCATTCTGTCCTGCCAGGGCTCTAAGAAATTATAAAAATCTCTAAGAAAGCTTTATTTTTTATTTTTTTTTTATCAAATTTCAAAAAGAATAGCAGACAAAACAAAAGGATGAGACTTTATCTGAGGTATCAATAATGCTGCTATGAAAGCAAGCTAACTAATTAGGCTCAAAGACATGCTGCTAGAGGGAGTTTGCAAAAACATGCACGATGCAACAGCTATAGGAGACGTTTTTGAACAATTTACTGTATTTTGCACAGTTGCAAATTGGTTTGATGTTGAGATTGTAGTCATTTTCTAGAGAAATTGTTTGTTCTTGTGAAAATATAGAAATGTTCAGTACGTACACTCTGCCACAAAAAAGGAAACATTTGTAGTTTAAAGTAATGGTTATTCTGGCAATATTTCACCCATATGGCCCACTCAATAAGAAATTCTTCTGTATACGTCTGCCCTGAATTATGATGTGTTTGACAACCCTGGGGAAGAATATTGCACTTTAGTTCAAGTCTTTCACTGTATACAAATAGCCGAATGTTTCAAATTCTTCCAAATAGGTTAAAATGCCCTCGTGCACCTGTTGTGCACACAAGTTGCGTTCCTTCCCACAGACTGTCTCAAACTGCTGTGTTTCCTGATAAAGTGACACCCTGTGCTGGATGTCATGTCCATCACACGTTCATCCTCTGGATAAGTTCTGTGGCTTCCTTCAAGTGTTAATAAGAATTTTAATCTCCAAATATTAACATCAGCATTTTTTTCCTTCACCCAATAAAGCCAAAATTATTGGCTAACAAGTTTTTCTCCTTCATAAGTCCTCCAGACCTCACATTTTAAGAGTACAGTCATATCTCTTCCCACTGGAGTCACTTCTGTAATGAAGCGTCTCTAGCGTTTAGATCCAGAAGTAACAGGTCAAATCCTGTTTCTGCTTCTTAATCAGGCAGACGCCATGAAGCACACTCTCTCAAATGTGATGGAAGTTAATATTTCCAGCTGTTTCTTAATTCCAGAACCTTTCTTTCAAAGACTATTTCGGATCTGTTGTTGAAATATGTCTTTAACATATTTTTTTTCTGTTCTGCTTGAAAGATACAAAGAAGAAACCTTTGTTTTTTAGGCCGGAGTCAATTTTTATGATAGAAAAAAGTTCAAGGAAAACAGGCCATTTCAAAAATGTAAATTAAATAGTTAAAAAATAATCTTTTGGTTAAAATCAGTATAATGTACAGATGATGAAAAGCTGGATTTCAGTACAGCAGAGAAGTTTTTGCTTCTCTCCTCTGTTCAAACCAGATACTTTATGTCAGTTTTAAGGGTATTTCTGATTATATATCTGGCCGTGCGCGTGCTCCTGATCTCTGTTACATGTCAGACCTCTACTCTTGTCACCATTAATTTCAACCACAGTTATCCAGAGAGGTCTCAGCAGAAGAAGAAAACTGTGATTTTAAAGAAACTGCTAAAATCCTTTAAGGGACAAGCAACCATAAAGTCACGTCTTATTTCTTCAAAACTGCTGTAACTTCATAACATTCACAGAACATCACTTGTCAGATAAAAACACATTTTTGAAGGACACTAATACCACGTGAACTCTTTTTGATAACATTAGGTTTTATAAGAAGTAAATACTGTAATTCCAACTAGGCTTGTAATGAATGGATGCCCGAGACTTCATATTTGAACTTTAGACTCTGACTTTATAAACAAATATTCAACCATAATATATAAAACAGAGGGTTGAGATCAGCTGCCACACCCGCCTCACCCACAGTGTTACCAAGTTATAACAGCCTGATCTGAGCAGGAAAACAGCAATTAGCAGGGGACCACATACTAACAGAAACACACAAAATGCTGGTTTAATCACAATTTAAAGCAAAGCCAAATAGTGATGAACATAGTCTTTCTTTGTAAAGCTCAACTTAATCAGGTTGTGTGAAAACATAACTTTCATTCTTTACTATATGTCTTTGTACTGAAGCAAAGGGACGGCATTCAGAGCTGTGGCTGTTCAAGTCCAGCCCTACTGCACATGAAGTTGTCTTCTGAACAAAAATCTTGACCTATGTTGAAAACCCCCCACTTTGTTCTCGGGAAGTTTCCAGTTCGATGTCAAAACTTTCCCACTTGTGAGTGGATCGTACCGCTAATGCTATTTAATTATTGGAATCCATCTTGCGCCCATTGATGCGAGCATCAGTGTTCAGAGAACTTTATGAGAGATCAGATTAAAAGGCTTTTTAAGGGTCGGGCCAATATGGTTGTACAGCCGCCAGCAGCCGGGAGGCAGGAGAAGTCGAACTGACAGTGGACCATGAGTCAGTGTCAGGCTCTTTTAATAGAGGAATCGACTGAGACGGACCAAACTGCCCCGTCCATTAAACATTAACCATTCAAAAATCACAGCGGAGACAGAGTCGGGCTGGAAGGTGGACGAGAGACCAGAGGCCTCATCCCTTATTCATCTGACTCATGCACCATCGTCGTCTGCCTCTCTTCAGGTTACCATGACAACCATATAGTGATTCGCTGGTTCTGGGCGGCTGTGGAGAGATTCAACAACGAGCAGAGGCTGAGGCTGCTGCAGGTGGGTCGCTCAGCCAGCTGCACGCACACAGGCTGCCCCCAAGTGGACGCTCACTAAACCAGCTTCAGAGCTGGTTCAAGTGACAAACCCTCCTCAAAGATGTTCACTTCTTTCATCTTTTATCTGCGCAGTTCCACATTTTGCACGCTCAGTTTCAAAGGCTGATGTTTCTTTTTGTTTTAATGCTTATAAGATGACAAATCTGTGGGAGCTTCCATGTTTTTCCTGACCTTTGCGTCCCTCCTCTGTCCAGTTTGTGACAGGCACTTCCAGCATCCCCTACGAGGGTTTCGCCTCTCTCCGAGGCAGCAATGGGCCCCGCAGATTCTGTGTGGAGAAGTGGGGGAAAATCACCTCCTTACCCAGGTAAGACCAGCATCAGATGAACCCAGCATACAGATTATCTTTATGAGACTACATTTCTATTGTTTTCAGTTTTATTAAAATAGAAGGGTTATTCAGAACACTATTTCATGTTTCCTTTTTTTAACTGGTCAAGTAAGATGTGATATCAGTGATTTTTTTTTTTTAGTAGTAGTATTTAGATTTTCTTTACACAAGAGGTTTTATCAAGTTCTACCTGTACCTGTATGAGTTTTCTGCAGCTAAAACGTGCAGATTGAATTAGTTATTGTCTCCAAATTGAGGATGTAAACATGTGCACTGGTCACCATGTGTCTGAAGGCTTGTGAAGAACTGGTGATAAAATCCACGTGGATAAATTAATAGCCACTGATCAGGGTCCAGTTTTGGATTCACTCAAACTAACTCAGCTCAGCACAGTGGTAATGATTAGTTATACAGAAACTCAGTCTGTGCAGTAAATAACATCCCTGACTCTCATAAATCACCTGACTGATTCCACGTGTCCCACAGTCACAAGTTGCATTTATTATTGAATAAATGAATGGATTATATAGTTCAGCACATAGGGAATAAGAACATCAACAAAATTCTGTTCACTTTAAATGACCAAGAAAAGAAAAAGGCCAGTGGTTTGTTTATGCCTATCCTAAAAATTCTATGGAATACCAGCAAACAGCTCAATTTACAGAAGCAGATGGTGTGTTATACTCCTCGATTTTTCTTGGCTTTGTTAATGCTGAA
Organism: Salarias fasciatus; assembly: GCF_902148845.1. NCBI lineage: Eukaryota > Metazoa > Chordata > Actinopteri > Blenniiformes > Blenniidae > Salarias > Salarias fasciatus. Next base: position 10,453,529 of record NC_043760.1, read on the forward strand.
CAGCTGCTGACTCTACCCAGCGGAAATTAATTAGTCTTTATATTTCATATTTACTGTCTCTATGATACACTCACTAGAAAGCACCTTTAGTTCTGTAGTATGATATGATGAAAATAAAGGATCTATCCCTCTATAATATGGTTGTGGCTCAGGTGGCTGTGACAGTCCATTTCCAGTGCAGAGGTTTGTAGTTTGATCCTCCAGTTTGCATGGCAGTCATATGTGTGTGCATGAATGTGACAGATTGTGCAAAGCCTTGTAAAAGTGCCGAAGCAGTAAAAACACATTTTATAAGTGAAAGCCAGTCACCCTTTACATCGCTTTATGGTTTCTCATGGATCCTTGGCTTGACTTGGCCCTTTGTCACTCCTGCCAGGTCAAAAGTTCTAGTTTTGACAAGCGAGAAAGAACGTGTCAAAGTCACACAGAAGGTCAGGTGGAAATATTGCTAAAAAGTGAAGTGAAAGGTTTATCTCCGCCCCTCCTGCCTTGTGGTAATAATTTAGTGCAGTGCCTTACTAAAACTTATAAAGCTCCCATATATCAGGAGAGCTCTGCTGCCTGCGAGATACAGGTCCCCCATTTTTCTTCCAAATGAACCTGATTGGACAGGAATTAATGCAACCAAAACCTCGGTGATGAGTCACTCCTGCATCCATCTCCTAATGTTTGGCTGTGTGTGTGTCCACAGGGCTCACACTTGCTTTAATCGCCTGGACCTCCCGCCCTACCCCTCCTTCTCCATGCTCTACGAGAAGCTGGTGACGGCCGTGGAGGAAACCAGCACCTTCGGCTTGGAGTGAACTCAAGAGTCCAGCTTCCCACCTCGGGAACGACACAGAGAATAAAACTGCATATCCTCCAAAGGCAACTAGACCCTCTCCCATGGATGACTCAGCTGTTTTATGTTCCCATGACTCAGCACGCAGGCCTTCTTCTGATTCTTGGCCTTTCTGCAGCCACGGCAAGAAAGGCAGAGAATTGGATCAAACAGCTGTACAGCTCGATTTCTTTCTTTTTGGTTTCTCAGTGAGCCACATGTGTGCTTTATCTCTTGGTTACTGGATTTCTAGCACCTCCTCCTCCTCCTCTTCCTCCTCCTCTTCCTCCACTGACCTGCACCTCATACACAAGCTGCTCAAAAATCACCAAACTCTCTTTTATTCTTCTCTGGACCTGAAAACTGTGTTCGTCCTGCAAGGGGACTGCATTGGAACTAACTGTAATACCACACACACACACACACACACACACACACACACACACACACACACACACATGTCACTTTAGCATATACACACACACACACCTGTCACTTTGGCACTCGCGTTTTCTTTGTATTTGAAGTGCAAACCTATGTTTTCCCCAAAATATGTTTTTATTTGATGAGCTTTAAAAGATGGGACATTTTGACTGGTCCTCCATGCTTGTTCAATTTCTGGGGGTTACACTTGTGCGTGCGCAAACACACACACACACACACACACACACACACACACACACACACACACACACACACACACACACACACACACACACACACACACACACACACACACACACACACACACACACACATATTAGTTGATACAGACTAAAAATCTAAAAATACACTTGTTTTCTCTGTTCAAATGCCTGAATGAGATAGATATTGGTTCACAGATCATCAGTGGTATTTACATTGTGGTCAGAATTGTCACTGTGGAGCTCCGGAGGACGCGTCAGACATACACAGTCTGAGAAACACACGCATGCGTACAGTTGTTACACCCTCCCTCCACGCTGCAGACGCTCTTCGGTCCGATAGAAAGGCTGCAGAGTTCATGTCTGAGCCGCAGACGCACTCTCTCACGTCTGGACAGTCGACCCCGGCTCCCATTCTGTCATGGATGTAATCGCCTCCAGCCCAGGAGGATCAGTGGATGAATGTATGAGCCTCGAATGTTTCACTCGTGGCCGAGGAGGAAACTTTGGGATGGGGAAATGAAAAACATGGATGCCTGATGAATTAGGAGGGGAGTCATCTGATGTTGGCACCAAACTTGGCCTTTGTCCACCCGGGTACCTGATCAGGGTGCAGTAGAGGGTTGTTTGTTTTTTTTTTTAGTGCCTCTTGGGTTTTTCTGTCCATTAGGTGAAATGTCATTAAGGGGAGTTTTATTCCTTTGGAAAAGCTTTGACCAGGTATTGTGTGTCACAAATCAAAGAATGTGAAACTGTTGGAGCTTTGAATAAGTTTTGAATGATGATTGTGGGACTCAAAACAAAAAATCCTCGATGATGATGATGATGATGATGATGTTGTGAACGAGCAGGGGCCTTCGGGGCCCAACATCATGTTGGACTTCAGAACTTGTGGCAAACAACTCCACACCAGACAATAGTTTTTCTTTCTTTTTTTTTTTTTTTGTCTCCAAAAGCATGTGAACAAACATTTCTCTTACTCTTACGTGCACAGCCCAAACCCAGCTCTGTGCCACACACTCAAAAAAACACATTTTCTAAGGGGTGCATGCACGAGTAGACCTACTGTACAGAGTCCTGTTGGAGTTAGACCACAGGGACTGAGATAGAGAGAGAAACTCTCCTATCACAGCCCCCCACCCCTTCCTTCCCCTCCTCCCAGTCCAATAATGCATGCAGGATCTGCCCGGTCAGCTCCGTGAGCCTGGCTCGGGCGGATGCTACTAGGTGGCGTTGTGTTATAGCTCGATATTGCATGCCGACGAAATAGTGCAACACACTGTCCTTACTAGCTTTTTTTGCATGAGGATACGGCTAATCCATCCGGACAAAAAAAAAAGGGGGGGGGGGGTGAGGGAGCTGGTGAAGGCGTGCGGCCTTATGCTGAACCTGACACTGTCATACCTCACCAGGTGTAGGGGAGGCAGGTGCTTTAGTGGGTCACTTTTTCCTCCTCTGGGAGCGGACGACGTGTGAATGCCACCGTTAGCTTTGTCTATGACAGTGTACCGGCGAGTACTTTGGCAGCATGCTCCTGAGATGTTGTTCTTTTCACATGTGCGTGTCTGCCTATCTTAGTAATAGGTCGATGGTTCTGGTTCATCACCCGGTGATGAACCGATAGGGCTGTTCTGATTTTGTGAACTGTGAGAGCACATGTGTGTGTATCATGTGAGCATTCCTGTTTGTCTCTTTGTATATAAATGTATATGTCTGTCTGTCCTGTTGTGTGTATAAATATATATTTTGCACCGAATGTACCAAAGGTTTGGGGCTTGCAAAGTCAACCATTAGGCCTGCTCTGGATTTCAGTCTCACAGCTTGTGGCTCCGGCCGCATCCTGACACAGCATCACCTCACGTTTGCTTGAAAGGGGAGGGGGGGCAGATATGTGGCATGGGCAGCAACACTTTCACGTAAGGACCCGCTTCTCCATTCACGAGGCTCCTGCGGTGCGGAGGATAGGTAAGACTTTTGCTTCACGTGCAAATGAAGACATCTCTCATGTTTCCTAGTACATTTCTGACAGGACCCGGCTCCAGTTTTCAGAATTCCACTCTATGCAAAGCTCCTGTATGTGTGTCTCCATTTCACTCCAATGATTGTAATAAAAAGACAACAAATGGAAATTGTTGCTTGATTACACAAAATGCTTGTTTGTTGTTTTCAAGCTTTTGGCTTCAATTGAGATCCAGTCGGTTTGATCTTTTTCCTTCTAATGAAAGCATCAACACAATCTAATTCAGACTTTTCTCTGCTGTTATTAATTTGTCAGATGTTACCACACTCAACTATCTTCCATACTATGGCAGGGATGGGCAGCTTTGTCGTTGTGAGGCCTCAAAAATGTCATCCTCTCTATCTGATCACCAAATAACGACAAAGCACATGTCATCAAAGGATTTATTGTAAATATGGCAGCTAATGTAATGACTGATTGCAAGCCTCGATTTCAATCAACATGCATGTGTTTGATATTAAAATAAACTCGGTAAAACTGTAATTTCATGTAGTTTTAACTGATTCCTGGTTCAAATCTACCTAAAATAATTGTCATCCATCATTTTATTCATTTGTAGAAATTTGCTCATGTCTGGTCTTTAGTTAAATATGCTTATGCAACAGTATTTCATTTACAATGTGTATGGCTGCTATCATAGTGCAGATATCACGTTTTTACCATCCCATACTGTACACCAGTGGTTCCCAACTTTAGTGTTTGACTTGGACTTTAAACGTTACAGTGAAGACAAGCATCAGTGGACAAACCCGCTTTGGACCGGTCAGTTTCCCAGGTCTGCTCTAGATTCTGTCTTTCTTGACTAGTTATATTTCACATTCCTGAAACTGAGATGAAATAAGACATTTTAACATGAAACAAGGAAAAAATGAAGAGCAGCGTGACTTCACAAGTCAAAGCCAAATAACAAATAAGTGACAACCTACACTTAAATTGTTTCCAGGATTTAGCTCAAAAAACTTTTGAAATCACTTTAGCTTGTGTGTAGCATTAATTAAAGTACTGTAGAATGTGTTTTAAAGTTTTGTGATACTTCAAAATCAATATACTTTAAGAACATTAAAATTCAATTTATATGTAATAAAATCCTCTTAAAAGTGAAAAACTGACCAATTAACAAATTTCACAAGTTAGATTTGAAATATCTGAAGGAGATTAAATTTTCACTGGATCTCTTTAAAAAAAAAAATTCACAATCTTCTTGTATCATCCTATACACTGAGTAACTTGGATAAAACAAAACAACCTAATCTTTTTCAACAAAACTGCTTGAAGAAAAGCAGAGGTGGCTGCAAAAGGCAAAACCAGGAGCAGGTGTATATAATTGCCTGTCATAAATTGCAGTGAAGAAAGATGCAACACAACAACACCAGTTCTTATATATATAGAGATGTACAACTTTCTGAGCTTTTCAAGTGAATATGAAAAACCTTTGTTACACTTTTGTTGTGTGTTTAAACTGGAAGTCATTGAAAATGAAACTTACAAAAAAGCAATGCACAATAATGTAGTTTCCGGTTGCTCTGAACATAAACCAGCTGAACAAGGGCACTTTTTCCTCTAAAATCTTCTCTGTGTGTTTTGCTGCAAGATCAAATACTTTTTTATTTCCCCAGTTTTAGATATACAAATCTACATATAAGTTATTGTCTCGTCGTCTCTCCAGAAGTAAAGAGTTAAAAAAGAGTTTTGAAAAAAAATAATAAACCTCGTGTTGTGCCCCCTCCCTCTGGACGCGCTCCGCTTTTCAAACCGGCGTCAGTGCGCGTGCGCAGTGACGTCACGAGGACGCGAGAGTCAGACGGATGTGAAAATGACGGAGAGTTCTGCTGTCAGACACTCAGCTCGCTCTTAAACGGCCGCCGCGGCTCTCCGCTCCACTTTCTCTCGAAAAACAGTCGTTAGTTAGTTTGGCTGTAGAGTAACGTTCATATGAGCTCAGGAAACCCGCTGGAATTCACTTTTAAGCGGACCGCATCGCCGTCAAGCTAAAGTTAGCGTCCGTCGAGCTAACCGGAGAAGCAGCGGAGTGAGTTACCCGGCGGCAGGGAGACCCGGCCCGGCTGACTCTACCATGTAACCGCCGCCGAGGCTCCAGGCACCGACAATAGCTAGCCTCATAGGTTAGGTTCACCGTCTGTTCGTGTTACTCCGCACTCTATCCGCCATCCAGGCGGGTTAACCGGCACCAGGAGCGGCGAGGAAGGAGAGAAAAGATGTCCCGGAGGCGGCTCGACAGCCGCGGCGGACTGTCCGCCGGGCTGCTCGGGGAGATCCAGACTCCGATCAGCACGGAGCCCCTGGAGAGCCTGTACGACATGAGCGGAGAGCTGGGGAGGTGAGAGCACCGGAGACCTGCTACTGTGTGCTGCAAACTGATCAAAACATTGGTTTACTGTCACCTCAGATAAGCTTTAATCTATCTAAACGGCTGTAATTGATACGAGCTGAAGGGATCGGTGTGCCCTCTGTAGCAGAGTTCAGAGCTTTTTAATAAAGGATAGATGAACCAGAATGCTTCATATTTATATTTCCCCTCTTAAATTGACTTCATCTAAGTGTGCTTTGTTTCGGTAAATAGTCGAAGATAGATTGAACACATTTTTTCTACGTTCATTCAGCCATAAATGTATAAAGATGATAAAGTAGACCTTTTGAATGTTATCAGACATTACGTAAACAGCAATATTTGTTGTCTGTCAACACGGCAGTGTCTGATAAGTCTGCTGGTATTAGGATAGACGAGGCCTGATACATGGGGAGACTCTAAAGCCCCTGAGCTGAGATTATCTATCAGTGCTTTAGAGACATGTTTTTTTTTTTTTTTAATCTGGATATTAGTCATGCGTGCAACAAAGTTGTTTACCATTGCCATAGTATTGTGATTTAGGGTGACTACACCTAAGTAGATGGTGTTAATGGGTTTAGAATACCATGGTCTTTCTGAAGTGTGATCAGTAGCACTTTTCACATTTCATTTGAAATGTTATTTTGAATTTTTGTAGATCATAATTACACAGTGCATGTAACAAGCATTATCAGTCTTTTGTGGTATTTCTATTGTGTATATCTCATTATGTGAGATACCAGAGACTATGCCATTTTTACATACTGCTACATTTAGAGCAATGTCATCTATATTCCTGAACTCCTAATTTCTCGTATTCTGTGTGGATCAGTGTGTTTACATGTATACAATCTAAACACTGACAGTTAACCTCTTGTCACATCTGAACAACAGAAACATTTAAGAGGGTTTGCTTTTTTCTGCCCCAGACAAATGTGTCCTTTATTCATCCATTCATAATGCCACACTGTAAGCTTCATTCAATTCCCTTTTTGTCTTGTAATGTGTAAAGTCATGTGTGTATTTGCTTGACGGAGTGGCTCAGATAAAGTTATTCTCTGTAATTGAACTCTGGACTGTAAGCTTCAGCCGACCTGAGTGTGCCACAGTGGACCTTTGTCAAGTGTTTGGCACCGTGTACGAGCCATGGTAACCGCCGCGGGTGGATGATTATATGTGGGAAAATCTTGAGGTGTGTTTGAAGTAATGTGTCATCCAGAAAGCACACTGTGTCACTCTGCAGGAGGAAGGAAACCAGCGCATGTGGAAAGCACACTTCAGAAAGCAGAAATGGCACAAGCCACTTCTGTGAATCTATTTATCTCAGGCTTTTCAAAACAAGAAGTTTTGACATGCTTAAAAACAGGAGTAACAGCTTTATGATTATGTTTTTGTACTTCTGCTTAGAAATCATGAACGTAACCTGTCACAGTCTTACTGGTTTGTCAAAGTGGAGCCATTGGTTGGTCATAATTAATCTATTAAATTGAAGATACATGTGTGAACATGTTCCACCACAGCACAAAATGAAATGACTATTCTGTAAGAGGAGGAAAGTTTTGGTGCTGAGAAAATGAGCACCTGTCATTCAGCCCTGCTCAGCTTAATGCTTGCAGTGCGTTCACCTTATGTCAAATAGACCTTATTAAAACTCTAAAAAGATCACAGAAAGAATTAAGAAGTAGGGATAAAATGTGAATGTGCCTGTCGGTCAGTAGGACATCATGGTTAATCTATGAAAAATGAGTAATTGTAAATTTTAGTTGTGGTTTAAGATCTATGGCCTCATCAGTGAAGGATGTGATGTGAGCCTTTGTGCTTCCAAATAACAGCAATCTTTCTTTTGCCCCGATGTTACACTTTTTGTTTCCTCCAGCAGTGTCTCAGAAGCACCTCAGCTTGTTGATTTTATGGTTTTGGAGCATTTTTCCTTGATTTTTGTCCGTCTGATGTGTGCCCTGTGGCGACCAGATATGAATTAATCAAGTGAAACACAATCTGTTGGTTTCATTCAATATGACCATGTCCGTGATGCCTTTTATGTGAAGTCTTTCTATTTGGCACGATTTTCTCTGAGCAACTTGGCGTAGTTTTAAGAAATAATAGTCACTCCAAGTGAAGAGATGGATATGTTTTCAATGTTGGTGATGAATCACTGCAGTGCACCGCAGCTCAGTGTGACTGAGTCCTATTTCAATGACTGTGTTGTATTTGGAACTGCATGAATGAAATTGAATTGAATTGAATTCAAATGTCAAACTAGGTCGGAGAAGTGCTTTTCAATTCATTGTTATTCTTGTCGGTCTCCTTGCACATGTGCAGAAAAGGTAACCTTGGTGTGCAGGTGGTAGTTCTGCATGTTTGAGAAAGCTTTCTGTTCCCTGTTCAGACGGAGGTGGAAGTGGTTTTGAAAAAGTACTGTTGTTGTTATGTAAATGTCATGAAAATGTAGTGGCTTTAATTTGAAAAAAAAAAAAATAAAAATGCAAGGGCCTCAGAGGTGAGCTCGGAGTTCTCTTTACGTGAGATCTGATTGGCTAATTGTATAGAAATGTGATTGTACTTAAGTCTTTTGTGATATGTACATTTCACATATTGATGTTGTGATAAAAATGCATTTTCAATATATCGTCCAGACATTGTGCAAGTTTAAATGACTGTTGTCACAGTCTTGATACTAAATATAGCCTGAGATCATCTTGAGATGGCATCAGAAATTTCACAGTTACATCTCACATTGTGACTGCGGCCATGATCGACGGCTCCTTGCAACAATATTAAGTCAGACTGACACTGGTTTTCCACCTGAGTCTCATGAAAGCAAAACACCGGACCATGTTCATATTCTCCGTGCACTTTTGTACTGAGATTTTAGTTTGTGTCGTTTATTCTCCTTCCAACGACACTACAACATGACGACGATCAGAGAGATTATCTTCACATTAGCTGTTCTGAATTATTACCTGATACATGTCAAATCGTGAAGCTGACAGTTTGTAGGTTGGTTTCAGCTTTACAGCAACCTGTCTTCATCTCCACCATCGGGTAAACTGGATATTGGATCTGTGTTCTCCAGCTGAATGAGTCACATTACAGTGATCTATCTCTGTATTCAATGTCGGAAACGAAGTACGTGGTAGTGTGACGCCATGGCGTTTGCTTTGTGTCATCTGTGAGGGAGCAGTCAGAGGAAGAGAGTTGGAGATGTGTGTTTTATAACTGCAGGTGTGTGTGCATGAGTCAGTCATATGATTGAAGCGGTGAAACTCTGTATCCTCCGCTTGTTGATGGTAATCTGAATCTGCCTCTGCCTCTGTGACAGTGAGGAGCAGGCTCAAAGTGGAGCTCTAACCTCTCCTCGTGTGATCATGATGCAGTCTGGTTCTGTTAGCATACCAAACAAAGACACAGAGGAGGGACCCTTAAATTGAAAGATTTAAAGATTCTTATTCAAGCTAGGGATGATTAGTCTGAGGTTTGGGAACAGGAACCGTATCACAATGTTTCCTTAAATGTTTCGGTGATGCAGAGAAACACTCAAAATCAATATCTTCCGCATCTCCAGGTAACTATGAAGGAAGTTTGACAGAAACTCATACAATCAAAGAAAAAAAGCTATCTCCAATGCTTTAACTGCCATGTTGTGAGAGAGTGATGCTTTCCACTGCTCCACCATATCATACCTGTAATCTGCAGGGTGACTGTATTCCTAACCTGTTATGTGATTGTCACGCTAGTTTTTGGTTTCTGTAGTTTCAAAATATCGCTGTTTACATTTCCTGTTACCTTAAAGGGAGTGATTATGAAATGTTCATGAGAATCAGCCTCTCCCAGCATTATTGTTTGATAAATATAGGAACCTGCATGGTGTGTGTGTGTCTGCTCGGCTCAGCACCATTGTTGTTTTTTTTTTAGGAGTATGTAGCCTTCACTTCTATTGCTCCTGGCTTCTTGTAAAGCTGTTATTTTTGGATTATTTTATTTAATGTTTCCTTTAGTTGTTGTCCTTGCAGCGCCTCGGGGGGGAAGTTTTAATTACGTAAGGCACCAGCTAAATGCTGAAAAGTCCTTCTTGTGAGGGGGCGTGGGTCCAGCCTCCGAGAATAATTTTAGATAAAATGTTTGTTTTGTGCGCTGCTGGCCTTGGTGTTCAGATCCAGCTCAGAAGATAAGCTTCAACCAAGGACTCTGCTGGAAGTCACATGTTGTGTGTATATACTGCAGGTGACAACAGACAGCTTGTACATGTTGTTCAGACGCACTGGATGAAAAGCAAGTGTGTGCGAGTGTGTTGTATCTAAGTTGTGTGTCCCTCACAGGGGAAAGTTCGCCGTGGTCAAGCGATGCGTGGAGAAAGCCACGGGGAAGGTGTTCGCAGCCAAGTTCCTCCGAAAGAGGAGGAGAGGCCGGGACTGCCGGGCGGAGGTCATCCACGAGATGGCCGTGCTGGAAACCGCCCGCAACAACGCCCGAGTGGTCAACCTGCACGCCGCCTACGAGACGGACCACGACATCGTCTTACTGCTGGAATTGTGAGCGCACTTTGGGATTTCTCTTCCATACACACAGAGTATGAGCCTGTCAGTGCATGAGGACAAAGTCCTGTTAGTCCGGTCTGAAGGAGCTGTGCTACATTAACAGCCTTTTGATACAGCTCATTCTTCACAACAGGTTTATCAGGATCTGTTCAAATGCCTCAGTCCGGCATCAAACTGCAGCTCCATGCGACCTTGGAGCTGACCTAGGCACCTGTACACGGGAATTAAATTATTATAGAAAAAAATTTAAATCCAGACAAAGAAATACAACTGTAAGCAGAAGCTGTGGTTAAACTAAATGCAGCAACTTTCAAACCACACCTCTTCAGTCTTTGTAAAGGAGGATTCATTTTGTCTTCTGAACTTGTGACGCCTCAGGAAAGCTTGTTTTTTTTCTGAAATCACCCAACATAGTTAATGGAGTTTAAAAAAAAAAAAATGAAATTTTGAGCTGCTGAGATTGTCTGCTGATTCTTCACTTTTAGTCTCCAGGCACACCTTCACACTCGGATCAAAACTAGAAATAACTGGGAATGCTGACTGGAAATGAGTCTGCACAATGAGATACCAATTATGAAAATGATCACCCACAGAGAGTGGCTATTAGTGGGGCTGAGCCAGAAGTTTCTGGGACAGTCGGCAGGTGGGTCGTTCAGCTGATCCAAGATATTCTAACTGCCCAGTGTGAAGAGATCCCCGTCGAGGAAGCCGTTTGCCCCTGATTCAGTATGATTTTAAACTTCAGAAATATCTGCACATCTCTCTACATATGGTGGAGGTGAGCTGCTTGTCCAAAACAATGAATTCTTTCATGTTTTTATCCACGTTGCTTTTGTTTCCTCATCACAGCAGCATTTTCACCTGTAGCTGCTGTAGTGAAGCCACCAGCCACCATGCTAAAACCATTCTGACTCCAGCGCCTCCTGAACCCGATAAGAAAACATGTCGCTGTGCTGCTGATGCTGCCGTAGATTGCTGTAGCTCACTGGTTTCTGTCATGCCATAAACAGTGCTCAGTTTACAGAAGTAAAAACAATCAGCTGATCTCATCAGATCAGTTTGCTGATTGCTGACCTATTTTAAAAAAAAATGACGATCAGCCTCAATCTCATCATCTGATCAGGACGTCAGCCGATACTGGACTTGCTGAAGTTGAATAGTTAGATTTTCGCCTGTAAAATGTTGCTTTTGGTGCTATATTAATTAAAAAAATTGACTTGAACTCATGACCAGTAATTTTTAACATCTCCACCATCTGTACACACTGAGCACGTGTATTTTCTAAATTAGAAAATTTCTGAAGAAAGCTCATCTGAATTTGTCTTCCACAGACTTTTAAAAGATTTTGGAGAAACTTCACTTTGTTCCAGAAAGAACTTTGCTGACTCAGGAGAACTCGGAGAGCTCTAAAAAGACTGAAAGAAACCTCAGATTAGAAGGTTTGGAGAGCATCAGTCAGATCAGAGAGCATCCCCATGCCTGACACAGATTCAGACTTCCTGCTGTGTGTTTGGCTCGCTGTGACTCAGCGGGAACGGATGATGTGTTGCCAGAGTGTGTGGGATCACGCCATTGACCCTCTGACTGTGGGTTGGCCACCAAAACCCCGGAACCATGCTGCACCCTGTCATTTCAGCGGGTGACCGCTTCACCAGATATTTCCTGGCTCTGTGTGACTGTGCCGTTTCCTCTTTCCCCCAGCGCGGCGGGCGGAGAGATATTCGACCTCTGCGCGTGTGACGAGCTGCTGCCGGAGGCTCAGATCACCCGCCTGATCAGACAAACGCTGGAGGGAGTCCACCTCCTCCACCAGAGCAACCTGGTGCACCTCGACCTTAAGGTCGGCTCACTGTTCTCACAAACTCAACTTCACCCTCAAGTAGTTTCAGTTCCGCTTTGTGAAGGGTGGCTGTTCTTCAAAAGATATTACTTCTCTTTTTTGTGGCACAGCTGGAGCCTGAATGAAGCTCCGATGCAAAACCAGAAAAGTGAAGGTCAAAAGAGGAGCTTTTGACTCTGTTCAGCACATTGCCATGAACTTTACATGAACGCGTGTTTCGACATCAGTGCTAATCAGTGTTAGAGGTACAGTGTGTGATTAGAGTAAACAAAACAAATGAGCTGCTCTGTAAGTAAAGAGTGGCGCAATAACAGAAGAGACGGACGATCGGTCTGTGGCTCTGGTCTGACCCCACGGCGGTCTCTCCTCTTCCTCTCAGCCTCAGAACATCCTGCTGACCAGCCCGTGTCCTCCTGGAGACATTAAGATCGTAGACTTTGGCCTGGCGCGCCGGCTGGGAGCTGTCGGAGAGCTCCGGGAGATCCTCGGCACGCCTGAGTATGTCGGTAAGGCGAAGCATGAATCACTCTCATTAGACACTCCGCTGTTAGTGGGACGTGACATTTGACACTCGCTGAGAAAATTCCTGCTGCAGTCAGATTATCCTCCACAGCGCACCACACGTGTGTGCGACACACACCCCAGTCTGTCACCTGGCTTCAGTTAATAGGAAAAACACTCAGAGACACACCTGGAACACGTGACTGAGCAGTGAAATAAAAGCCTCATGAATCACCCAAGTGATGCAATGACTTGACTTTTCTCTTCCTGTTTTCTCATTCAGCTCCAGAGATCCTCAACTACGAGCCCATCACGACGGCCACGGACCTGTGGTGAGTCCCTCCAACAACACACACTGAACCAGCCGGGAGTCATCCGGCTCACCGTTCTGGTTTACAGTCTCATTCGGTCCTCCTGAAGCTGTCTCTTGTCAACACAACCATCTCCACATTTATAACACACATACACACACTCCTGCGATATTGCGTTTTTTTTTTGTTTTTTTTTTTTTTAATAAAACTGTACAAGAATGATAAAAAGAGAAATTCCAGTCAGCGGTGAATAATGTTGTGTGTGATTAAGTGTGAAGCGAGAGCGTCTCCCACGAGGCCGAGCCGAGTGTTTTTAAAGAGCAGACATAACAAACAAAGCCTGCAGACACATGCCTGCTGGTTCAGACAATGTGGCTCATTTAGAAACACCCACAGGGAAATCAGTGTGCAGCGCCTCGCTGGACCGAGCCTCGCAGCTTATTTTGGACTAATTCTCTCCCCCCCCCCCTCCACCCCATGTGTCCCCTCAGGAGCGTGGGGGTCATTGCTTACATGCTGGTGACGGGCGAGTCTCCGTTTGCCGGGGATGACAAGCAGGAGACGTACCTGAACGTGTCTCAGGTCAACGTGGACTACAGCCGGGAGGCCTTCTCCAGAGTGTCCGAGCTGGCCGTGGACTTCATCCGGAAGCTGCTGGTCAAAGCCCCTGAGTGAGTGCGGGGGGGGAGGCTTCTTTTAGCCAGAATGGAGGCGGGTGAGGTTTAACTTTAGAGGCAGTTCCACAACTCAGTCCTGATTCCATCAAGATTTTGATAATAAGCACAAAGATACCGTTAAAGTGACGTGTTAAAACTGTCAGGAGGTTTGATCAGCTGATGTTTTTGTCTTTTGCAGCCAGTTTTTGTCTTCTTTACACTTCTAAATTCACATTATGCAGAAAATGTAGTTAACAGCTGTTTTTCTTTGTTTTGAAGACATCAACCAACTTTTGAGTCTAATGAATGAAAACCAATTGCACGTGTTCATCCAGTTCAGATCAGTTGATTCAGAAGCGACCATGGGATTGGGACTTTTGAAACAAAGAAGCTAATTGTTTGACAGTTATTGCTTCTTTAATGTGAAGATTTGTGCAATTTTATTACTGATGAAAACAAAAGTCTTGATCTTCCTCTGCTGATGTCTGCATTCTGTAGGAATATTTACTGAAGTTAGCATGCTAAGCTGCTAGCGCTGCTCTGTCCTCGCTTGTAAATCCAGAGTCCAGTCTATTGTTGGTCTAGTCAGATTAAACCCACCAGAGACCTGAGTCACTGGTAAATATTAACTGAAAAACAAACTAACCCAACTTTCTTATCAGTGTGTAACATTCAGTAATGTCCTCCTAACCTTCCAAAGAGTTGTGCAAACTGACGAGTTCAGGCTGCACTACCTCTGTCTGCCACAGGGCGGTGTGGTGAGTCGCTGTACTGACTATAAATGAGTCAGACAGCACCTGTTTGTCGGCTGTGTCGGATCTTCACGTGAGACTCTTTGTCCACAGAGACCGTCCGAGTGCCGCGGAGTGTCTGAGCCACCCCTGGCTGTGGCAGCAGCAGTTCTGCCTGAGCCCCGAGCCCGCCGCCGCCACCCGCCCCGTCCGAGAGAGGAGCTGCGGCGCCAAGTGGGCGGCCCCACCCGAAGACCTGGAGGACAAGGAGAACTTCCTGGAGTCTCCACACTCCCACGCCAAGAGGTTTCGCTTCGACGAGGACGCGCCGGCCGCGGGCGAGGGGGACTTCTGAGGCAGCGCGCCGCTTCCTCGGTTTTTAAAGTCTTTTACGCCTCCAGGAAAGCGGCTGTTTGCCGCCCCACTAACCCATCAGCACTCAAACCAAAGATAACCAGCTGGATGTGGACAGGCTGTACAGCTCCTCTCCGCTAACGCAATGTGTTTAACCTCAAGTATTGAATTCCTCTCACCGTGGAGAGTTCTGCAGGAACAGGGACTCCGTGTGCTGCAGGCTAGTTTCAGGGCTTTTTAGGGAACTCTATGCAACACTGGTGCTTTTTGCTCGTTTGCTTCAGGCTCGAGGCGGGAGGCGAGCGCTCGGCTCTCCTCTGAACACCAGCACTGCCAGCAGGCCGGCGTCAGGAAGACACACCAGCACAGTGCATTCCTCTGAGGTTTCCTCCGGGTGTTTGAAGCTCAGGGTTTAGTTAAAGCTCCCCAGTGCCCCGCCCCCCTCCCCATGAAAACCCTCTCACTGTGGACAACATGCAGTGTTCACTGTACCATAATTTGACACCAGCCTCCCTGTCTTCAGGGCCGGTGCTGCTCTCGTTTTAAAAAGCTCAGAAGCTTTGTCCTCTTCCAGCTGCAGTCGGAGGGTTTAAAGCAGCTCAGGGTTTCACAAGAAGCACTTTCAATACGGAACACAAACACCCCTCCATCACTGAAAGACAACGGCAGAAATCACTGGTGTTTCTTCTGCTGAGGGCCAAAATAAAGAGATTTACTAAGCTAATTTTCTATTTTCAGATATTTTAAGATTCCAGATTTTCTCAGTAGTATCTTTTTTTATTATTTGTTTTTCCACTTCTAATCATTCTTCTGATCCTGACCTGTTCATCCTCGGAGGCAGCAGACGTGGTGCTGCGGGTCGGTTCATCTCTCTTTTTCTTTCCGAGTCTTGTTTAAAGTATACAAACATTCCTCTTCCTCGGCCGCTGCAGCTTCCTCTTCCTCTCAGCACTTAATAAAGCGAGGAGCTGCTTCTGAAGCCTCGTTCTTGTTGTTCTCATACCTGGTGTTATTATTATTCCTCTTATTTATGTGCTGGACGTAGACGTTAATGTTTTACTGTAAATAAGGTGTCTTATGAAGAAGTGGAGACGGTGGTGTTATTTAAAGCAACAGGATGCTCTTGCAGTGGGAGATCAGAGGTGGAGTTTGTGAAGGTGAGGTCAGCGTTGAAGGGATCAGAGACGTAGAGTTGTTGAAGGATTTTCGGAGCGGTTTGATGAGGGTGAAGAGAAAGTGATGAAGAATGACGTTTGAGAAAGAGTCCAGGTGCTATTCTCTCCCGTGTTTAGGAAAAGTGAAGCCGAAGCACACGACGCTCACTCATCTTGAAAACTGGAACCATTCAGTTCAGTGTGCGTGTGTGTTTGAGTGTGTGTGTGTGTGTTGTAGCCGGACTGGTTCTGCCTGGTGATGTCAGTCGTGTCGCTCCGTGTCGGCCTCCTTTGTCCCGCTGTGGCTTGAAGACGAGTTGTTGTAGCGAGCAGCCGTTGTGCCGCTCGTCACTGGAGGAGCAGACCGACTCTTCTGTGTGACTTTTTATACCCCCCCCTTTTTTTTTTTTAATATATGAGCATTCTGATTGCATTGAAATGACTAAAAAAGATGATGTGTATTGTGATCAGCTGCAGGCTAATATGTAGTCATCACAAAGCAGACTGAAAAAGCTCATTAAAGATCGTAGAAAATAAGTGACTGTGTGTTTTTCTTCTCACTGCTGCCCCTTGCTCCCCCCCCTTTCACCCAGAAACCACCGCTCAGGACAGCAGCCGTTTATTTCAGCACGTGGAGGTTCAGAAAGCGAGCGGGAAGCATGGAGGAATGACTCAGAAGTTACATTCAGCAGAGTGCAAAGATGCAGTTTAAGCTCACACAGTAAACATGTCAACGAAACAACAGGTTACCATGGCAACGTGAGCAGGGACGGGCTCATATACAGATATAAGTAATGCAGATGAACGTCTGTCAGTCATTCTACAAACCTGATGGGTCAAGCAGCAATTCAGCGCTTCGGAGACAAACTGGAATTTAGTGGGACAAAAAGTGCGTTTTATGATTTTTAAGTTCTTAGCGATGAACCTCAAAAAATATGATTGGAAAGTTAAATTTAGTTACTTCTGCACTCAGATACAGTTAAGATCGTGTCTTTTAGATTTGAGTATTTTTTTACTTGTGTGAAAATCTAGATTCACTGTTTAGATTTACCTGTTAGTTCATCATCACAAGCTGCTAGAGGTCAAAGTTCATCAATATATGACCTCCAGCTAAATGATACTTTAAAAGTACAATATGTTTCAGAGTTTAACTCTTTAAATAATCATCTTGATGGATCGGACTTCAACTGACGAGGTTTGAATTCTCACATTCATCATGTCGACTTTCAGCAGTAAACAAACTTAAAGTCCCGCAGCGTCTCGTCGGTTTCTGCTCTGCTGCGGCGGTCCGCCTCGGGAATGAAGCGTCTCCCTCTGATGAGGTCTGAAACATTCACATGTCTGCGAGGAGGAGGAGGTGGAGGAGGAGGAATGCGGCGGCTCAGAACTCCTGCAGGACCCTGAAGTGGTTCTGGATGGAGGCGGGCTCGTCCTGGAAGTGCAGCTTCCTGCTGGGACACGCCCCCAGCTCCTCCAGGCTCTGGATGAAGTGGGCGTACTCGCGGCCCACCCAGGCCCTCATGGGGTCGCACACCTCGTAGGGGGTGACGTGGGCGTGGACCGACACCCCGCTGGCCGCCAGCTCCTTCAGCACCTGCGCGTCCGTCACCCAGGTCTCGCTGCCCCCCGGGTGACCCCCGTCCAGCCAGAACATGTCCGAGATCCGCTCCGCGAAGGGCGCCATGCGGGGGTCGGAGCGGGCGCCGGCCAGCTCGTAGGCCATCTGGTTCAGGACCACGCAGCCTTTGCTGAAGCCCACCAGGACCAGGGAGAAGTCCGGCGGCACGGCGTGCGGGCCGGGGGGGCGGGGCAGGTGGGCTCGCTGCATGGCGTGGATCAGCAGCGCTCTGTGGACACAAACGGCAGAAGTCAGGCCCCGTCCGAGGCGCGGCGCCGGACCGTGACGCTGACGAGCCGCCCTGACCTGAGGTGGTGGAACGCCCCCACCTGCTCCGAGTAGCCGCTGTGCTCCGGCGCCCCGAACACGTTGCTCTCCACGAAGTTGTGGTAGCAGCTGAACTTGTGCAGGTACATGCGGGACGCCCGGACCACCCACACGTGGCTGCGGGGGAAGCGGCGGCCCAGCAGGAGGGCCACTTCCTCCAGGCTCCAGGACAGCCAGCGGGAGCCTTCGGCCTGCAGCGACATCTCCTCCTGGAAGTTCTGCAGAGCGGAGAGGAGGGAGAGCCGATCAGACGGACGCTTCGCTCACGTTCATGGAGCTGCAGACGGAAACACCGCTTCCATTTCCAGGGTAATGTCACAGGAAAGACGCAGAAAGTACCAGGAGATCTAATTTATTGAACTGAAACTAGTTTCAGTGGCACTTTAACAACAGAGGAGCAGTAAAATCTCCTGGGAGCGTAAAACGTCTTAAACAGCTGATTGGCAGACGAGGCTGTTAAATTAGTCCTGACCTCTGACCTGGAGATTATCAGGCACGTTTTCACGTGACGTGTCAACAACGCGGAGATCCCCGTCAGACTGTTTTTTTGGGTGGAGTTTGCATGTTCTTCCTGGTATTTTGCAGTCTCCCTTTCCTTCAACAGTCTAGGTTTAACAAGCACCTGGAAATGACTGTTGAACATGGAATCAAACATATTATGGATGTTTTTGTGTCGCAGCGTTTGTTTGTCTGCAGGCTTCAGGGTGATTTTCTATATGAAAGGAAATCAGACATCAGATCAGTGAACACGCATTCAAACTGTGTTTTGAGGTCCTCGTCCTCCTTTTGCACTAAAACAGGGAAACGTGGTACAAGCTGTGCGGCATGGAGTGAACCGAGTCTGACCTGTTTTACAGGTTCAAGGCATCACGGTGCGACGGAAACACTGGAGCCGTTTCTCAGAAAACACAGAAAGCAGCAGGAGATCAATGACGTTACACAAAGAAAAGCTGCAGAAGCAGAGAAGCTGCTTCTCCAAATTTAGATCTTTAGATCTGCAAGTCAGCTGACTTCTGGGGAAAAAAAACAACCCAAAAACAGCCCCACGTTTTAAATCTCAGAGCAAACACCATATGACTGCGATCTGTGTTAATTCTTGGAATCTGTGTAAAATTATTAATTTTAAAGGTTCACAGCCACAATCAGTTATCTCCTTATTAGAGGAACAATACATCAACAGTTCAAAATCAACAAATAAATCAAACTGAACCTTTAAAACAGAACAAAATATTCAACAAAATGAATCAGCATCATGTAATCAAACTGCCATTTAAAGAGATAAACTCACCTGACTATTCAAAATTTAATAGATTTGATCAGAGCTGAAGTCAATCAATATATTTCAACCAAATTAGCAGAAAAATATTAATTTGGACTATTTCTATAACAGCTTATATCACCGAAGCCTTTACAGGGAAATTTCTATGGCTCTATAGAGTGTTGTGAAATGTGCTAATTTAGACTACTACTTAAAAATTAAATCAGTTTCAAGTGAATTTCCTATAAACATATTAAATATGCATTTTTTAGGATAAATCAACTTCAATAATGTAAAGACGCTATTTGTGATTTTATTTTAATATCATACTGAACCATATTATGAAGTAAAAGTATTTGCAAGTAATATGTACCCTACCAACTACAAAGAAAAGGGGAAAAATAACCATTCTTTGTGTGATTATGAGATATTACTATCAGTTATCAGTACCTGGCTGAAATTACATCCATCTTAATTTACAGC
The DNA here is from genome assembly GCF_902148845.1 of Salarias fasciatus. Lineage (NCBI taxonomy): Eukaryota > Metazoa > Chordata > Actinopteri > Blenniiformes > Blenniidae > Salarias > Salarias fasciatus. Next base: position 10,473,131 of record NC_043760.1, read on the forward strand.
ATAAGCTTTTAATGGCATTTCCAGATTTATATTGATTTTAAAAAGTCAGTTTGGAAGGGAAGAGGAGGAATAAAAATGTTATCACGTGTAAATTATTTTCCATAATGATTTATTTAACGAGTATAAAATGTGGCTGAATTACTAGCTAACTGTCAGTAATGATGGCTCGAGGCTCCGCAGAAACCGAAGTCTTCCAGGTGAGTGACCCCGCCCCCTCTCACCTGGATGTCCCCGTGGAAGAACACCACATGCTGGTTGCCCTCCTCCTTCTCCCCGCTGTGAGGCCGCAGGAGCAGCAGGTCGTTCACCCGGTTCGGGCCGTGTCCCGGAACCGCCAGCAGCTTCTGCAGCCCCCCGCCGAGCGCATCCCGGCCGGCCGCGGCGTGCAGTCCGAGGGGCTCCGGGGGGGACGTCATGGCTCCGGCTGCGGGGGTTAGCGTGACACCGCTGTTAGCCGTTAGCATCACGGAGCGTCTGGGGCTAACGCCACAGCCAGGCCCGAGGAAGCCTCACGAAGTGGACTGAAAACACGCATCGCGACCCGCCTCACAGTCTGGCCCGTTATAAATACGCAGAATTTGGAACAGTTTGAGGTCCTCTTTTGTCCACGAAGAGGCGCTGTTCATCAGAAACACCCCGAACACTGCAGACACCCCGACGGGGGGGAAAAAAAATAAAACGCTACTGCGCATGTCCGTCTCCAAAGACTACATTAATGACAAGAGGTTTCACTCCCGCGCTTTTCCGTTGTCAACTTAATCAAAGAGTACATTAGTAGCAAGAGGATTCCTTCATGTGTTTTTCCGTTCTCGACTTAATCAAAGACGAAATAAGTGACAAGAGCGTTCACTCCGATGTTCTTGCCGTTGGTGACTTAATCAAAGAGTACATCGATGAAAAGAGCATTCACTCCCATGTTTTTCGATTTGCGACTTAGTAGACGCAAGCGTCAAGACCATGCATATGTACAAATAGACTAGACATTTTAGAAGTATGGATTACATGCAGGTAGACATACTGTTACGTCTTCATCAAAGTTCAGTAATAAAATTTAAAAAAACTTGATTCGCTCAGAGATCAAAGGTTTGATTTTTTTATTACATATTTTATTTGTTATTTGCTAAATTTGGAGCAATCCGAGTACCAGGGTTGCAAATTCATGTTAACTCTTTCTCAGAGATAGAAACTAGCTGTAACTATTGACGACAAATCTACTTAAGCAAATTATTAAAAAAAAAACATTTGTTAAAACATTTGTTAATCCCCATTTTGTTATATCAAACTCAGCTGACATCTAATCACAGAAAAAAATCAGGGGGTACTCTTTTTATCAGGGCACCTAGAGCAAGATATTCAAGCAAAGCTACTGATGATGTTCTTCTATGTTAGGTGACCAGGTTTGCCTGAATGTTGTGGGATACAGATTTTTTGTGTCATAATATTTTATTTACTTTTAAAGGTGCATTAAGGAGTTTTACAACCTTAAAAATACTTATTTTCCACCATAAATATGTTACACATTTTTAATGATGTGTACAATGTGTCCTGACATATTCATTACATGTACCTGTAACAGCGCTATATTGTCACTTGAAAGTTGCAGTGCCGGTCCGGCACCAGCATTTTTTTGGGGAGAATTTGAAAGGAATGACGTAATGCGCGCTCCGGCTGGTTAGGTTTCATTTTGTCTGCCATTACTCCGCCAGATGCTTAGTGAGCAACAACTGAGCAGGATCTTCCAGAAAGTAAGAAAAGACTGGCTTCTAGCACTGCCACAGCTCCACACAGACTCCACCAGGTAAAAGAAACTTAAATTTTACTTGAGCGGTTCTAAACGAGCGAAGACAGAGTCCCCCTCTTCCATGCACGGGAGCCACAGGGACGAGTTTTTCACTAAGCTGCTTTACGCCCAAGGCCTGCAGGGGGCGCTGTTTTGCATAAAACGTGCAAACTCCTTAAGGCACCTTTAAATTCAATTTACATATTATGTTGATCAAAACAAATGTTTCCACAATTATAATATACACGTATACAAGTGAAAAGAAATTGTAAATGCAGTTTAATTGTTTCATGTGAGATTCAATTTGGTAATCAAGGTAGGTGGGAGAAGAGAAATGGCATTTTAGGCAATTTATTCCTGAAATATTTGGTATTTTTAAAAGATATTTTAAATCAACTTTTTCTCAATTTTTTTTTTCAATTTAGTGTTAGGAGTATACAAGTACAGTATAATAAAAAAACTGCATGTTTTTTTTTTATTTATATATTTTCTACATGGTTTAAATGTGCTCCACCTCTGAAATGATCCCTATACATCCTGAGAATGAATGCGGTCATATAGATATGATTCAATCGACCAATCTTTTACCAATGTAAGAAGATTTAGCAAATATAAATCTAATCATTTTTCAATTATTCTGCACTTAGTTTAATCGACTTAAAGAACACTTCTTTTGTGTATTTATATTCACCAACAATGCATATTTATTCACTAATGCCACTAAATTTTGTTTTAAAACACTTGTTCAAGTTGTGATGAATGTCACATTAGATCCCTAATTAAATCAAAGATCATGTTCTTCAGTTTTGCATGTGATAACTACAGAGATCTTTTAACTTCATAAAATGCAGTGCTGCTTTATATATTCAGAGATGTTTCCAAAATCCAGCTCCTCTTACGTTGCTATCCTTCTGTATGCCATACCTGGCACCATGTCACGGATATGATGGGGCGGGGCTTCAACAGAGCTGCCTGCTGATTGGTCCGTGACAACCGCTACTGTTCAGGAAGTCCGCCATCTTTAAAAAGTTTGGCGGCAGAAAACACTCCGTCAGTCACTGAAAATCTTCCAGAAAGTCTACCGAATACGGGTCTACGCAGGAGGAGCAGCTGCTACTCTCCATCACTGCAGAGATTCAATGGGATCTAAACAGAGCAGTTAGAAATGGGGGGAAAAAAACTTAGCATCGTCTCGGAGGGCTGGTCTCCCTGGGCTTCAGACCCTCAGTCAGCGCCGTGCAAAAGCAAGAAACCGCGGAGAGATTACAGAAAAATAAAGGATCACAACAGTGGGATCCTGGGGAAGAAGTTATGGACAGAATTTCAGAATATAGACCTATGAGTCAAGACAGAGGAGGCCGAGACAGTCCCAGACCCTTCTCGAGGAGGCGGTCTGGACAGCGCCGATGCAGGGCTCCAATCTGTAAAACTGAACTGTACAACCATCAGTGCTGCAATGCAATTACCCACAAGTGAAATCTGTGCTTGTTGTCTTAAATGTGTGTCCACGCAGGACGCTAGCTGGTTAGCATTAGCACGTGGCTAAGCTAGTTGGCTTTACTCCCAGCTGGACATCATATTCCTCTGTAGCATTATCGGTGTTGTCTGAATGTGTGGTTTGTGTAACATTTCTGCAGGAGGACGTGTGTCGCTCCTCGGCCTGGAGTCCACCTCCTCCTCTGGGCCCAGTGATGTTGACGGGAGGTCCAGCACCGTCAGCATCCACGCCATCTCACCCAAATATCCACATCTTCATTCAGCATCTATACCGGTATTCTATCAAATAAAAGCACGTATATACATTCACCATTGCTACTCCAACTGGATACTCACATGAATATCTACCAAACGGATGCCGAGTAATGCTGTTTCTGCAGCTCCAGTTCGCTCTGGCAGACTGTGGAGGTTTATACTGAATCATTCGTGGTGTCACAGTGAACACAAACTGCTGAAGCAACAAAAACTGCTGGAGAAACGACAACAGATAACAGCGAATCTGTTACAGAAGTGCAGAGCAGTCGGTTACATCTTTTACGAAGCCGACGTTCGGCTGGCTGGTCGGAGTGAACCATCTCGCTCTCCCTGAGTCATTTTTCATCTTTGACTGTCGTGTTGCTGATGGACGTGGAGGCGCTCACGTGAACTCACCGCAGCTGTTTGTGCAGAAATCTCTCACTTTGACTTGTTTTTCTTCTTCTTCTCTACATGAGCGGTGCCCATGCCAGAGCCCAGAGCTGCCGCGTTAAGAGAAGAGAACCAATCCACAGAGCTGTTCGCTCCGCTCACGTGCTGTCTGAGCAGCATGCCACAGATAAGGACAGAGCAACAGCAGGCAGGACTTTGCTCCTGATCTTCACCTGCACACCGAGTAACAGCAGCAGAATACGGTTCAACACCTCATCCAGGCTGAGCTGCACCACTTTATAGACTGTTGAAGTCCTGCACGTGTGGATCTGAGGAGTCCTGTTGACAGGTAACGTGGGCCGTAAAGAGCTGCTCTCGGTCTGGTTTTATTGGTGATCACATGATTGTTATAGAAAGTAATAAATAGAGTTGGTGATACAGCAAAGTTCAATGAAGTTCATTCCCTCCCGTTGCCTGCAAGTAGCCTTTTAATGTAATCTTGCATGTTTTGGAGATGACACTTATGCCCACGTGGTGGCAGTAGTGAGTCACAGCTCATCAAAGCTTTGTCTGTAAATTTAGTTATCATGGTGAGCCAGTAGTGCATGCAGTTTTTTTCATCTTTTGATGAATACTTAGTTTTGTTGCCTAAGGCAGATATTCTTAGCTTTGTGTTTGTACAAAAAATGTCCTTGTACCTTCAAAGGTTCAACACCTAATATTGTTCAATGAAAATTTATATTACCAAAAACATTTATCTAGACAACACCAAGCCTCTCAGCTCATTTTGTGATATGTTGCTAAGTTTAGCTAGATGGGCCTCACTCTTTAGTCTTGCAATACCAGTTTCCACCACACTGCTGTGCCTTGAGTCTCTCAGAGTAGCATCATGGACACAGTGATGCTGAAGCTCTCAGCTGCTACACTAAGCTGCAGCCATTCAATCAGGATTTTGGTTACACATAAGAAAATGGTGAAGTGAAGCTCAGTCTGACACAGTCATCCAACACTGCCCCCTGATGTTTAACAGTGGAATAACCCGACGCAGGACGCTCACTGAAATGTCAGGAAATTTGAACCTGGTCTGGTCGTGTAACTCAAGGATGTTTCAACACTTCAGAGTCAATAGATGAACACCTCTGGGTGTCACTGTTACATAGTAACAGTATTGCACTCATAAAAAATATCTTTTTCTAATTTAATATTTCTCTGAATTATAGTTCTCTGTCCTAGATTAGACACTCTGAATTCTCTTAATCTCTCCCAGAATACCTTTCAGGACTATGGCTTCCAGCTCTGTGGGCAGACGGCTGGCGGCGTGTCTCCTCAACGTCTCCGAGGCTCGCCGGAAGGACCTGGTGGAGACGGTGGCCAAGGCGGCGCTATACGACCCCGAGGGCAAGTTCAGTCAGCTTCAGCTTCCTCACACCTCACACAGCTGCAACCATCAACATCAGTCTGCGATCAAAATACAGAAAACATTCAAAGTAAAAACCCAACCCAAGGACTTTCTGCTGTGCATCCAAATTAAAAAATAAACAACCATTTTTGCTATTTTGTTCAATGTATAACTTCAGAGTTTTACATATTTCATGTTGCAAAACGCATCAATGTTCAGACAGTAACACTTTTGTTGTAATCAATAGAAAAAATGGATCAAAGCTTTCTTTTTACAATATCTAGTCAGAATTTTTAAGATTTTTTTTTCTTTTTTTTCAGAGATACTGAGCAGCCACAGTCTGCCTGCTCAGTATCTCCTCTCAGATCTTGTCGTTCTCCTCAGTGTCTTCTCTCTCTTTTTGTTTTATTAGGCATGCACATGCACTCCAGCATGACTGTTTGGTTCAGGGATGTCAAACTCGTTTTACTCAGAGTTCAGGGGCCTCATACAGCCAGATTTCACTTTAGAGGTCCAGACTGGTAAAATGGTTCCATAATACCCTTCAGAGCATGGCTTTGGGGCTCGTTTGCTCACAGCGAGGTTTCCAGCTTTAACGCCAATATCTCAGCTCGGGTCTCAGAGTTGTGGTCTGCCCACTACTCTCAAGAACTCTGTTCAGTTCAACGGCTGCCAGATATTTTCAGAGCGGAAAGCCCCAGATTGCCAGAGTTTTCAGGGATTTGTACAGATTTTTAAAGAAGCACTGAACCTACCAAAAGAAAGAGTCGACTCCTCGTTCATCAGGTAAAAAAGATTGTTTCTACCTTTTTCCACCATTTAGTTATCAGCAGTAGAACAGAAGTTGGTTTTACTAACAAAACTGCACTAAACAAAATGGAGAAAACCAGCTTTTTGTAAAAAGCAACATTTTGAGTAGAAAAATGGCTTTGATGCTGATATTTTTTTACTTTGCAGACATCTGAACAGTGCTTTCCTTCTGTAAAAGAAGAAAAACACTGAGAGAGGCATTTTGACAGAAAAATAATTATTTATCTCCATGACCAAAATGTGTTGAAATTATGAGCCTATGGTATTAAAATACACAAGACTAATTTTTATGTAAATTTGAAGATAGTCTGGAATCTTTGTGTTTTCCTGTGGCTTCAGTTTCGATGTCCTGATTGCTGCAGCTCGCTGCCTCTGCTCTCGCTCGCTCGTGCAGCTTGTAATGAGACATTTCTGTTGTTTTGTGTGATTATTGAGCAGGTGTCCGACGCGAGGGCACCGCCGTGCTGAACATCTTTAACGACCACGACTACAACCGCTCCGTCATCACCATCGTGGCCAGCATCGACTCCCTGGGTGAGTGAGCCGATGCCACAATGAGATTGTAATGTCTTCAGATCCCTCCGGGGACAGAGCGAGCTGCTCGCTGAACTGCTGCTTCAGCGGGGATTCGGTCCCTGCTCTCCAATCCTCTCCAAGTCAAAAAATCCTTTAATAAGCTTTGTCAGGGATTTAAACACAAAAAAGCATCAGAGAAGCAGAGAGAGCGGTAAAAAGTTGATCTTCTTGAAGGCTTGTACAAAACACAAGCCTGACAATGAGGGGGAGAAAAGGCGGTGGAGGTTCACACTCCTGTGTGTGTGTGTGTGTGGCTGCACGTTGACGGTGGTGTGTTGTGTCTCAGGGGAGGCCGTCCTGTCCGCCTGCGAGAAGGCGTGCGCGCTGATCGACATGAGCGCGCACACCGGGGTCCACCCCTGCATGGGCGCCGTGGACCTGGTGCCCATCTACCCCCTGGGCGAAGAGGTGGGAGCAGACCGCTGTGCTCAAGAGGCCCTGGGTGAGGGATTGCAACCGCTTCCGACTACAAGATGTTCAGAAGAGCGTCTGTGAGCTTTTTAGCACAGCGTTCTTCAATGGAAGCTCTGCTGTCAGCTGAGAACGGGAAGCTGAGGCTCTAAAACCAGACAATAGAACATCTGATCAGCCTCCATTTCTGCTGCTGCGTTCAGAATAAGGTGTAAAAACAGTGAAACCTCCAGTGATCCATCCGTCCATCAGTGGTTCAGGCTGCTGCAGTAGCTGTGTGGAGGAGATTCTCTTTCTGCCATGTGGTTGAGGCTCTGTGACGGAGAGCTAATCCTCTCATAGTGTAGAGAGAGGAGCTAATCTATAGCATCACCCAGTGCTTTCATTCTGGAGGAAGTTTTTATGATTATTAGAGTGGACATGTCCTGCAGGGTTTGGCTCCCATGAAATGTTTTGGCAAACCAGGCAGTGAGGGGGAGGGGGAGGGGGAGGGGGGGGGGGGGGGGGGGGGGGGGTGGCGCCATCCCACTCAGATGTAGGTCAAATTAAAGCAATGTAAATCTCACTGTAGACGCTTGAACTGAGAAACCAACAGCTGTTATTATACCTGCTGAGATGCTCTTCAAAACTTCAAGACGGTTCTGATGGGAATCCAGTGAGGAAGACCTGTTTCCAGGAGATGAAGGTGACAGGCACATTCTGGATTTCCTCTCTGAAAACGTATTTATACCCAGATAATGTTTTTACTCTCATTCCAATTTCACATTCCGTCTTTGCTTTTGGTCTTCCTGAACACAGCATGACTGGATCATATAGATTTACTCTCAGGGTCTGATTCACTGAGATCCTACATATAAAGCGTGCTGAATCGCTCAGTCACGCGCGACATTGTGGCTTCCACTTTATGTGCGTTTAGTGGATGATTTACTAAGAATAACAGCGTGAGTGACATCGAGCACAAACATGAGTATTCTACTGAGGTTTACATGAGAACAAACACCATTCTTTCTGCCTTCATCTTGGTGTGATTAATGGAGTGCTGTGGAGTTGAGATGGATTGGAGACGTTGAGGAGAGACGGTGGATCTATGAGGCAGAGGGAAGGTAGCGATGGAGCCACAGAAGATGCATGTCGTGAAGGAGGACATGAGCATGGTTGTAACAGCAGATGAGCCTCCTGATAGACTGAAGAAGTTTTAATGTGACTGAATCGCCCACTGTTGTTAAATTTTGAGCCTATGTGGAGCTTCCAGGTCAAACCAGAGGTTTGAAGCTGCAATATACATTGCAAATTAATCGCGGTCAGAAGTGAACTGTCAGGAATTTATGATAAAGCCAGGTCCTAACCACCTGCATCTGATCTGAAACTGCTGAGCTCTTGCTTTCCTCCTGCACCTTTTAATTTGTAACTTAAGCATGAAAATAAATTAGAAATATTGATTTATAACTAATTCTTTCTGACATAGAAAAGGTCCAATCAGATTGTGAAAGAATTAAGAAAAACCGTGGTGTTTTTGTATCCTGTAGCATCCAATAACACAATGAATATGTCAATTTTAAATGTAATAAAATGGTGAAAAACTACATTAATTAATGAGTATGAACATTATGCACGTACTTTGCTGAGAAAGCTGCTCAACAGTCATTTATTTCTAATCAGTGCTGTCATGTTTATGTACTGTTGCATGACTGCAGCTATAACATTTAATTAGGCAATATTATCAAATATTAGCTTATTCATCAATCAGTGGCCCCAAATATGTCATTGCCCATTATTGGATGATTGTTCAATCAATATGTGGTGTTGCTTTTCATTTGTGTCTTCTGCTCTGCTCTCTGCCTGTTTTTTTTCCTGCGTAGCTGCAATAAAATGAAGATCCAGTGTGTTTGCAGAAACTGAGAACAGGAGCATGAAACATGACTCAAAATAGCATTTTCCCTCAGCTGCAGATGATGTGTGTTTGTGTCTGTGCGTGACGTCCTCTTGCTTGTCGTGCTGTTGATGACTTTCACAGTTTACCAGCTGACTTAGCCTCTGTGCGCCGGACTGATAATGAGCAGTAAGCGAGCATGTGGCGCTCGCTGCGCTAATCTGTGTGATTGCAGATCGGTAATTGGCAGGCTCACTAACGAGAGCCGTATGTGTGTGTGTGTGCGCGCATATAATAAGCACTCCATGTGTCTGTATAATCTCACTACTAGACGTCCCTTCAGGTGTGTGTGGGACTGAGACCGTGTGCTTGTGTGTCCGGCTCAGCCGTGGCCCGGGGGCTCACGGAGCGGGTCCGGGGCTCCAGCGCCTTCCTGTTCGGCTGGGCGGACTCCCCGCTGCAGAGGGGGCTGGCTCAGAGGAGGAGGGAGATGGGCTGGTTCAGGAAGAGGCCGGAGCTGCAGGACATCAGGTCGGACGTGGGGCCGCAGCCACAGAGGAGGTTTGGCCTCACAGGTGAGCGAGGACCGCAGACCACCCTGATCGTATTCAGCTTTGCCACAGAGCTGCGACCATTTCCAGCTAGCAATAACACGAAAATCTAATGAAACACACAAAAATAGCAATGGATTTGCCTCAACATTAAAGTATTGTTTGAAGTCATGAAGCGCTACGAAGATGTCGGGGAATTTGCTGATTAAATTAAACTAAACTAAAGCAGAAACATCGATAAGTGCTTAAACCTTTCAAAAATATAAACAAAATCTATAAAGCAAATCTACGAACACTACTGTCGTGCCTGTCCAGTCTCGGTTAAATATGAAAGATTCAGGCCCCATTCACACATTTCGAATGGAAAACGCATTGTTTTGGTATTTTGGCATTTTTGTTTCAGCAAAGTTTTGCACTTGGACGCCAACATTTTGGAAACCATGTCCATTTACACGGAAATGGCAGAAACGCTGAAAACAACGTAGTTGTGGGGGCTGTTGAAACTACACACACAATGATGTTTAGGATGATGAAATAAGCTACAGTGGAAAACCATAAGTGTAAAACCTTGTTCATGCTTGATATCCTCACAATAATACATGTGCGGTTCAAAACATTCGTCTTCTTTTATGCTTCCGTTCGTCCAGTGCGTTACAGTGAGTATTTGTCCTTCATGTCACTAGAGAGCGCTGCTGCAAATCAAGATACTGAATGCCATAATTAGGAGATCGCACTGATGTTGATATTAAAGGTATAATGGACGATTTTCTCGAAAAAGTCGAAGCCAAACGTCTGTAACTCGCTTTTTGAAAACGCGCATGCGCCAGACCATCCTACCTGCTCTGCTGCTCCTACGAGGGCGCTTGACGGCATGACGCAAGCATTTCTTCAGTGTGATTGACATGTCGGAGGACCAATAGTTGACGCTATCATCACGCCATTCATTGGCTAAAACATCCTCCATTATACCTTTGAAGAAGAAAATATTGGAGGTGGCGGTGATCACACTGTTAGCCACGAGAACCTAAATGAAGTAACCCTAGTGGCAGTAGTTGTAGTAACATTTCCTCGAGTGAAATCACCGGTTTGCCGTTTGTGTGGTTTGGCGACATTTATCTCTGTTGATCTGGTTCCATTTACCTTTGTGTGGTTTCCTGCAGGTGTCGGGGCTAGCCCGTACGTCATGAACTGCAACGTCACAATCGACACCCAGGACCTCGCCATGGGCCGTGGCATCGCCGCAGCCATCAGGGAGTCGACCCCAGGGGGCTTGCCTGGCGTGCAGGTGCTGGCTTTACCACACGAGGGCGCTGTTGAAATCGCGTGTAACGTAGAAAGTGTGAAGGGCGCGGCACCCAGCAACCTGACCGCGTTGACGCCGTGGCCGTCTTTCACCATTGGGGGTCAGCCGTACTGCCACGCTCCATCCGCCCTCATCACGGCGAGGGTCGCCGAGCTGGCGGGGAAGCACGGCGTCGGCACCAAGGGAACTGCCCTGGTGGGCTTCACCCCACACGAGTGCCGGGGTTTAGCAGAGTTAGCAATATCTCAGGGAATTGCTGAGTACTGGAAAGAGCAGCACAGGATCAGGATGTGAAAATAAACTCTGACCATGCTAATCCTACCCTGCTGCTTTTAGCTATCAAAATTAGCTATCATAGCTTCACTTGACCTCAAATTCTGGTGCTACAAAAATACAGTGAGTCCAGACCACTCGAACTTCATATTTTTGGTTTTGCTTTTCCACGGTAGTTTTAAGTGTCTCACTTACAAACGATAGCTGGGGCTAGCAACTTTGTTAGCGGTGTTCAGTTAGAGATTTTCAAAAATCTTTGTGATATGTTCAATGTAATTCAGCTATAAGCTTTATTTACATTTACATTTACATTTAATATAATGCAAAGCTAAAAAGTGTTGAAGTTAGAGTGAACAATTAAGCAGAAATGCTTATGATAACATTCACGTGTTTTGTAATTTCCTCCATAATTTATTCAGATAATTCAGTTCAGGCTTTTAACAGTTGTGTAAACTTTAGGTTATTTGCTCTACTAATATTTAGAGCTCTACCCTTTTGTTTTACTTAAGTTTTCAGTTTTAGTTTTGATTTCAATTTGTCAGTTTAGTATGGTTAGTTTAAGTCTTTATTTGTTTAAAAGTTGTTGGTTTACCACCGGTGAGTGGACCTAGTATCGAGACCTAGTATCATCACCAGACTCAAACTGGTTGACATTTATAATCCCAGCTTTAAACCTTTTGGTGTTATTGTCTTATTGGTATTGATCCTATCTTGCAAGTGGATATTTTTATCAAAAATCAAACATCGCAAAAGGTTTTTTTAAGGGGGGGTCAGAAAATCTGTGCTATGCTAGCTTCAGTTTTGAAAAGAAACACAAATGTCAGATGGGCATTTTATAACTAATTTCTTCTGATTTTGGAAACTCCCAATTCTTCCTACAACTACAGAATTCATGTGGTGGAATAAGCTTGTTAAAAAGACGTTAAATGAGGTATATCTTTATAATGGTATATAAAGAAGGTTTACTATTATCTGTTCAGTTTTCCTGAAACGTCATTAGTGTATATTGTTCAATTAATGAAAGAATGAAGGCGGGGACGCCTTTCCCACAGAGAAATAAGTAGAGGGTAAACCTAATTTTTTTCCTTTTTTTTAATTAGTGCTTTTACAATTTAGATCCTGATGTTTTTTCAAATGTGTTTTACCAAGTAATAACAAAATATAAAATACATTTTTTAATCAAATGCTTTTCTTGGTATTCTTTTAAAGAATTTAGTTATTTCCATGTCCTCACAAGCTGCACAAACACATGTTAAGTGTTTTTCTGTGCTCCTCATGAAAAGAGAGTACAAAATGAATCCATCCGAGCAGCATATGGTGGTCCGAAGCAGAACGTGAGACGGCATTTTTCTTGTGTCTGTGTGTCATTTCCTGTTTGGAGTCAACGGGGCCACTTGTGTTTACTGATGAGTCTCCCGCTGATGAGCCTTTCCCATCGTTTTCCACCGTCGGTCTGCGCCAGTCGCCATCTGTGTGAGAAAAAAAGCTATTTATATCCGCACTAGGGCTGGATCTCTAGAGAAACATCTGCACAAACATTTTATGATGCCTTCAGTTTTGTGTTAAACTGAAGTGTGAGTTTATGTTGGGGAATAACTTCTGTGTCTAGCTTGAGTTTGGCCTCGGGACAGGTGGAGAATGAACTGGGGCGAAATGATTCTTGTCATTTCTTACATAAGGAAGGCAGGATGCTTTGACTGGCAGCACATTCATGCTGTACAGTGGGGGGGGGGAGAGGCCATGCGATGTGTCCAGAAGGCTGGGATGCACTGTAATTCAGACCGTATGTAAGGTGCATTTCAGAGCCGCTAACAATCTAATCTGCATGCATGGTGGGTGCTAATCTGTTAAGCTGTTTGCCCAAACTGAGGTACGTTGTGTAATTGTTGTGTTCAGCCGTTACGTAAAGCTTGGAGGCAAGAAGCTGCGCAGTTTTGCGTCTTTGGATGAGCGCTCACCTCTTTGTATGTCTTCCAGCTGAGGCTCAGCCTCCTCCGCCGCCCGCCCCCCCCCAACCGCATACGCACGCACACACACACACACACACGCACACACACACTCAGCCTGCCAGGCTCGAGAGCATCAAGGCCTAATCTAGGTCACAGCATAAGCCCAGAGGTATCCTCAGCTCCACACACGCACACACACACATGCACGTTTTAAAATTTGCAGGCAAAATGGCAGGTCTAGCATACCAAATCTGTTTTGACTCGACTAATTTTCCCTCTGCTCACACTAGAAATAAAGCTTCACATTTTCACCTCACTTCACCCAAAAAAAAAAGATAAATGAGACGAGTTTTTTCAAAAACATGTATTTCCAGAAAAACAACTTCCTGTGCTCTGATTTAACCTCTGTGACTCAGTGTAATGGCCCTCATGATCGTCACAAGGTCATCATTTCCTTCATTAAGTGCACTTCCTTCCAAATTCATTCGGAACTCACTTCACCAAGTCTGGGGGGGGGGGAAAAAAACCCCAAATGCATTTTCTCTTTTCGTGACGTGCGCTTTGTATTTGTGCGTCCTCGCTGCACACGCACCGTAACGCTTCTGACATGACTCCTCCTGACAGCCAATCATCGGAGATGCGAGCGTGTGCCACGGCACTGAAATAGAGGAGCTTATTTCTTTACATCAGTCCGCAGCCTTCTATAAATACTCTACTCTCTGTGTTTTCTCTGTTCTCCCTCCCCCCTCCTCCTTAAACTGTTCGTCTCTTTTTATTCTGCCTCCCACATCATGCGATGTGGAGAGATGCCCGTCTCCAAAGAGGCAGTTGTGCACGTTCCTGCAGTATTTGTACCCCCTCCCCACTCCTCCTCCTCCTCCTCTTCGTCCGCCTCCTCCGACCCTTTCTCTGTCAATCCTGCACGTTGATTTTTATCACATCGTATTTCAGCCTCCTTGGTCTGCGGACACGGTTTGATCTCGTCCAAGAGATTTTCATCGGTGTGCCACCTATGAAGTTCCCCAACCCCCCACCCTGAACACATGTTCGACATCCTGTGGACGCAGGCTGAGCACAGCTGAGCGAGAGGGAGAGAGAGAGAGCGAGCAGTGAGGTGGAAATATGGGTGAGCATCAGAGAAAGACAGAAATAGAGCGATAAAGCAGTGAATTAGGCAGAGAGAGGAAGAGGAGGAGGAGGAGGAGGAGGAGAGAGAGGCAGGCTCTGGCTGAGGCGCTGATGCTTCGCACAGACGAGCGTGCGTCCTCGTAGCGGACGGCTCTCTTCAGTGAATTCGGTGGATTTTCGGTCTCGGTGGGATTCTTCACATCTGGGCTGGAGGCGGCTGCGGATGGATTCATGCGGGCCCGTCATCTGAGGTTCCCTCCATCCCCCCTCTTCCTCTCTGGAAGGATGCCTCTTTCTCCGGCTTCGGAGGCTACGACGGCGGCAACGGTGACCCAGATTGTGGATTCGTGGCTCTTAGCTGCATCTCCGGTGCTCTGCTGATGTGATGCAGGTGAGGTGCCCTCCCCCTGCAGCCTCAGCTCGCCTCCTCCGCTCGCATCTGTCTCCGTGGAAACGCACAGTGACCTACTGGGTAAGGATGCGCCGATCTGACCGGCACGCACAAATGTCATGCTGTGTGTGTATCAAATCTCTCCATGCATTGAAAGAAAATCTCCTGCATGTGTCTTTGCTCCTCGTAAAGCTCATCCAGCGGGTTTTTAGGAGACCTCGTAGCATTTCTGTGGGGGTGAACTGAAAGCCATATTGTTTTCTTACACTGTGCAGACTGGCAGCATGTATAATAAATGACCTGCGAGATATCATGGTGAGCAACAAGTCTCTGCTTCCCCCAAAGTACCGGAGAAACTAGGCTAGGATGGCACAAGAAGAGAAGACCTGGATGAATAATTCAGCAGAGTCCTTTTGCTCTGAAAGCGTTTGGCTTCCTTCTGCTGGGAGGGAGAGATGGGCCAAAGCCCCAGACTGAGGGAGGAGAAGCCTCCTCACTCACCCTCCTGAAACTGAGAGATAAATCCAATCTGCAGCCTCTCTACTCGATGTGCTGAGTGGACGAGGTCAGGCTGTCCAGTCTGCAGCCTCGCAGTTCAAAAACTACCAAACAGCAGTCATACGATCGGAGGGCAACGCTTAAAGGGGCAATCACACACACACTCGGCTCAGCATAGAGTGTGCTGACTGCAGCCGATGTGATCAAATGCTACCACTTGTCTTTTTCTCTCTGGATGCTGCTTAATTAGCTCGATCCCCTGAGACTGACGCAGCCAGCGGCTTTAATGCATTGAGTATATACATTTATCACAGCGTGGGAGGAAAGCATTCTTCACATGTACTAATGATCTCTTAATCAGTGCTTTTTCTGCCAATCCGGCACACATATAGGCCTGGATTAATGAGCAAAGATGTCACCACAACAGGAATCATATCAATACTTTATTAAGATTATACAACAAGCTTAGATTAAAACAGACATGAGCACACTATGGTACAGCTAAATAAACTGAAGAGTAAAAATGGTAGCTCAGGAGATTATGATATATCATCTAGTATAAGTTAGTAGCTGTCACTACCTTAAATTGTCCCTTCTGGAGCTTGTAGACTTTTAGTCAAAACTGGTTTAATTTGCACATTTATATGTATTACTGGCTGGATGGTTGAAAGAATTGACAAATTATTTATGCTTGGGTTTGAATTTTAGCTCATGTAAGCTCAAATCAAAGTTAAAATCGAGTCTTTGCTCGCTATGACAAGAGAGCATAGAGCTTCAGAAAAGACATCTGGGGGTCAAGAGGATGGCTTTCAAAAAAAGATTTTTCTTCCATTTATTCCTGAAAAGAAATCTTGTCAAAATCAAGGTGAGGGTAAAAATATGTAGACTTTGATCAAAATGCATATTTTATTTCTAATTCTGTTATGAATAAGTCATGATAAAAGAAATAATCTCCACAGCTGTTAAAAAAATCCCCTACAATAGGACAAAGTTGAGGGAATCCAGCTTTTAGCTACCCAATTCTCTCTTGATGTTACACTGAGCTGTGCTATAATTAAAAAATAATTTAATCGGTAAATTATTTTATAAGATGAAAAGCCACACCAAATAGCTAAAATTTCAAGTAACATCTGGAGCATCACTAGATTAACATGTAAGCCATCACTTTGTTAAACAATCTTCACTACACTTTCAGGGAAATACAGAAAAAAATGGCATTACGAATGACTGCTCAATCAAACAGAAGTGTGTTACTGATCTTTTGTTGTTAATCTTCTGTTTTCATGTGATTAACCTCATTTTGTTAAGGAGCTAACACGTTTAAGCCCCATCTCCTGTCAACGCTCAAAAGTATCATACAGTCATATGGACAGTTGTATGTGGGCTTTATCTTATTATAGTGGCAGAATTCTACAATTAAAAATGAACCAAGGGCAGCAGCCGGCCCCCTGGCCACAGTTTGGACACCTCTGCTCTGTGAGCTTGATGGCTTTTTTTTTTGGGATTATTTACTTTGATAATGTAAATGTTGGTCATTTATTTTTGATAGTTCAATGCAAGAACTGACATAAACTCAGGTGGTGAGGGGAAAAGTTGACTGTAGTTTTTACCAAAGTCACTAGAATAGTTGAGAGTAGTGAAGAGTTGAGCTCTGGAATCCAACTATATGTCTACAGAACAGCTATACAACAACATGGAAGATACAAAGATACTGGACACTCGCTATTCTCTTTAGGACTGTATTGATATCATCCTCCTTTCAGTTATGTTTTGGTTTTTCCTGGGCATCAGGAGGAAGCGAGGAGCATAACATTCAGGTACAGTCTACTTAAGAAGCTCTTGAATTGTGAACGTTACTGATATAATCAATACAACAGCAGCTCACTGAAGGAACTTCACATCAACTCAGCATTACTGCCAGTGGAGCCTTCAGGGAATAAATAAACCAAGAAAACCGATAATTGAGCCAATGTAGTAATGAAAAGCTCAGTATGGAAGTAGGAGAGTACCGTTGTGGTCCAGATTTGCCTACACTAACCTACTTATATTTCTGGTGCCATCTAGAAGGGGGCGGATGTTCAATTATTAGCCGACTAAGCCCACAAATCCTAATTTCTATAGTGCATCCTTTCATGCGTGGATGGGTAATTTTGATCATTATGAGAGCAGCAAATATGTCATCCTCATTACCAGAGGACCGAATCACAGCAAAGCACATCTGATTAATGAGAATTGTGGCAGTTTGAGAAAACCCAACTGTGTGCCTTTAATCGGAATCATCATGCTCCATTTGGTATATTTTACACTTTAAACAAATTAGTGTTACAATAATTTGTGCTCGCTTCAATTGACACTGGCTATGATCATGTCGATACCAGCAACATGAATAATTTCTTCGTTTTTGGAAATCGGGACATCAGCTGCATGTGTCTGCCCAAGTTTCTGCACTAATTATGGACCACTTGAGGAAAATGAGGTTCAGTTACATGCTATTTATGTGGAAATAGTAAGCTTTCGTTACATTTTGGCTGATTATTTCGCTCACATTGGGATTGAAAACATCTGTTTTAGGATCTGTTTACATGATAGTGTTTGAAGTGAAAATTCATCGTTTTTGTGCTTTCATTTCAGAAAGGTTTCACGTCTACATGGCATTGCTTTGAAAATAATGTCCGTTACATTGAAACAGGAGAAATACTGAAAACTTTGTAGCTAGCATGCCAGGCCAAAGGTTAATGCTGTTCAGATTGAAACTGATATATATAGAATTTTTTTTTTTAGTAATGAAGCTACATACACAAGCGCAGAGAGCAATAATGTGCTATAAACATCAACAATGGTGAGTACACAGACATTTGCATTTGACAGATGACCAAGTTA
This sequence comes from Salarias fasciatus, assembly GCF_902148845.1. Taxonomy (NCBI): domain Eukaryota; kingdom Metazoa; phylum Chordata; class Actinopteri; order Blenniiformes; family Blenniidae; genus Salarias; species Salarias fasciatus. The sequence continues at coordinate 10,491,074 of NC_043760.1, forward strand.
GATTGGTATTATCTCATTTTTACTCGACTATAAAAGCATCAGATCCCAGGAGAACATGGACTGGGAGTCAGGCCAGCATTTCTTTTCATCATTTACATGTAGTAAAGTTTTCCAAAAGTTGTTTTCAGTGGCTCTGCGCACCGTTGTGTCAGCGGGCCCTAGAAATGCAATGTTGAGCATTTTCACTTGAAAACATTGTCGTATTAACAGAGAATTAGGAACAGCATCCAGAATTAAATGTATTGAAACATATTCTCAGTTTCAGTGTAAACAAAGATTTTGTAAATGTTCTGAAACATGGAGTACTGCATATGAACACTGTGGTTGCAGGCCATTGTTTTCCTGCATGTGTGCAAACAGATGAACACTAACAATTACAGTGTAGGAATCCAGAGAGTTTGTGCTGCGCACTACATCTGCTCATGTTGAGACCCATTTCTGATATACAAGTAATGAGGGGACCGGGACAATGAAGAAATACACTTTAAAGATGGTTGAAATGCTTACGTCATACTGTTTTATACATGTATCGTGTGTCGTTTTACAAAATTCACAGCACCAACTTGTGGTCTGAAATGCTAAGTACAGCATTTTTGTGTTTCTGGCATTCGTTTTCAGACTGTTGCTCCCTGAAAATGAAACAAAAACACAAAAACAATGTGATTTCCAGTCGGGCATTGTTGTGTAAACCATGTTTGGTAAGTTTAACCATTGTAAATGGTTTAACCATGTGGGCTAAAATGTGGAGGAAAGAGGAAGTTTGAATGTTCTTTTTCCATAAAGTAATGCAATAAAATTTGGATGATTTGAGCATAAACATGACTATTTGACTATTTACTTAGTGCCTCATGTGAATAGGATTTTTGGGTATCCCTGTAGTTATGACAAACACTATGTACAGCCGTTGCTTTTTTACTTTATTGATTTTTTTTTCCTTAGTCATTTCTTGACATATTTGCATTATAGAGGGTGCTTTGAGTAATAATGATGTGAAAATCATGAGGGGAAAAACCCTATTCTATTGAGGATGTGCTCAAATGCAAGTAAAGTCATCAATAATTGGATTTCATAAAAAGTGAAATCTTAAACAACCGATGCTACAGATTTTAGGCTTTCCTGCAGTCAAAACAAAATCCTGATTTGAATTAAACTCCAGGCTACGTTTGACCGCTTGTGGGTCTGAATTTGCCTTCTGTAGCTGTGTCTTGTCACGTCAGACTCCAGAGCTGGACAGCTCACTGAGAGGTAGTGGCGAAGAAATGTGAAGCAAGTCATGCTGACAGGAATGGACCGAGCGACTGTTTGATGCTCCTGTGTACTGCGGTGGTTCAACAGCTGGTTAAGTGGCGGCACACTGGTAATGAGATCATTTATGGAGCTGTAACTTCTCAAATGAGAACACCAGCTCAAGGAGCTGAGAAGGCGAATACAGCGGTGAATTACAGTCAAGAGAAGCAAGCAGCATGGTTTAAAAAAAAATATTTCCGCACAGGCTGAGCTCCAGCGCTAACACGGTCTCCATCACCACAACAGCCACTTTGAAAACCTCCTAATGTCACCTCCATCAACCCTCTGGAGTCCTCCGCCTCGTTCAAGAGGAAAATGATGTCTGAAGAGTGTCATCGTAGCAACATGGCTGACCTGACCTCGATGCCGCGTCTTTAAACAGGAGTGGATGTACAGTAGCTCAGGGCAAGGAGATCAGCATTGTCTGTAGCATCGACTCCATGTTTGGCGCAGTGAAGCAGATAGTCTAATGCATTCGATTGGAGACTGGATTGTGTAGCCATATAAAAGGGGTCAGTGATAGCCTAGAGGTTAAAGGAAGGTTTTGATAGGAGAAAGGTCACAACGGGAGGAAAACGTGACCTGCACTAATCCGTTTGTATCAATGTTATGCATTAAATAACTCAATTTTCTTTGCTTTTTTTTTTTTTTTTTTCTTTCGCTTCTCCTGGCTCCACTCCTGTGATGCTGTCAGTGTTAAACCTTTATCAGCATCAATATGTTAAAATCCTTGCATCACATGAATGATTTTGGGGTGGAACTTGTTACCAGCGTCACTTCTCCTTTGAGATGTCATTATTGTAAAATCGTCTTTTCTGGGGAATTAAAAATGGTGTCTTTGTCACTCTGAGATGCTCTCTTCTCATAGCTATATGCATGAAAAATGAAGATCGTCAAGGGCTTTAAAGCCTTCCTGACACTGACTCAGAATCTTGTGCCACGAAGGAAAGAAGAAGAAAGCAGCAAATCTCCCGGTTCCCTCATTACTAGGAAATTTGTCAAACGATAGAGTACTTCATGTTTCTTAAAATTGGCGTAACAGCTCAGGTTTGGTGTGAAAATGGGAAAAATAGATGAATTCAAACAGATATCCCCACTTGGCCCAGTAATTTTCAATCACCACCTCCCAGCAACACTTGCAGCAGCTGATAGCAGCCAAAATGAGGCACACCACCATTTGTTTGCACTTTCCTAAATTAAATTGGCAAAATAAACACTTGTTTGTTGTGGCTGAAGCATTCTTCTGTTAAGCTCTGAGTTCACGACTGAACAATCTCTCATTAGTATTTTTCTCTGCTTGCCTGAGAAGAATATAAGGAAAATACCAACGAGCACACTCAAAGCATAATGAACTTAACTGAACTTGATCTCTCACTTACTCACCTCTTGCCACACTCAAATACACCCCCTCTAAATCAACATCTGAATCCAGCACAGGCATGGTAAACCTCTCGTTTCAGTTGAACACATTAACTATTATATGGTTGCTATATTTAAGTGTGGAGGCTAAGTCAGGCTTTAGACCACTGATGTGATGCACTAGGATGACTTAAGTTACTCGCTTTTTGTTATCGTGTTTGATGAATCGAAGTCGGATGTCAGTGTCCATTAAACTTTAGAACTGGTCTTCAGACATGCTCGTACATTCACACCTGTAACCCCAGTTGCACCTCTCTGCCTCAGTGATGGGGGGGGGGCTTCGGAACTGGTAACCTGAAATTATCAGACAGATGGATTCAGTAAGTGTCTGCAAACTACTTTCACACAAAGCTTAAAAAACATGCAAGACAGAGGAACTCTTTATCTGAAACCTCTCTTAAAACACATTACATTCCAGAGTATTAAACCTTAGCATGGAGGATATCAATAAAATGAATGTGGAATGGAGTTGATTCCATTTAAGCAGAAGTAATGTATTTAGCGTATTTATATGCGCTATGACTCAGGAGGTCATTTCAGCCACATTTATCTTCTATCCTTGGATAGCTTTTTCTTTTATTAACAAAAATGGGAAAAAAAATCTAACAAGTACATGTATTGTTATAAAGCAATTAAATTTCTCTCATGCATAACAAAATATATATACTTTTTTTTAAATACACAGTCATATGTGTTGATTTCTAGACTGTGATAAAGTTTATTGATGTAAAATTAAACTTAGGAGCATACCTTTTTGTATTAAAGTAAGATGTTGTTTCATGATATAATGCGATCTCTCTTCCTGGGAAAGTCTGTGCCATGATCCTGGAATAGATCCTCAGACCAGTAATTGAACCTCGGATCCAGATTAAGAGCATTCTGGTCATAGAACAACAAATTAACTCTGCACACGTCTTTGAGGAGGAGGTCAAGTTTGAAAATGTTTAAATGTGGACTTGGAGAACGTCTATGACCATGTGTTGGTGGAGGTGGGGAGTACGGAGTACTGGGTCCACTGGGACCATTACTGTCTCGTCTTTGTGGCTCTGATTTAAGAGGGTTTTCTATGTGCAGGAAGACCACCTTTGCCAGGTGTTGAAGTCCTTCTGGGAATTATTTACGAGTTACGAGAGAAGGGATTGAGTCTGGCTGTAGTTTTGGACAGGTCCCAGACTCTGGTGCTGGAGAGGAGCTCTCTGTTTCACAGTTGGTGTGCACCCCCACCCAACTATGGTAATGAACTTTGGGTCATGACTGAAGGAATTACTCAGCAAATACAAGGCGCTTTTTGTGAGGGAGCGGGGAGTTCAACCATCCAGGAGACTCTCAAAGTCAGACCACAGCTCTACCACATTGAAATGAGCCATTTGATGTGGTTCAGTCATTTGAGCAGGACGCTTCCTGGTCGCCTTTAATCACAGGTCTGTGAGCCAGGTCTCACTGGGAGGATGTCCTGCGGTCGACCTAGAACCTGCTGGAGTGATTATAGCTCTGGTTTTGTCTGAGAGCGGCCTGGGGGTCCTCCCAGGAGGAGCTGAGGGAAGTTATTGGGGGATTGAGTGTCTAGTCTGTTTTGCTCGCCATACTTTGACTGAGTAGACATGTTAATTAGGCAGGTAAAGTGATTTGAGAATGCTCAAATCTGACAATAATCCACATGCTCCTGCTGTGTGGGCTCTGGAGATGATCCCAGCTGACCTCCATGCCTCTAAAAGTCAAGCACCACACACCTGCTAATGTCATATTCTGCTGTTAAATCTAATGTTTGGATTAGCTTTGGTTTCTTTGCTGAAGGGTCCGGCATGTAGCTGAGGACAAGTACGTTTGCACGTCTGAATCACTCTCTTAGACTCTAAAAGTAAGAAAAACTGTAATAAATAGCTCCTTATCAAAGGTAGAGGCTGACTGTTTGCCGCAGAGTCAGATTAGAGAGGGGGAACGACAGAATGGTACCAGCTTTACACAGAGTTAGAACCTTTGCAACATCAAGGACGCATAAAAAGATAGCTTTGTGCTATTAATATCTTCACCCAGCACTATTTATGGAATGAAAGGAGAGAGGGATGCATAAAATTTCCATGTTTGCCAGATAAATTAAATCCTCTCCATGCTGCTCTTTGTGAGATGGTTCCTTGGTGGCAGGGGGAATTAATTCCTTCCTTGCAGAATATTTTTTTTTACATCCCTCAACATCTCATCATTTCCCCATTAGTTTCAATGAGGATTTTTAATTAGTTAATCACCCAATTTCTGTGAATTTATTGAACTTTTCTTTCATATTCGAAACTCTGTCATTTTTAATTTGCAGGATATGAATGCACAGCGCTCAGAAACATAACTGATCACAGGTCAGTCTTTTGCAATAAATTTGGGATCTATTATGCAACTCTTGTAAATGCTAACAAGAATTCTTTTAATGAATTCTGACTTCTTTTCAAACAAATTTAAATCCACACACAGCTCTGTTTGTTGGGCTGGACCAATAAAACAACAGCGTAGTACATTTCTTGACTAAACCAAAGGTTTGTCTTTGAATGCCAAGAGGTGTGAATACATAGGGAAAAAGTTAACAATATTAATTTCAGCATTATGCTGTGTTAACAATACCTTCTGCTGCAAAATATGTTCCTGTTGATCCAACTGCACCCTCAGGCAGGCTGGTTTTAGGCTATGTTTTTTACATCCCTACAGTATGTTCACAGAACACAGACGTTGACCCTCAAGGTTTTGTTGACAGAAAACATTTTCTAACAACATTGTAATGATGTTTTAACTTGATACAACATTCAAGAAATTCCAGAATTCCACCTTTAACAATTCTGTCCACACGTGTGTCCCTCTCTTGGAGTGTTTGTTATATTAATATATTAATGTTATTTATTTATTTACTTATCAGCTCATATTAGCAGCCGATCCTACCATATGAAACTTAATTTTCCACAAATTTCAGTTTTTAAAATATGAATTTGATTTAATTTCTAGATTTTTAACTACTTTTGTGAGTACTTATTTTACCACTCGAAAGTTCTGAATTCTACTGGTTTAGTTGTTAAATGTTGTGGTTGTTCAGCTGCGTTTTGGTTGTCCCTTATCAGCACTTGAATCATGCTGAAAATACCTGGTCCCGAGTGGACCAGATCTGTAAAACAAGAGCACAATCATCTTAAGATAACGCCAACATCAAACATTTCGTTCGTTGTTCTTGTTCTGAGTACAGCTTCATAAAGACATTTAATCAAATATCTTCTTGAGAAGTTGAATTTCACAAAGAAAAATAAGCATAGACATGTTGAAATTTGAAAAATCTTCATTTTATGAGCAAGCACATTTCATGTGTTTACATTGAAAAATGCAACAAATAACTACTTTTTTCCTTTGACCGTCAAAGTCTGCAAAAAAATCTTAAATCCTCTCTGCCAAATGTGATTCTCTTCAGAGTAATGTTGGAAAAATCTTCTTAACACACATGATTTCTGCATCCTTCAGCACTTTTTTCTTAAATTCACCCTCACAGTGTGTTGATGCTGCAAGAGCAATACTATAGGTCACGTTGAATAAAACATAAACAGCAGTTAGCACAATCTTTGTGTTTTCTCTGTAATTTTTCTACGTCGTCAGGCTTGGCTGGGATCAACCCTCTGGTGGGATGTTTTTGTGCCCTGCCGTCAGACGGTTATAGCTCTGTAACCCCCAGGACTCCCTTGAAAAGGAGGTTTTTAATCTCAAAAGGACTTTCCTGGCTAAATAAAGGTTAAACAAACAAACCATGGAGTCAAAGTCGAGGAGTGATAACTTTTAGTTGTCAAGCTGCAAAAACATGTGAAAGCAAAATGAATATGAGGTGACACTGAGGTGCAAAGTCGTTCAACCAAACAACTGAAAATGTCATTATAATGAATGAAGACTCCGATGAGATCAGATTTCTTCATTTACTGATTTCTTAATTCCAGCTGGAGTGACTCTGTATCTAAAGGATCAGGAGAGGTTAATTATGGATCTGCTTTAAATACAGATGACTGAAACTGTATTATGACCCATAAACCTCAGCCTGGAATCAAATTTCCTCAGAAGAAAATCATGTCTAATGCTTTTTATTTCCTCTCGAAATGCTGCAGCTTTCCTCAGACCAGGCTGACGCTAAGGCTCATAATGCTGCAGAAAGACTCCAGTAAAAGAATACATAAAATCCCAGAATTTTCGCTTCCCTGTACTGGTTATCTAAGTGAATCTCAGTCTCCATGGAAAGATATTGGCTCTGAAACTGTAGATGTGGTTAATAATCATATCCATTTTTAACTGTTATCTAATATTGAGCTAATTTTCTTCATCCATCTTATCAAACATCGACGCCTCTAGAAAACTACTGTCATCACTGGAACATCAGTCCGTCGTTCCAGGTGTTTTAATGGTACAGACTAGGGCTGAACGATATATCGTTATCATATCGATATCGAGATATGAACATTCAGGACATTAGTTTCTCAAAATCAACGATATCAAGATTCCCCCTGCTTGCCTTGCATGTCAGCTCGCCCTGCACAGGTCAGGCCAGCCAACCACAAACCTGTTTACTGGTTGACAGCTGATGGCAGAGGGCCGCTGCAGAATCTGCACAAACCAGTTTGGTGGTCGTGGCAGTGAGTTCTCATAAATAAAACTGCATTTTTTTTTTTACATCCTTTTGTATTATGATTTTTTTATTTTTCTGAAAAACGCTTAACTTTCACTGAATCCATTGTAATATATCGTATCGATATCGAGATATCTGGCATGGATATCGAGATATGAAATTTTGCCCATATCGTTCAGCCCTAGTACAGACCAAGACTTTTTTTTTTTTTTTTTATGAAAGACTCTTTTCTGATCACACACTCATTAAATATTGAATTAATATTGATTAGAGTGAAGTCAAACACAAGCAGGTGCTGCACATGTTAGGTTCTTTTGCAAAGGCTAATCAAATTGTCGCTAAATCAGTTCAGGCAAATCCACAGCCATCTCTTATGATCTGTGGTGCTCCTCAAAGGCGAATACTCAGAATAAACATAGAAACAGGTGTAAGTCTGTTTTCTAATGTTTTACATGAAGGTCTGGATAGTCTGACTGTAACATTATATTGGATAGACAGACAGACAGATGGATCTTCTCAAATAAGAAGTAGAAAATATTCATATTTTTCCAGTTTAGACAGTGAAAACTACACCACACTGAAACTGTACTGCTTCTAGAAGCTGTAGCTTACATTTAGAGCATTTTTTTGTGTTTTGTTCAGTATCCTTATAATTAATATGGTCAGTGATATTGTCAGTTTTTTAAGGGGTAGTTCCCACAAAGTGGGGAAAAGATTAAATTGTCCAAAATATCCTGCGTGCAGAAGCTTTCAGATTTCTTTTCACTCTGGATGAGCCCAACTCCCCAAAATGAAGCCCACACCATAATCTTCTCTCCACCAAACATCACACGTGGTGCAATGGAATATTTAGAAGCTGGATTTGGACTGGAAAGTACAAAATTGCTTTTGTACTTTCCACAATTTTGGAAAACCTCAAGTTTGACAAGTACAGTTTAAGATCCTCACATTTTCATTGTTTTAAAATACGTTTTCAAAACGTTTTATGGCCATAACACTGCAATAATTATAATGGAATTCAGGCAAACTCTGGAGAAATTTAAGAAAAGACTTAAAACATCATCACCCTATTAAAACAATGGCCTAAGATTAAAACAATGGCTTAAGTCATTTTTTGACGAAAATGAGTTTTTGGCCTAAATGACGTCTTGATAATGCTAGTCATCTCTGGTACATTCTATGTATGTCAACAGTCATCCACTGTAGAGGCCCTTTTGTTTGAAATGATTAATATATTTGGCATATGCTCTGCATTTTGTTAAAGGTGCATTAAGGGATTTGCACTTTTCATAATAAACAACGGCCCCTGCAGGCCTTGGGGGTAACTGCAGCTTAGTGAAACCTTATGAAATTCTCCCAGTGGCACTGCAACTTTCAAGTGACAATTTAGCGCTGTTAGTGGTACTTGAAATGATTATGTCAGGACACATTCTACACATCATTGAATATTTGTAAGATATTTATGGGCCAATATTTAATAGGGTGACGACATTAAACTTTAATGATCTTGGTGCTAGACAATTTCTTTTTCTTTTTTTTCTTTTTTTTTTTTTTTTTTTTTTTAGTGTGTCTTAATTGGCTTTTTAGATAGGTAGATAGCTTTATTGTTATTCAAGGTACTTATGAAACACTGTGCACTTAGAATGAAATTTCATTGGTAGTAATCTGCATTATAGGTGCAAAATGCTACATAAATATAGCTAATTTAAAAATCTCTTTAAAAAAAAAACATAAATATAAGTGAGGCAGCCCAGAACCATAGCTACCTGTCACATTAGAGTTCACCAGTCTTACGGCCTGTGGAGTAAAAGTGTTGCAGATCCATGCCGTTCTGCTCCCCGCTCTGCGATCCCTCCTGCCTGAAGGAAGCAGTGAGATGAGTCCATGCAGTGGATGCGGACAGGCCTGTGCCCTGGGCAGGCAATATTTGCTTCCAGTGTCCTCAATGGAGGGAAGAGGAGTCCTGATCATTTTCTCGCTGTCCTTACTGCTCTCTGAAGGCTCTTCCAGCCTACCCTTGTACAGCTACCCCACCCACAGAGATGTCATTTGACATGACTGGGCTGCTCCTGTAAAAACTGTTCAGTTTGTTGCATCTTCTTCAAGGATTTTTGGATTGAAAATGTTTAATATTATTTTTATCCTCGTCAGTGCTGATCTTCGAAGGTTTTGGTTGAAATGGGCCATTTTCACAGCTCCACTACTTCCTGAAATTAACTGTGCACATTCATTTCCTGTCTTGCATTATTGGCCAAAATGATTAATCCAGGTGTGTCTTGTTGCAGCAGTCTAAACCAGACACACCTGGATTAATCAGTTTGGCCAATAATGCAAGACAGGAAATGAATGTGCACAGTTATTTTCAGGAAGTAGTGAAGCTGTGAAAATACCCCATTTAGCTATTTACTTTATTCTTTCTAGATGGTCGCTGCTGGTATTTAGACCCTGTTTACATGAAAATGTTTCAAGTGAAAACGCGTTTTCATTTCAGAAAAGTAAAGTTACCAAGGAGAATATGGACTGGGAGTCATGACACTCTGGAGGCAAACGTTACTGTCCAGCTGCTCGTGCATGGCTGTAGTGAACTGCAGTAACAGTATTTCTGCCGTCTGTATGGAGATGGAGCCTGAGCATTTCCAGAACGTTGCATTTTCCCCCCATTTCCACGAGCCTTTTCAGGAAGTTCCAACTTGGGAACTGTTTAAAAAAAAAAAAATTGCATTTTCTGTGTCTCCAAGCATGATTGCCATGTAAACACACACACCCAAAATGCAATGAAGGTTCAAATCGTAGAAGAAGGGGATGTATCTGCCCCTCCGTCTGGGGCACAAGTTGAGGTGTAATCACCCTCCCAACGTCACTCAAACAAATTTGCGTCCACTTATCAATTTGGAAATATTGTCTGAAACAGCTTTCTTGAGGATCACTGAAACATCTTCTGCTCACCGATCAGCAGAAGCTCCCTCATCTCTGAATCTTTTAGCCTTGTTACTATTAAAGACTGTCTGACTCACTCCCTACCCAGGAAAGTCCCCAGTGGACTGAGCCTGCTCCTCAAATTCCTTCACACTGATCCTGCACCGCCACTATGTCGGCTAAAGTCAGCAGGACATGTCTGTGACAGTCCGCTCCAGATGACTGGAGCTAGGTTTCTGGTTTGAACCCTTGAGTCAGGTTTTTTGAGGGAAAAGTGAAAGTCACTGCTTATCCTCACCATAATGGTGTCAGCGCTCCCTGGTCGCTGCTGAATGGTTCCCCACTGCGTGACAGAGAAAGGAAGAACCTCTTCTACTTTTAATTAGCACTGTAAAAATGATATTTAAATAATCTGAATTAAGAATAAGCTTCTTGTAAGCTCCCAAAGGGAGTGTAGGATTTAAAGATCTGTGTCTTGGAAGTTTGTGTCCTCAGAGTTTTATACGATACCTAAAATTAAGATGTGTGAATTATCAGTCTAAGTTTCTTGTTCTAACCAATAAACACTCAAACCAAAGACAGTTAACAGTTTTACAAGTGTTGAAATTGATTCTCTTTTGATGATGGTGCATTCATTCCTACAATAATTCGTTTTAGATATCTTTCATAGATTGTTCTCTTGACTTTTATTGCTGCGTAAACATGAACATTTTCTGAAACGAAAATGCAAAAACTATGCATTTTCACTCGTAATGTTGCCTTTGCAAATGTAGGTTAAAGCAGTGCAAGATTAAAACCTCTCATTCATATGGTTTTGTGTAAAATGTCTGAATGATTTTTTCAGCTCCCTTCAAAAATCTCTATTTCCTGCCCTCAATTCTGAGCGGCTTGGTCCAGTCACTTGTTAGCGTCTGGCCTCTCTATCAGCAGGATGTGAGTTCAGGGCAGAAGTATGTATTCATTAAATACCCAGGGGGCAAAATCTGAGTGAGGTCCTGTCCTAATTCCTTCCAACATCAATGCCAGAGCTCAACTGCTGCCTCGATTAGACCAATTTCTCCGTCCACCCACCCAAAAGGAAGACGTGTAATTACTGCATTTACACTGGAGAGTAAACACACGCCAGCTTGTTTTTCCTCGCCGTCAGTCTCGGTGACGGAGACGTCTAATAACCGTCTGGTTGAAACCATTAACAGGTTCGGTATCAGTGCGTGAGAATGTGTCAGAGCTGAAGTACACACTGGTGTGGAATAATGAATAATGGCGTCTAATGGAAGCGTTGTAATGGTTACGTAACAGTTATGATGGCTGCAGGCTGAACGCGTGAGGAACATCAATTATGATTTTTAACTGAAAGTAAAGATCTCCCTCTGCCAGGCCCTCAAATTAACCTGTTGTTAAAGTTACCAGAAGATTTTAGTTGAAACTGCTTATGTGAAGCAACATTTAAACTTTTGGCAAAAAAAAAAAAAAAATTAATTTTTATATGTGAAAATATCAATATTGATCACATAATTTATATTTAACATTCCAAGAAAAGACTAAAGCACATTTCTCAGCATAAACCTGTAGGCAATCATTAAAACATCTAAAATCTGACAGTTTAAAGTTTTATTTCATAAAGTGAAGCTTGCAATCTGATGCAAAGCAGTTTACGAGTCAACAAACTGGAATGCTTTGCTTTTATATTCCAGTTTGTTAACTCACAAACTGCTTTGTTTCAGCTCGCAAGCTTTACTTCATGCAATAATAAGGGCCAGAGTGGTTCTATTTGTAGCCCCGTGGTCTAAACCCTCTATATCTCTGCCACTGAACTGAAGTCTACTGAGCATATCCTCAGAGACGTATCAATAGATGATCTTATTATGTGTTCAGTGAGTACAGCGCTGACCTCTGTGGTCGTTGTTATATGTGTACAGTGGACTGCATGTCACTGAGGGTTTTACAGAAGAGAAAGCCGCACCAGTCCGACACACACATAATAAACTCTATACAGTGCTGTTAATGCGGAGTTGTTTTATTCACACTGTGTACTTTTCAGACATCTCCTCAGTGTCTGATTAAACTGATTTATTTCCAAATCAAATGTCCATTGTCAGTTGACTGTATTCGATTTTTTTTACATCAATAAAAGCTTAACTATTGAACATCATCCTGGCACATTCTGCAAAATAAGCATATGCTTCTTTAAATGAGCCAATCTAATCTTTTTTTAAGCACGATGAGGTGACACTGATGTTTTATTTCAGGATACAAGGTGATAAGACCATAGATGGTGAATGCAAGACAAGACACTTTGAAAGGTGCTGTGTGATTCAGCATCAGGAGCTGAGGTGTCAACACAGGAAAATGAATGAAGAACTCCATCTACTGGACAAAGTGTGAGAAACACACCATGATTGTGCCGTTTCTTGATGTGATGTTTATAATTAAACAGGTTACACTGCAGCCACACACGTCTTAAAGTCGACAGGTTAGGGTCAACCTCACATCGGGCTCCTTGCTAGTGTATGGACAATAAATTCTCTCAGCCGACATTGAAATCCAGCCATTATTACCTCTTGCGCCCTATAGGCCAGTCATCCATGCATCCGTCTGTACATAAATCCAGACTGTGGATTGTAAAGTGCAGCCTGCAGCAAACGATCATAAAGCAGCAGCATCTCCTTGGATGAGAACAGTGTCATGTAATATAATCAGAAGCACATGCATGGCTGCACGTGTGTGTCCATGCATGTGCACGTTAGTGTATATTACACAGTACATTGCTTTGTCCTGTGCTCATCCGTCAGGGTCAAGAAATAGAAAAACTCAGTAAAAATCAGTATCTACTCGACCTTTTCATTAAAGATCATTGAATTCAGAATTTCAGACCTGGAAAACCACATTTTTCTCAGATATTCCAAACAATTCAGTGTGTGAATACACTTGATATCCATCATTTTTACGATTATTTGAAGTGATCTTTTGAAATTTGTTTCATGACTATTCTTGTAACACAATAATTCTGAAAGTAATGTGAAAAGAAACTTGATCACTATTTTGTACATGAATAATACAAAAATTTCTGTATTGATTAGCATTATTCAAGTAGAATGAAATAGAAATACTTTAATTCCAGAGGGAAATTATTCACACAGAGTAATAATTGACAGTAAATAGAATAAAATACACAGATAATATTGAAAAAGTTGATAGAATGAAATCAGTATGTCAGTAAGCAGCTTATACTATTTTTTATGAACTCCTGTTTCTATTCTTTCATTAAATGTATGGAAGATACTTTAGAAATCCAATTTCTTTCAAGATTTTGCACAACATGAGAATAGTTTTTGGATTTGTTTCATTCTCTATTGACTGATTTTTTTTTTTTTTTCTGCTTGGGATTCGTGCATTTACACATCAACAGAAAACACCAGCGTTAGTATTTGTCTTATCACCAATTAAAAAAAAAATCCTTTTTCGTTTACTCCAAATGTTTGTTTTTCTTTATAAAGAATGAATAGACAGGGCACAGATCTGTATTCAGAATGGAAACACTAAAGTCTCAAGGTAATAAAAAATTAAAAGGCACCAAGACAGGCAAACAAGAATCTTCAGTCTTTTTGTTGCTGAGGGCTTTTTCAAAGTTTCAGTGTTGTTTAGAGAAATGTCACAAACTTCCTGAATAATTACTCAATCTGATCATAACGTGTTTCTTAACATCCCCGAAAGGCTACAGGCTTCATGATGAGGGAAAGCTTACTTCTCACTTTTAAACCTGCCAGAGATGATCAATTGGTAACAACACAAAACATTCTGCTTCTCTAATTTATGTTTCGACCTCAATCGTTCCTAATCTGTGGTTATTCACAGTTACCCTCCTTCTGTCGTCTCTAACAAATCCTTAATGGGTTTGTCTGAGCTGCCACTGCAAATCAGCATTTCTGAAAATGAGTTTCATCTCAGGAAAACTGATCCAGCCAAACACTGAGATCTACATTGTAAAGCTGGTGACTCCATGTAGATTTCATCAAATTTTGAGTGAGTAAACATTTTCTCTGAATTTTTAATGCAGCTCTTACTTTGGGATGATAAATGCTCAACAGTCTAAAAGAGCTAAAACAGCTGAAACAGTTCCAAAAGCTAAAGAGTTTACAACTGCTATAATGGCTTAAAGAAAAGAAAAAAAACAAAAACAAAACAAAGATATCGTAATGGTTAAATGGGCGCCGAAAGAACCAAAGAAATAAAACTGCACAAATAGCTAAAAGATGTTCAACAGTGCAAATAAAAAAGAGAGAGAGAGACATGACTTTAAGAGCTGAAACAGCTGCAACAACATCAGCTAATATGACTAAATAAGTTATTACAATAACAGAATGATTAAACAAATGTACTGCCCCCAAATGCAGCTTAACTCATAGTTTTAGTAAATGTTTAGGTAATGCATTATATTTACAAAGTATATGTGTTGTAAAATTTAAATGTGTTTGGCGGCCTCGGACAGATTTTTAAAAATAGAAAATACACAAAAACGTCTCTTCAGGTCACACAGAGTGCAGACACTCGGTACAGCCTCAGGGGCCACATGCCTGTAGCTTCCAGGCTGAGGAGGGTTGATGAGAAGTAATGAATAAAGGCTCAGTACTCATGATATACAAATGCTTCACTTATATTTGAGTGTGAATAAAGTTTGTGCTTGGGTAGTTAACCATCATCCTAAAAACTTTTGGGATCATAGTGAATAAACTCGTGTTTAACAGAAATATCTGTGTTTAAATATTCAAATTCCACTGGCCATCACCTTATTTCCCATTCATGTCGTCAAGCTTCATTATGACAATTTAAATTTTTTGTAACAAACTAATTTTTGACTTATTTTCATAGATCTGTGTATATCTGGTTGCACTGTGGTTGGTACTGTTGTGTTGCAGGGAGATTCTTGGTAACAGAGGCTTTTCGATGAGGAGTTTGCATGTCTTTGTGTTTTTAAGCCAGTTTGCAGCTGTGTGTGTGTGTGTGTGTGTGTGTGTGTGTGTGTGTGTGTGTGTGTGTGTCTGTGTGTGTGTGTGTGTGTGTGTGTGTGTGTGTGTGTGTGTGTTCTTGTATTTCTATCCTTGTCGGGGCCAAATGTCCCCACAAGGATAGCAAAACGTGGAACGACGTGCCTTGTGGGGACCTTTTTCCGGTCCTAAGTAGGAGAAACAGTGTTTTCTTGACCATGTTGTTGTTACTGAGAAAAGTAAAAGTGCAAAAACATTTCTTTAGGGTTAGGCTTTGTTGTGGTGTGGGTTAGGGTTAGGGTAAGGGTCAGGGTTAGGGGCTAGACATGAATGGGAGTCAATGGACGGTCCCCACAAGGATAGAAATACAAGACTGTGTGTGTGTGTGTGTGTGTGTGTGTGTGTGTGTGTGTGTGTGTGTGTGTGTGTGTGTGTGTGTGTGTGTATGACTATTTGTGTTTGTATCTGAAGATGATTGCATTTATGTGGTAGAAATCCACCGTTCGATCCAAGCAGCAGCTCAGGCCTTGCTCACACTTCTCCATTTGACTTTAAAACCTTCATACAGACTTTGGCACTGGCTGTCTGAAGTGCGGTCATCGGATGTTGCAGCTCACCTGAGATGCACCTCCTGCACCACGAGGTGGCAGTGCTGATTCAAAATCTGCACATGTGCTGGGGTTCTCTAAAATCCAGGGCTGCAAAAAGCCTGGATAACTTTATGGTTAGGAATATTATCTATAATTCGTATACTTTTATATTTTAGTCCCTGACTTTGCATTTACTGAATAAAATTAAACAAAACATCTGGAAAATCCTTTGTGAAAAAAAACTTCAATGAATGAGGATTAATCATCCTGAACATTCATAGTGTTCTTCACAGGATTTTGTATGCGTGTGTGTCTGTTGTGTGTGTGGCTTCCATCACGTTAGCAGACAGCTTTGAAAAACGTACGAAGGCAAACATGCGTTTAGTGTTGCTCAATCAGGGTTCAGTTCATTAAAGTCAGTCTTTGCTGATTCTGAGACGTTGTTTAACCCAAATCACCAAATCTTGTCACTCTAATCCAACCACTGGACCGTGGACCGGTACCAGGCCACAGGTTCATAGTTCTCTGGCTTTGTTTCAGATAGGATATTACACATTCCACTTACAGGTCATAACCCCTCTACTGGAAAGGACAAAAAATATTGTCAGCTTCAGGTGTAGAGAGCAGCATAACATCAGCACAGACCAAAATGTTCCGTAACAACTGACTGAATGTGTCGTTAACATGGTGATATGGGGGATATGGGGGAGGTGAGGGCTGGATGGAGCAGAGAAAGAGGTAACGGGAGCCTGAGGAGGGAAAGAAAGACCCCAACACACACTGAAAGATCAATAAGACAAATACTAAAAGACCACAAACACAACCATCCTCCCTCAGCATACAGAGTACAGTGGTGAGTGACTGACTTATCGCCAGCCTGGTAATCAATCTTAAAGTGCAGTGATAATTGAGGTCCAGCATATTAAAAAAGACAGAGCAGGCATTGATTACATTACATCACCATAGTGTAGTAACGGCATAAAAGAAGCACCAACAAGCATCTTCTTCAAAACAAACATGATTTTTTTTAAAATATAAGTTCAATGTCATTTTCAGTGAGTCTAGTTAAACACATTATTTTATTTCACACATCTGTAGAAAAGCTGCGAGCACTTAAATCTCTATGGCCTTGTTGTATTCTGAAGTGGTAACATGATAAAGTAAAGTAACAAATAATGTTTCTACCGGAACTGTATCTTCTTTTCTCACAACATGTCGTAATAGTTCAGCTAGAATTGGTTTAAAATACTAAGGATGTGATGCATATTTTCAGTACTAAACTGCTTTTATTAATGTCATCATTTGCCACCATTTCATTACAAAATGAAAAAATTAGAGCATTGTTGAAAATGTGACTAAATAGTTTTTTCCTGACGTACTTTTGCAGCTCCAACGCAGTCCAGACTGCAGAACCCTGGTTTAAAGCTAATGAACCTTTGATTTGCACTAAATCAGATATCAAAGAAGCTCCTGTTTTCTTTCTAGAATAATATATTTATGTAATCTTTAACTAAAATCATACTTTAACTCTCAGCATCCACATCCAGGTTTCCTTCTGATACTGCAGTAAAACTGGCTAAAAGCTTGTCCGTAACGGTTAAAAAGAAAAAGAAAAATCACTCAGCCAAACAAGTGAAGCCTGAAAAATACTGTGAACTGTCATTGCTCATATTAACTTCCTCATATCTCTGTTTGGACTGAAGCTTTAGGAGAAATAAACATTTCTTGAAGAATGCGATTCAGAAAAAAAAAAAAAAAAAAAAGTCCAACAAAAAAAAAAAAAACAGGGATTTAGCAAGCTCAGAGCAAATATGAAGAGATAAGCTGAAAATTCACACAGCATATTAAACCTTATCAGGGTCAGCGAGTGTAACCGGCTGTATATTGTTCCTATTCAGTGTCAGGAGGAGGACATGGACATGTTGTGTTATACACTCCTCCTGATTAGCTGATTAATATCTGAGTATGGAAACACCCACAGGAGCAGCCACGAGGACGCAGGCATTACAATATTAACACCGCCTCAACTTTAACAGCCGCTGCATCACTGTACGGTGGTGGTGGTGTGTGTGTGTGTGTGTATGTGTGTGTGTGCGTGCGTGCGTGTGAAACAGATGTACTGCATCCCTGCTATCTTCAGTGGGATTACGATATGCAAGATTAACAACAAACTGACTGTGTTTGCTCCTCTGCCCCGCAGCTACGCCACCAAGACTGATCCATAACCACCGCCATCATTACAATAATAATCATCATAATAAGGAGAAGAGGAAGAATCCCCCGGCTGGCGAACAAACAACATCTGGGCGTGGAGAGAAGGGAGAGGGCCACGTCTCGGCAGGGTGGGCAGCAGATGGTGACACTGCAGCAGCACTTCTCCAGGTAGCCCCCCCCGCCCCCCCCCCCCCCCCAGCACGCCGACGGCCACCAAACACACCTGCGTTGTTCTTCTGAGGCAGAATACAAGAGAATCTCAAAAAGACAGATTTAAGAAGTCCTCTTTTGGTTTCATCCTCCCACAACACATTGAATATATTAAATGTCGTACACTTAAGGAGCTGGTGCTTTGCAGCTGGCACTTCACTTGGATTCAACATGATTTTTTCAGTTTTTCCATGGGAATTTGTGCAAATCCTTTCCGTCTGAAATATTCAGACTTGAATGTCTTCGTTCCAAAAGAGCTGGATGTTCATTAGGTCTTTGCTCCGTACAGGCTGGTCGAGTTCTCCATGTCATGTTATTCTTCACCCGTGTAACAAAGTCTGACTGAAATACATGAATTCAGTAGTTTACAGAGTGGCTTAATACCTTTGTCCATTTAGAATATGTGTATAGCGCCATATAAAGCTACAGTCTTTGTAGTTATGTAATTTAAGGAGAAACCTCAAATTTCTCAGATGTTCTGATGTGTGACTTTGTAAACGTGACTCAGGTGCAAGCTGCAAACCAAGAACAAGTTGCATTGTGGGGTTTTATCATGAGTCTGATGAGTGTTGGATAATGGGATAAGATACAAACCATACAACTATAGGTTCACATGATGAATTCAAACTTACACACGTTCGATTCAAGTGATTTGATCCTGTTGCGATGTCCATTCAGACTTCTGAACCAAACAAGTGCAACACATCACTTTTGAGAATAGATTTTGATCCACTTCCAAACAAACTCTGTTGTGTTATGATTGAAAGTTCAATTGAAACCAAAAATGTGGTTGAATCAAAGAGCAAACTTCAGTCTGAAGTGGCTCGGAGAAGGTTTAAGGTGCTTTGCTCTGAGCAGCCATGGGGGAGCCATCAGGACGTTTGGCTTTGTGTTTGGTAGCCGTCACAGCCTCCATATTTACAGTGCTGGTATACAGCGCAGCTTGACATGCCCCTGCTCTCGCTCTTATTATCTGTATCCAGATCGTTTTTCATGTGGTCCCAAATAAGAATTAGCAGTCATCCCTCAGATGTCCCAGGCGGTTGTGGTAAATCATCAGAGTATTTCACTGATCAGCAGCTCAATTTCATCCATCAATCAATTCGTCATCTATCAATGTTCCATCCACATTCTGCTGCTTTTGCCCTGAGGTTCTAGTGTAGAACCACCACTTACATTACAAGACTGCTTTAGTCTATCCAAACACAATCACAATGCAGCAGGCACAGGGAGAACGTGCAAACTCCTGCGAGACCCTGAGTCATATTTTTGACTTTGGACTGCATGTGGAATCTGGATAAAATGCACAGAAGAACATACAGGAAAACTCTTGTCTGATGCCAAAGTCCGTCATGTGAGGCAAGGCTATACATGCAGTTTTCCAACTACACTGACATAAACATTTTCCTTCCAGCCACATTCAGTGTGTAAAAAAAGTTCTGTAGAATAAAAGCCCATGGCCACTACTCAATGACAAACCATCAACCAACAACACATGGAACTCATCCATCACAGCTTCCTCACAGCCGGGCTGATGAATGGCCGGCCCTCTGCAGCGACATCCAACACTTTCATTAACTTGAGAGCCTGCAACATGTAAAGATCTGTCTCTGGAAGAAAAAAATCCACTCCGCTTTATTGGAGCAGCTCGACACTAAAACTTGATATGAAATGTCAGTGTGGGGCTACTACTGCGTCCCCGCTTATCGACCGCCCCTCCCGGCAGGCGATAAAGGGAAATAATAACCAAACATTATGTCCAGCCGACTGTTAGGCCACAGACGGCACCTCATGATCGGAGTTCGATGGCATCTGCATATGCTCAGCGAGGTGTGAGATTAGGCCCGATAACTTGTGGCTGCGAATTAATCTGCAGCCCCCCCCCCCCCCCCCCCCCCCCCCCCAAAAAAAAAAAAAAAAAAACCATGCAGAAGATATTTGATCTGCTGTCCACTATTTAAGAAGATTACACTACTTTTTTTCCTCTGTCTTAGCTTATTAGCACAGGCCGATGTGTCTTCCAGCTGTATCAGGCATCTAAAACTTACAAGTGAAGGGAGCAAGTGTGCTTTTATAAAATTAGAAAATACCAGTGCTGATTTCTGCTTAATTGCAGGCTTTGTTTAAATGACCTTTGTGCAATTATTCTACATTTTTTGGTCCATTTAATCTCATTATGGCTCACCCGAAGAAGCCTTTTTAAGCAAATCCTGAGTCTGCAGCTGAAATACACTTCCTGGCCTCTGTGGGCCCTTAAGTGCTGCTGCTGGAGCTCTGGAGGATACTTTGTCTCATATATTATTTACAAAAACCGCTTTAACTTCAGACTGACTTCTGAGTTTTTAGATGTTCTCCACAAGGAACGATGGCGGTGGTTTTTGTCGGTGAAATTCACTCGCTGCAACAACACAGAATAAATTGTGGAGATGTGCCAAGGACAATGTGGGTCGGTCTAATGACTGAGTCACTCGCTAACTTTAGCTGATGTTGTATTTTTAGCAGTTCCAGAAGGAAATATTATGAACTAATGACAAGAAGAAGAAGCAACAGAGGCCAACGGCCTGCATGCAGACAGCAACACAGCTGTTAGAAAGTTCCGCCACATTTAATCATGGCTACTAATCCACCACAGCTACTGTGGGTATAGACTAATGGTAATGCTTCATATTCGTTGGTTGACTAACAGCATTATTCAAAATCTGTATGATAAATGTTGATGAAAGGCAAACAGATAATTGGACAAGGAAGAAGTTTTTTAGTTTTGGGTGAGATCTGGATTAACAGGCTCCTGGAAAAAATAGAGAAGTTATGAATGGATATTGATGATATTTTGTAGGCCGATACTAATGACTTATAAAACTCGTCATCATATTGGGAAATATGAGCACCCAGAAGTCGCATCTAAACTGTGACTGAAAGATTGAAAAAAAGTCCTTTTACCAATATAATTAAATATAAATAAAAAATAAATGTGATATAAATATGTAAATGTGATATAAATCTGTCTTTTTGGTGTCTTTTATATTGCAGAAATTATTCTAATTGATTTAATAAGACTGACTTGTACGCATACAAAAAAAAAAAGAAATAAAGTGTTAAATTATCCTTCGATACCATCCGGAATTCCCTGGTTTATAAGAAACATGAACGTTTAGTTCCTGTTGTGTAACTCTTAAAAAGTACTGGTGTTAAAGTAATGTGTTAAAGCTCTTCAATCGCAAGGTTCTTTACAAAAAAAAGTTATTAACATGGGTGTTTTCATTAAAAGCAGTTAAATTTTTGACATTTGAATTAATGATTTCATTTTGGTTCTATTTGCTGCGTCGTGCCCGAAAACAGCATGAAGTGATATAGTGCAGATATAATTCTGCCATTTCCCCTAAATGCCTCGATGTGCAGAAAAACTGAGCATGTGATCTCGATGGTTTTGTTTCCACTGCAGTGGGAAAAGGGCTCATATGGCAGCATAAGGAGGAAACTAGGCCATTCATTCATACTTTGTTATGCATGATAACTGGAGGTCCTGCACCGGAAAGTGCAGCCTGCAGTCGAATATCACAAAGCGGCCGCAGCCCCTCGGGTGGGAGGAAGGGGTCATTTCTACTGAAGACAAACATCCACGTGGAGTCGTGTGCACGCTGTGAGCACACGCATGGGTGCACACGTGTGTCTGTGCATGGGCGATATGTAGAGTGCATGTTACACGGTCTTTTCATCCGTTATCTGCACGTGCTTTGTGTGTGGGTGATGATGGGGGGAATGGATATCCGCAACCTTGATTTTAAGTGCATCTATTGAATATATTTACAACGGCATGATACATTCATCAGTCAGACTTTATATGCTTGGTGTTTTCATGCGTGTTGTTTTAATTCAAAGTGTCTCGTCACCTCAAGAGTAATACAGTGATAACAAGTCAATAAAATCAAAGGAAATCAAAAGACAAAAAACATGTTCAAATAAAGAAAGAATTGCTGAAATACAAACTGTAAGATTAATTAAAGCCGCAAGCGGCATTGGACGGGACCTCGCCCTCTGGCAAGGTGGCCCGACTGAGGCCGAAGTCCAAGTCACTGGGAACCTTGCTCCTCCATAGACTTCCAGCACTTTCTCACCCACTAACATGGAGTTGTTAGCATCCCCCATCCACTGACGTGGAGCTTTTAGCATCTGTCATCTGCTAACATGTAGCTGTTAGCATCCCCCATCTGCTAACAGGTAGCTGTTAGCATCTGTCATCCGCTAGCAAGTAGCTGTTAGCATCTCTCATCCGCTAGCAAGTAGCTGTTAGCATCTCTCATCCGCTAGCATGTAGCTGTTAGCATCTCCCATCCGCTAACATGTAGCTGTTAGCATATCCCATCCGCTAACATGTAGCTGTTAGCATCTCCCATCTGCTAGCATGTAGCTGTTAGCGTCTTCCATCCGCTAACATGTAGCTGTTAGCATCTCTCATCCGCTAGCATGTAGCTGTTAGCATCTCCCATCCGCTAACATGTAGCTGTTAGCATCTCCCATCCGCTAGCATGTAGCTGTTAGCATCTCCCATCCGCTAACATGTAGCTGTTAGCATCTCCCATCCGCTAACATGGAGTTGTTAGCATCTCCCACCCACTAACATGTAGCTGTTAGCATCTGTCATCCGCTAACATGTAGCTGTTAGCATCTCACATCCGCTAACATGTAGCTGTTAGCATCTCCCATCCGCTAACATGTAGCTGTTAGCATCTCCCATCCGCTAACATGTAGCTGTCAGCATCTCCCATCCGCTAAAATGGAGTTGTTAGCATGTCCCACCCACTAACATGTAGCTGTTAGCATCTCCCATCCGCTAACATGTAGCTGTTAGCATCTCCCATCCGCTAACATGTAGCTGTTAGCATCTCCCATCCGCTAACATGTAGCTGTTAGCATCTGTCATCTGATTCAGCAGGGGCCACGGCAATGGATTGCAGTGCAGGAAGCTCCATTGCCGTGGCCCCCGCTGAATCGGTTGGATTTAAATAACTTCTGAAGGAATCCAAGCTGCACCATGTTTGTCTGAGTGTGTATATGAGCAGGCACACACCTATAAATAAGGTCCAGGTATCAAAAAAAACCGGAGTTGCCCTTTAACACTGTTGAATTTGAAATTATCCCTGTGCTTTGTTAAAAATGTCATATTTTGCAAAAATATGGGGTGTGAGGCTCTTATTTTGATAGTCATGTCTGCTCCACTATGTCAAACACCAATATATCCATGTGAGTGTGATTCCATACATTCATTTGCCTGTTTGAGCAGCAATCCATCACTCATGTGTGATTTGTGGTCACGGAGCGCCATCTACTGTGGAAAGCAGGGACAACATGCAGAATGTTTTACAGCAGCTCTCAGATCAGCCTAGAGGCTCAATGCCCATATATGGCATAAGTAGGTCACATGATGTTAGAGTGTGACTCGGCAGACACACAGTTTCTCTTTGGTAAAAACAGCTGGTTATAGGCATTCCCATTGCCCAAAATGAAAAAAACACCCTCAAGTTTGATAGGCATTTTAGTTGTCTTTACATATGTCAAGTTTTCAGAGCATTCAGACTTATAATTTTGACCATGGAAGCCTTAATTGGTGAAGAAGGTGAGATTTTTGAGCAAAATTTGAGCAAAATTTTGAGCAGAAAGTGTGAATGACGGACTTCCTGTTGCATTTAGGTCATAGGCACGAGTGAGTGAGTTGTAGATCTCGATGAGACGAACGCGTGCATATGTTTCTTTTCTCTGTACCACACTGTGAAGGGTGAAACAGTCCATATTAGTGGTTTTTGAGTGAAAAGTGTTTTGAGGCACATTTGATTTGACAGGAAATAACGGACTTCCTGTTGGATTTAGGTATAGGTATGTCTCTTGGTAAATTGTAGAGCTCGATGAGACGAACTCATCCATGTTGATTTTATTTCTCTGCGACATTCGTGCAGGTCGCACTGTCCATTGTAGTGTTGCAAGTGCGTTTTCAGACTTCAAACTTTAAGGGTTAATAAAATCCACACCCTGAGACTTTTGAAAAAGTTTTTAACAACTTTGTGAGAGACACTTGTCCTCTTTTATTTGGCACTACTCTGACGTCTCCACGACAAGCGGTCTCGGAGCAGATAATTTTTAAAGGAGGAGTCATTTTTTGCCAAATTTTACACTGAAAGGGAAATAGTGGACTTCCTGTTGGGTTTAGGACATTTTTGTCAATGAGAGACTTTTAGATCTCGAGGAGACGAACGCATCCACATCGATTTGGTCTCTCTGCGACATTCCTAATGGTTGCTGTGGCTATTTTACTGTTTCTAGGTGGCGCTAGAGAGCAGATGAGGTTATAGGGTTAATTTTTTCATTATATCAAGTGGCCACCGGTCCGGATGTCCGTGCCAAATTTGGTGAGTTTTCGTGCATGTTTAGGGGGTCAAATTAGTGCTCGAGTGCGACAGTAAAATAATAATAATAATATAGAAACAAACGAACGAAGAACAATAGAGGCCTTGCCCTCGGGCAAGGTGGCCTCAGTTCTGAGGCCACCTCGCCCTCGGGCTCGGTCCCTAGAGTGCGACAGTAAAATAATAATAATTAAAGCCGCAAGCGGCATTGGACGGGACCTCGCCCTCTGGCAAGGTGGCCCCACTGAGGCCGTCCTTGCACCTTGATGACAGAAGTCCAGGTCACTGGGAACCTTGCTCCTCCATAAACAACCATTTTCATGACTTGATGTCATTTTCTGTTGTAAATGAGCTTTTATTTTGAAGGAATTTTGGGCTTGTATGTTGGAAATGTAGTACATGCTTCCACTAACAATGTGTAACCCAAAATTTTGAAGGTGCTTTGTTAAAAATGTCATTTTTTACAAAAATGTGACTTTTATTTTGAAGGGGTGTGAGGCTTTTATTTTGATAGTCATGTGTGCTACACTTTAACAAACACCAATATATCCATCTTGCTCCTCAACAAACATCCATTTTCAAGACTTGACCTAATTTTCTGTTGTAAATGGGCTTTTCTTTTGAAAGAATTTTTTGCTTTTATTATGGAAAGGTAGTACATGCAACTCCGGTTTTTTGAGACCTGGACCTTATTTATAGGTGTGTACATGCTCATTTATTCAATCAGACAAACATTGTGCAGCTCGGAGTCCTTCAGAAGTTATTTCGATCCAACCGATTCAGTGGGGGCCACGGCAATGGAGCTTCCCGCACTGCACCTCGAGAGTGACTTTTTACATCGCTGAAAGTCTAAAAGAAGGATGAATTTGTTGTAAAGACGGTTGAATACTATGTTTTTGGCCTTCAGAGACCTATATGAGATGACTGAAAAATAGCATCATATGTACCCTTTAATGACAGCTGCTGTCGACTGCACTGCATGCCCATATATGGTCAGTAGTGGACTTCCTGTTGGATTTAGGTTATTGGTGTCAATGGGTGATTTTTAGATCTCGATGAGATGAACACATGAGCACTTGGTTTTATCTCTCTACGACATTCCTACGGGCTGCAGCGGCCATTTTTTCCAAAAATGTGACTTTTATTTTGAAGGGCTGATAAAATCCACACCGTGTGACTTTTGACAAAGTTTGAAACATCGTTTGTAGAGAAGCTTCTCCTCTATCAGGCCGCATTAGTTTGACGTCTCTACGACAAACGGTCTCGGACAAGATAATTTTTAAATGAGGAGTGATTTTTACTTTGAAAGGGAAATAGCCGACTTCCTGTAGGATTTAGGTAATACATGTCAATGGATGATTTTTAGATCTTGATAAGACAAACATATGAGCAATTGGTTTGATCTCTCTACGACATTCCTACGGGCAGTAGCGACCGCTTTATTAAAAATGTGACTTTTATTTTGAAAGGGAAATAACGGACTTCCTGTTGGATTTTGGTTTTCGGTGTCAATTGGTCATTTTTAGATCTCTGTGAGACTAACGCATGAGCATTGTTTTTATCTCTCTCCGGCTTTTCTTTGGGCCGTAGCGACCATTGCAGTGTTTCAAGTGGATTTTAAGACTTTTAGCTTTAAGGGTTAACAGCATCCACACCATGAGACTTTTGAAAAAGTTTTTAACAATATCGGAAGAGAAACTTGTCCTCTATTGTTTCACGCCACTCTGACGTCTCTACGACAAACGGTCTCGGAGCAGATAATTTTTAAATGAGGAGTGATTTTTTACTTTGAAAGGGAAATAGCGGACTTCCTGTTGGATTTAGGTCTTTTTTGTCAATGAGAGATTTGTAGACCTCGACGAGACGAATGTGTGAATAATTGGTTTGATCTCTCTACAACATTCCTATTGGCCATAGCGACCCTTTTTTCAAAAATGTGAGTTTTATTTTGAAGGGCTAATAAAATGTAAACTGTGTGACTATTGAAAAAGTTGTTTACACCTCTTGTAGAGACACTTCTCCTCTATCAGAGCGCACTACTCTGACATCTCTACAATAAATGGTGTTGTAAAAAAGCTGCGTGAAGCTTTTACTTTGAAAGGTAATTGGCGGACTTCCTGTTGGATTTAGGTCAAGGGTGTCAATGGATGATTTTGAGATCTTAATGAGTTGAACATGTCAGCAATTGGTTTTATCTCTCTACGACATTCCTACTTGACAGGGGTGCAGGATTTACTGTGTCTCGGTTGTGCTAGTCGAAGGTGCTACTTTGTAGGTGGCGCTAGAGAGCTGATGGGGTTAATTTTTTTATTTTATAAAATTTTTCGCGAGTCTGCATGTGCCTGCCAAATTTGGTGAGTTTTCGTGCATGTTCAGGGGGTCAAATTTGCCGTCAAAAGTGCGGGATGTATAATAATAATAATAATAATAATAATAAGAAACGAACGAAGAACAATAGAGGCCTTGCCCTCAGGCAAGGTGGCCTCAGTTGAGGCCACCTCGCCCTCGGGCTCGGTCCCTAATAATATAGAAACAAACGAACGAAGAACAATAGAGGCCTTGCCCTCGGGCAAGGTGGCCTCAGTTCTGAGGCCACCTCGCCCTCGGGCTCGGTCCCTAATAATAATGTTGAAAAATAGATGCTTTAAAAATAAAAATGAACAAGATAAAATGACATAATGAGATTGTGTTACAATTCAGACAGTACATGAAATATTGCTATAAAACTTTAATGTTGATACTGAAATCAAAACACAAATGAACTTGGAGAGAAACAGTAAAATGAAGTCAAACTTTATTTACTAGTTGATTCCAGTCATGTCACCACTGACTTACACTGAGCTGAGCCAGTTATTGTGTGAAGGAAATATTTTATTGCTTGGATATTAATTTTTCACTAAAAAGTGTTGCTAACTTAGTCAGGATATATGTTCTAGTTGTTTTTGTGCACAGATATGTAATGAATGATCCACTTCCCAGGGAGCATATTTTTACTCTAGTTGTTGCTGAATTAGATGCACTTCAAGTACAACTACTAATTCATTGTGATTTTATGTATGTATGTTGTTCATTAGGGACCGAGCCCGAGGGCGAGGTGGCCTCAACTGAGGCCACCTTGCCTGGAGGGCAAGGCCTCTATTGTTCTTCGTTCGTTTCTTATTATTAGGGACCGAGCCCGAGGGCGAGGTGGCCTCAACTGAGGCCACCTTGCCTGAGGGCAAGGCCTCTATTGTTCTTCGTCTGTTTCTTATTATTTTACTGCCCGGAAGTAAATTGCTTATTTGAGCCCCTCAACATGCACGAAAACTCACCAAATTTGGCAGGCACATCCAGACTGGCGAAAAATTTTATAAAGTGGAAAAATTAACCCCATAACCCAATTGGCTCTCTAGCGCCACCTAGAAACAGTAAAATAGCCACAGCAACCATTAGGAATGTCGCAGAGAGACCAAATCGATGTGGATGTGTTCGTCTCCTCGAGATCTAAAAATCTCTAATTGACAAAAATGTCCTAAACCCAACAGGAAGTCCACTATTTCCCTTTCAGTGTAAAATTTGGCAAAAAATGACTCCTCCTTTAAAAATTATCTGCTCCGAGACCGCTTGTCGTGGAGACGTCAGGGTGGTGCCAAATAAAAGAGGACAAGTTTCTCTTCCGACGATGTTCAAAACTTTTTCAAAAGTCTCAGGGTGTGGATTTTATTAACCCTTAAAGTTTGAAGTCTGAAAACGCACTTGCAACACTACAATGGACAGTGCGACCCGCACGAATGTCGCACAGAAATAAAATCAACATGGATGAGTTTGTCTCATCGAGCTCTACAATTTACCAAGAGACATACCTATACCTAAATCCAACAGGAAGTCCGTTATTTCCTGTCAAATCAAATGTGCCTCAAAACACTTTTCACTCAAATACCACTAATATGGACTGTTTCACCCTTCACAGTGTCGTACAGAGAAAAGAAACATATGCACGCGTTCGTCTCATCGAGATCTACAACTTTCTCACTCGTACCCATGACCTAAATCAAACAGGAAGTCCGTCATTCACACTTTTATTGTACATTTTTGCTCAAAAACTCTCTCCTTCTTCACCAATTAAGGCTTCCATGGTCAAAATTATAAGTCTGAATGCTCTGAAAACTTGAAATATGTAAAGACAACTAAAATGCCTATCAAAGTTGAGGGTGTTTTTTTCATTTTGGGCAACGGGAATGCCAAGACCAGCTGTTTTTACCAAAGAGAAACTGTGTGTCTGCCGAGTCACACTCTAACATCATGTGACCTACTTAAGCCATATATGGGCATAGCAGCTGCTCTGGGCTGATCTGAGAGCTGCTGTAAAACATTCTGCATGTTGTACCTGCTTTCCACAGTAGATGGCGCACCGTGACCACAAATCACACATGACTGAAGCAACAGTGCCCCTGCAGCAGCAAGCCACTGAGGAAGCAACACTTGAAACACATTGGAATGATCTAAACAGCTGTCACCCTGCAGAAATGTCACCTGATACACACCATACACCTGAAATCAGTCTTTAAGTTGGTGGATAAATGATGGATGGATGGATACGTGGATGCACAGACAGACAATGGGATGGATGTATGGAATAACGCTACTCTGAACCTCAAATGGATATATTGGTGTTCGTGAAAGCAAAGAACACATGACTATCAAAATAAAAAAGCCTCACACCCGTTCAAAAAAAGTCACATGTTTGCAAAAAAAATGACATTTTTAACAAAGCATGTTCATAATTCATGTTCATAATTTCAGGTTCAACAGGTTTTTTTTCTTTTCTTTTTTTTTTTTTTTACATATCTTTGAATTTTCTTTTTGTTCTGATGGATTTATTTCTCAGTTTTATATCCCATTGTAGTTTTTATTCTGCTGTGCAGCACTTTGGAAGCATCTGTTGGTTAAATGTGCCATAGAAATAAAGTGGATTGTATTGTATTGAATAGTGTTAGTGGAATCACTTACTTCTCTGCCGGAGTGATGGCTGAGTGGTAGAGCATCCGCCTCCCAACCACAAGGTTGTGAGTCCGCGTCCCGCCCGGGTCACACCGAACATTTTGAAAATAGTACATACTACCTTCTAACCAGTTGCTCGGCATATATAGAATGGGGCAGTGTGTCGACAACAGGTCTCACTCACCCTCCCCCCCCCCCCCCCCCCCCCCCCCCCCCCCCCCTGCAGCTTTCACTACTTCACTACTCACAGTGGCTGTGTGGCATGGGGGTAAGAAACGGAGACAGGTGAAGCCTCATGCACTTGTGCATAGGGAGACTTTGACTTGCACTTTTTTCAAAAGTGGAGCAGACATGACTACCAAAATAAAAGCCTCACGCCCCTTCAAATTAAAAGTCACATTTTTGCAAAAAATGACATTTTTTAACAAAGCAGCTTCATAATTTCGGGGTAAACAGTGTTAGTGGAAGCTTGTACTACGTTTCCAAATTATAAGGTCAAAATTCCTTCAAAATAAAAGCCCATTTACAACACATAATGAGGTCAAGTCATGTGAATGGATGTTTATGGAGGAGCAACATGTATACATTGGTCTTTGCTAAAGTGGAGCACTCATGACTATCAAAATAAAAGCCTCACACCCCTTCAAAATAAAAGTCGCTTTTTTGCAAGAAATGACATTTTTAACAAAGCAGCTTCATAATTTCGGTTTACACATTGTTAGTGGAAGCATGTACTACGTTTCCAAAATGAAAGCCCAAATTCCCTTCAAAATAAAAGGCCATTTACAACAGGAAATGAGGTCAAGTCATGAAAATGGTTGTTTATGGAGGAGCAAGGTTCCCAGTGACCTGGACTTCAGTCATCAAGGTACAAGGACGACCTCAGTCAGGCCACCTTGCCAGAGGGCGAGGTCCCGTCCAATGCCGCTTGCGGCTTTAATTATTATTATTATTATTATTATACTGACACCGTCTTTCGACGCAATTTTGACCCCTTAAACATGCACGAAAACTCACCAAATTTGGCAAGCACATCCTGACTCGCGAAAAATTTTATATGGTGGAAAAATTAACCCCATAAGCCCATCTGCTCTCTAGCGCCACCTAGAAACAGTAAAATAGCCACAGCAACCATTAGGAATGTCGTAGAGAGATCAAATTGATGTGGATGCGTTCGTCTCCTCAAGATCTAAAAATCTCTCATTGACAAAAATGTCCTAAATCGTACAGGAAGTCCCGTATTTCCCGTACAGTGTAAAATTTGGCAAAAAATGACTCCTCCTTTAAAAATTATCTGCTCCGAGACCGCTTGTCGTGGAGACGTCAGGGTGGTGCCAAATAAAAGAGGACAAGTGTCTCTCACAAAGTTGATCAAAACTTTTTCAAAAGTCTCAGGGTGTGGATTTTATTAACCCTTAAAGTTTGAAGTCTGAAAACGCACTTGCAACACTACAATGGACAGTGCGACCCGCACGAATGTCGCAGAGAAATAAAATCAACATGGATGAGTTCGTCTCATCGAGCTCTACAATTTACCAAGAGACATACCTATACCTAAATCCAACAGGAAGTCCGTTATTTCCTGTCAAATCAAATGTGCCTCAAAACACTTTTCACTCAAAAACCACTAATATGGACTGTTTCACCCTTCACAGTGTGGTACAGAGAAAAGAAACATATGCACGCGTTCCTCTCATCGAGATCTACAACTTTCTCACTCGTGCCTATGACCTAAATGCAACAGGAAGTCCGTCATTCACACTTTCTGCTCAAAATTTTGCTCAAATTTTGCTCAAAAATCTCACCTTCTTCATCAATTAAGCCTCCCGTTTCAAAACTATAAGTCTGACTGCTCTGAAAAGCTCTACAGTGAAAGACAACTAAATTGCCTATCACTTTCTGACATTGTTTGCTCACTTTGGTCCACGGAAATGCATTTCCCCAGCTGTTTTGACCAAAGAGAAACTGTGTGTCTGCCGAGTCACACTCTAACATCATGTGACCTACTTAAGCCATATATGGGCATAGGCTGATCTGGGACCAGCTGTAAAACATTCTGCATGTTGTACCTGCTTTTCACAGTAGATGGCGCTCCGTGACCACAAATCACACATGACTGAAGCAACAGTGCCCCTGCAGCAGCAAGCCACTGAGGAAGCAACACTTGAAACACATTGGAATGGTCCAAACAGCTGTCACCCTGCAGAAATATCACCTGACACACACCATACACCTGAAATCAGTCTTTAAGTTGGTGGATAAATGATGGATGGCTGGATACGTGGATGCACAGACAGACAATGGGATGTATGGAATAACGCTACTCTGACACTCAAATGGATATATTGGTGTTTGACATAGTGGAGCAGACATGACTATCAAAATAAGAGCCTCACACCCCATATTTTTGCAAAATATGACATTTTTAACAAAGCACAGGGATAATTTCAAAATCAACAGTGTTAAAGGGCAACTCCGGTTTTTTTGATACCTGGACCTTATTTATAGGTGTGTGCCTGCTCATATACTCACTCAGACAAACATGGTGCAGCTTGGATTCCTTCAGAAGTTATTTAAATCCAACCGATTCAGCGGGGGCCACGGCAATGGAGCTTCCCGCACTGCAATCCATTGCCGTGGCCCCCGCTGAATCAGATGATAGATGCTAACAGCTACATGTTAGTGGATGGGAGATGCTAACAGCTACATGTTAGCGGATGGGAGATGCTAACAGCTACATGTTAGCGGATGGGAGATGCTAACAGCTACATGTTAGCGGATGACAGATGCTAACAGCTACATGTTAGCGGATGGTAGATGCTAACAACTCCATGTTAGCGGATGGGAGATGCTAACAGCTACATGCTAGCGGATGGAAGATGCTAACAGCTACATGTTAGCGGATGGGAGATGCTAACAGCTACATGCTAGCGGATGAGAGATGCTAACAGCTACATGGTAGCGGATGGAAGATGCTAACAGCTACATGCTAGCAGATGGGAGATGCTAACAGCTACATGTTAGCGGATGGAAGATGCTAACAGCTACATGCTAGCAGGTGAGAGATGCTAACAGCTGCATGCTAGCGGGTGAGAGATGCTAACAGCTACATGCTAGCGGGTGAGAGATATGAGATGCTAACAGCTATATGCTAGCGGATGGAAGATGATAACAGCTACATGTGAGCGGATGGGAGATGCTAACAGCTACATGCTAGCGGATGAGAGATGCTAACAGCTACATGCTAGCGGATGAGAGATGCTAACAGCTACATGCTAGCGGGTGAGAGATGCTAACAGCTACATGTTAGCGGATGGGAGATGCTAACAGCTACATGTTAGCGGATGGCAGATGCTAACACCTACATGTTAGCGGATGACAGATGCTAACAGCTACATGTTAGTGGATGGGAGATGCTAAGAGCTACATGTTAGTGGGTGAGAGGGTGCTGGAAGTCTATGGAGGAGCAAGGTTCCCAGTGACTTGGACTTCGGTCATCAAGGTACTAGGACGACCTCAGTCGGGCCACCTTGCCAGAGGGCGAGGTCCCGTCCAATGCCGCTTGCGGCTTTAATTCTTTATTTAAAATTCAATTTGAATTTGTTATTTTTTTTGTTTTATATCTTTATTTTATTTATTTACCAGGCTGTTAGCTGATTTGAATCGAATGCTGACCCATGATGTTCATATTAATTTGCATTTTGTGGAGAGCCTGACGGTAGAGTCCTGCAGGTTGAGCGGACTTCACTTGAGTGAGTGCAGACACAGACACTTCGATGGAGTGGTCAGCGTGCTGCCTCGTCTCTAAAAGCACACTGTTGTATGTTATTTTCCCACATCGTCCGCAGAGAGACCGGCAGACCCACTTTCCCCTCAGTGCCCAATCACAGCCGGCGCCATGACTAACTCTGAGGCGGAGGACAGCAAAGACTCGTGTGGTTCGCCTCATTTCCGATGACAAGTGGTCTGAGTTAAAGCAGCATGGGCTGAGTGAGGGCTGGGCAGGAAAGAAATTGAAGCAATGGATGAAATATTGATGAGAATAACATGAATTTTGATACGAGTGAAGAAGGACTTGCTCGACTCCGTGAGGAGCAGGTGAGAGGAGACGAAGAAAACCAAGCCACTCAGTCATGCTAGCATTCTGACGCTTTGAAAACAACGTGCACGTAACGCGCTGCTCCTGACATTCTGCATTATTTTTATTCCGGAGCTCGCACTGAATGACTTCTTAACTCTGGTGGAGCGAACGCAGTGGATTTGACCTTTGTTGTGCATTTCCAGTCTTGAAACAGCGTATCGGTCGTGTATTTGTATTCAGCGTGCTGAGGGACAGGTGGAAAAGGAGGCAGGGCTCAGAGGTCAGTGATGCTCCGAAGTGAGGAGGAAGAAAAACAACGAGGAAAGGTTTGAGCCGTGAATCATTACTGTTGCAACAACACATCATCAGTCTGGTAAAACTGCCCTGTGCCGCCACAGTCTAATCCAGGTGAGAGCAACATAAGAAACTGAATTCTTCAGAGGGCTGCCGCTGAGCCAGTAAATTAAATAAAATCTACTAAATAATGAGCCACTTTTCCTGCCCTTTATCAGACATGTTCCTCATTTTAGGCAGTTTTTGCTTAATATTGGCGATTAAAATTGTAATTCCTGCACACAGTAATCTGCCCTCCATGAACTTAGTCTTTGGCATCAGTTAATATGTGACCATATAAGGGGGACAAAAAAAAAACCTCTGGTTTGCCTTTTATTTACTACCAACCTGGATTTGGACTGTTACAAAAGTGAGCTTTTTTAGTCAGCACAGTGAAATTCTACATGCAAGCTTCAATGAAATGAAGCAATTTTTTTATAGCAATAGTATTCCTCTTTTCTCGTTGATCTCATTGCCTGATATGACCCTATGAGTAAACCTTTCATTCATCTGTCTGGCGCCCCCTACTGACTCTGTGCTGCTAAAGCAACTGCCCTCGCTGTAAGTTTTCTACACGCTTCATTGAAAGAAGTTCTTCTGAAGCACCATGAAGCAGCACATGGTTCCATTTGCATTTAGAATTTGAACTTTCATGTCACATTAAAATGAGTTGTCCTCAACTTTTAACTCAAGGAATCGTAGAGTTCAGGCACTCCTCTTCCCCTTCCCACTGCCACCCGCTGTTTCCATTTTGGCTGGGTTTGTTTCAGGTCAGTGGCAGTGACTCGAGGCAGGAATGCCAATGTTGTGCTCACAGTCAGCAGCTAATGCTAATGGCTGTGTCACACGCATCAAACAGGAGGAGAGGCTGCTCTGGAAGTGACAGGGCAAAATGTCACTGCGTACGACATTAATGGGAACATGGTCAACGTCCATCAAGCATACACAGCTCGGAGGGAAAACAATTACAGAATCACAGGCGATGGCAGGACTGCACTGATACAGTTGATGCAGTCTGAAGAAATGTCAGCAGTGTTGTTGGGTTTTGGGAGTTTGGGATTTTTGTGCGTGTGTGTGTGTGTTTTTTTTAGGGAACGTGAACAAACAACAACTCTAGGCTTCAAAAACATGTCTTTAAAGGCTGCGATGCACTTCAAGTGAATGTCTGAGAGGCTTTTTGCAGCCGATCTGATTGAAAGTGGGTCAGATAATACCCAAACACCCACACATCAAACACTACAGCTCTTTGGTTTCTTTTCAAATAAATAGTAGAGTTGATCGATTGTTTTGCTTTTCTCTAACAGAAGTTGTCAGGCAGACAGCTCTCTTGACCCCACTGTACTCTTCAAATACAATAAAAACTAGAAAATCACTGGTAAATGTAGTGGAACACTTAGCTGATGAATAACAAAGCTTTTAATAGATTTAAAAAGATATTAACTGTAATATGTTTCACCATATTCGCCAGAGTATAGATAGCATCCGCCAAAGAAAAAAAATACATAGGTGTTACAAGTAGCCTATATATGAAACATTTATATTTCATTCCATAGCTGTGTTTTTAGCTCACAATTAGCCTTCTTTTGTTTTCATCATCATGGTACCAGCTTCTTTAATCCATAGTATTTTCTTCTTCTGTATGTCGTATTCTGTAGTAATGGAGGTTTTTCTGTTGTCATACAGTAACATCTAGTGGTCCCATATGGTATGTACCACTATGTTTTTCTACATTTAAGCAGAAGTTCTTCCGAATACAAAACAAACAAACAAAAAAAATCTGTGACTGATAGTCTGGAAAATATGGCTGCATTCTTATAAAAATCCAAATCAGAAAAGTCAGGTACTTTGTTGCAATCTGACTTGAAGATATCGTACAAGTATTCTTGGTATTTTCTCATCTATTAAGTGAAGAAAATACAAAACTAAATAGTTCTGATTTAGTGTAGTGCTAATTTCCAGTTATGCTCGTCATATAAAAGTGTCTTCCTCGTCATTGTCTCTGTCAAGATTTCTACATCCATTAGATGGCGATATTACTTTGACTTTGTCGACCTTATTTCTGTCGGACATCTTCTAAATCCAGTGGCTGGTTTTGAGGATGAGATGAAGAAATTAATCAGGAAAACGCATGTTTGTTACCCAGGCATTGGTCCAGTTCAAATTAAAGCTAAAATGTTTGTCATGGCAACAGATTTCTATATCAAAATCATGCTTTTGTTTTTGTTCTGACAGATTGAATAAAATTAAATGAATGAGGTGATTGCCCCTTTTTTCTTTAATGGTCATATCCCTCCTGCTGCTTTTCTTGCAGATCTCATTGAGTATCGATGTGAGAAGGTATGACTGCTGTAGGTCAAGTCATCCCAGGCATAACTTATCTGATCAGGATGTCGACTGTACGTGCTGTCAGCATAAAATCATAAAGTGTGAAGATGTGAAGATGTTCCATTAGAGATCGACTGCTTTATCAGCTCCAGTTCTACACCTTTGCTTCCAATTAGCAAACTTCATTACAGTATCCAGCGGGCTGGAAAAATGACATTGTTCTGCAGCCGCTGTTGATTCTTCCTGTCAGGATCGGCCTTGTCATAACCTCTTACGAAGGAACGAACGGTCGGTGACCCAGATGTAAACAACGGTGGAAATCCATCATCGTAATTCAGAGCAGAAGACAGGAGTCTTATGGCAGTCCTAGATGGGAAGAGATGTTGAATAACAGTTTAAGGAAGTTTGTGAACTAGAAGGAATTTCTTTTCCACATTCCTGTTGGATGCATCAGTATGTCCATCTGTCAGATTAAATTAAGCAATATACTCTGTACAAGCTGTATGGTCTGACGTCAACAACCATGCCATTATGAATCATTATAAACATACTTACTGGAAATAACCTGTCTGAATATCACTTTCTAGTTGACATAATTTTGTATAGATTTGGACATTTTAACTGATTTGAGGGTTTTAAATGTCTGGTAATGTGTTTTCCGACTGAAGAAGTCAGAGCTGTAGAAACTGCATATGAATTATGTTGTTTGCTAAAAAGTGTCAAAGCATTTGGGACTCCTCAAATAATTACTGACAGTTACTTTGCAAGCGACTGGTTAGCACTGTTCCTCACTTCCCTGGTTTGAACCCTGCTGACTTCCTGCTTTTGCATATTCATGGTGTGATTTCGTCCAGGGTTTCATTTCCCTCTGATATATTCACATATTGTAGATCTGACATGAGGTTCACAGGTTTTTGTTTCCTGAGGGGGAAAAAATAAGATGCACTTCTCTGAGCAGTTTTCCTATTTTCTTACAGCATGGAGGAGACGGTGCGAACGTTACTACAGAACCAGGACTCACTAGAAGGTCCCAAGGTGGATCCACTGGACCTCATGAAAGCATACAAGGTACCACAACCCTCTCCCCTCTGCTACACAACGCTTCCTTCAGTATCATCAATATAATGATACATTTGTAAGAACGCATCTTTGCTCCTAGCCATGAATCGACTGAAGCCTTCAGACTTTCAGAAGAAGGTGGTCGTGGAATAATGTGAAACTGTGATAAGAGAATATGCCAACAATTGATTTTTTTTCTCCCCTCCGCTTTTCATCACCCCAATTGCAGATAGAGCTCAGAAACCTGGGGGGATTATTTACTTTCAGATATACTATTGATCTCCCCTTGCAAAATGGATTTTCAAATCTTTTTCTGATGATGCCTTTATGTTTTGAACCAAATTTAAAACATGCTCTGTCAGGATCACGATGGCAGGATTAGCTTTATCGTGTGCAGCTTTTAATACACATCTGAAAAACTTATCAAAGCACAACTTTGTGGGGTGTTCTGTGATTTAAGAACCTGCTGTGGTGGCACATTTGAAGCGTGACTGTTGTTTTAAGTGTGCACTGTGACAGTGTGCTGTTAATCACTCAGAAAAAAGAAGATTCACGGTTCAAACCTGCTGGCCAGCGGGAGTCTGGGTGGAGTCTTCTCCAGGTGCTGGTGTACTTGTTAGTTAATTGGTGACTTAAAATTGGATAAAGGTGTTAATGTGTGAATGTTTGTGTCTGTGTTAGATTGCTTTGTGAACTGTTCAGTTTTAAAGGTGCTGTAGGCAGGATTTTGCTAGTCAATGCTAATTTTTCTGTGTTTTCTTTGGATTAAATGTTACAGTATCCATTGATAATCCTTTAGGAGTGTAGCATAATTGCACTACCGCGAGGGTGCAGCGTTTCCATCTGTCTCTGTTCTGAGCTGAAAAGGAATCTGAACAGCTCCAGGTATCTTTGACCAATCAGAAGAGCCCCTGAGGCTCTAACCATGATTGGTCGAGGGGCATTCGTCACACGTTCTTGTGGGAGGGGCTTAACTTGCGTAAGGGCGTGATGTCCGAGAAAACAGAACAGGATTGGCTGTGCTGGGTTTCAAATCGCCATCTTAGATGGGTCACGGCGGAGATGCCGAATCCTGCCTACAGCACCTTTAAGTTATTTTTTTTCCCCATCTGTTAGAAAGGGCAGGCCCCAGACCCCATAAACCTGAAGTGGAATTTAAAGAAATGGTTGGATGAAAGAATTGAATGTATAAATGATGGATAGATTGATGAATAGATAGATGGAAGGGTTGTTGATGGGATGAATCTAAGGATGGACCAATGAGAGATGGCTGGATGAGTAATTGAATGGGAGACGAATGGATGACTGAACTCCATCAATAGATGGAGTGGATAAATGGAAGGATTGATGAACAGAGGGATGGTTGGATGAATTTTACCAATTCATAGCACAGAATAGACCTGTTTAGATTAATAAATTCAAGCCTTGTCTGATTTTGTGTAAGATCTCATATTTCCATAGCCAAACATGATATGTATTATAATCTATATCTACCTCATAGTTTAATTTACGATAGATGTTGATTCATTCTGGTAAAACCTTCACAAAATAATGTTCTGCTTGCCATCTTTATGAAAAAAGGAAATGTTGCTCTTATAATTGAAAAGCAACCAGCTTTATGTGGAAAGATAGAGGAAGGTCCACAGATTGTTTGAACAGTGTGAGGACACACGCACACACATCATTAGCTTTAATGTCATTTATGAGTTGTGTTGGTGTGATGCGTGGCTGAATGTGCAAATCATGAGAACTAATGAACCCTGAAGCAAATGCAACAAGCCACATAATTACAAGGCTCCACTTTATCAGACTTCCATCTTTTGCATGCGACTATTTGTCTTTCTTTTTGTAGAATCAAGACTTTATAATATTCCATTTCTGCAGTTTTTCACTAATCACTGCTGCAAAGCGCAGAAAAATGCAACACCACATTAATGGCCAGTCACAGCCACGCTTCATCATTTGATCTCAAAGGAATGGAGTGCCAACGGAGGGCAAAGCAAGCATTGGAGCACAAAATGTGTGTCACATAATGATTCACGGCAAGTAGAAGACCATGTTAGAACATTCAGTGAGTCTGAATCAGAAAAACAGGAGACCTATATCCTTCAACAACAATACGCTGGATCTCGCTGCATTATTTTCTCTTAAACTATCAAACAAGACCGGAAAACCTTTTTTTTTGTGTGCATTCATTGGATATTACAATACCTCCACAGAGCTCATTGTGTACAAAGGCCTGCCTGTGAATTAAATCTGAAAGAGCCTCCAAGACCCTGTTCCACTCTGCTTTATGTATCTGAACAATGCATGATAGTAAGAATGAATATCTGCCTGATTTAAAAGAAATTCAGCTCCAATTAGAGCCCGTTCGGCTATTTCCAGAGCTGAGTGTAATTAGATTGCATGTGTTGCTCTCGACCTGTTTTCTTCTTCCTTTTTCATTTTTTTTTCCTTACTCAGATTCTTTAAAGTGTATAATGTGATGTTTCTGCCACGAGCCAAATCAGAAGCCAGAGTTAAAAATGCACACTGTGACCCGGAGACAAACTGAGTCAGGCGACACAGACGGAACAAACGAGACGAAGCGTCACTTGAATCATTTTCTTCTTAACGCATAATGATAAGGACGAACAAAATTGCTTCGTGAGCCCACTGACACCTCCTGCTCTGCCTCAGTGCTGCCTCACCTTCCATGAAGCTATTAATCTTTAAAAAAACCATAACAGGAACTCGACTCACGAATCCCTTGCACACTTCAGCACTTAACAGCTCATGCAGGGATTGCTCGGACGCGGAGCGCCAAAGGCATCCAGCTCAAGTCCTTCTCCTGACCACCGGTTGAACACAAGTCAAACAGTTGGTTGTGCTTC
This sequence comes from Salarias fasciatus, assembly GCF_902148845.1. Classification (NCBI taxonomy): domain Eukaryota; kingdom Metazoa; phylum Chordata; class Actinopteri; order Blenniiformes; family Blenniidae; genus Salarias; species Salarias fasciatus. The sequence goes on from NC_043760.1 coordinate 10,531,374, forward strand.
AGTTGTCATCTTGTCCACTGGATTCAGAGAAAAGTGTTTGGCCTGTTAATGCTCCGTTTCGATGGGCTTTATCTCTGCACCATCTCACTCTGGTGGAGAGAGTAAAGTCTTGATAGCAGCTCTTTTTACTTCAGAAAGAACAAAAGGACTCGAGAGTCCTTTGACAGGAAAAAGCCCAGGTGAGAATGCAACTGTATGTCCAGTGACTGAAAATGCTTCTCAGCTGCTGCAATACTGTGCAAACGCAACAGATTTTTTTTTTTAATGATCTATGAAGGCTTTTGCAACAACATACACAACACACAACATATAAAAACAGGTCTAGAAAAAGATGTGGAGAAATAACACAAATAACATAAATGATGTCTTTAGTGTATTTGTATTCATTAACATGCCATATTGATCTCGTCTCCTCGATCATGCAAAATCTACAACCTGCAATGTCATTTACATGCTTGTGTTGTTTATTAATGCATCTTTATTTAAAGGATGTGAAACGAGGTTAGAGATGCTGATGTTATTGTCAGGAGGAGGAGAGTCATTTCCTCAGTGTGCTTTATGCAGGATCTTACTAAATCAGGCCCACACTGTGATGCACCATGCATTGCAGCAATGGACAACTTTTATAATTGCCAGGGCTATAAAAATATCCCCCCTTACAATCAGGGAGCCAAATACTGATCAAACATCTCTGCAACTAAGATATATGATAATTGTGGCTATTAATGTATAAAAATAACAAACTGGGTATCTTTGAATTCAGTTAGATTCGATTGTGTTGTATTTTTCACATTAAAAAGCATTTATAAAAACAGTAATTACAGACGATTTACTATAGCTTAGGGCAAAAATGTGAGTAAAATTATTTGTGAAACTAATAAAAACTGGCTCAGGTCCAGAGATGAGAGAGGTTCACAATGTAGACGTTCATGTACGTTATTTTAAAACCTTTCTGTCTGCAGCAGTTTGAACCACAGAGGCCCCATTTTCTATTCAGGACCCTGTCACTGGTTCACAGTGGTACTGACCACTGCAGACCAGGAATCCTCATCCTCGTCATCATTAATTATTCCTGATTTGTTTTTTCTTATAGTACAATAAGGTACCTCCAGTAGTGGTAAGTAATGCCAGTGACATGAAGTTGTCTTTGGGAAAAACAAGCCTGAGCACACCACACCCAAATGTCCATCATTTTACGACTTGTTTGGCACGCAGAGAAAAATGAGTGTTGTAAATCTGGGATCTTTTTACCTTGGAGTGCCAGTTTGATCTCCTCGTGTCAATGAGTATGCAATAATAAAAAGCAAGGCGTTGAAAAAAATTATGCATTTAATCTTTCGTAGAACTTTTCTCAGTTCACCTGAAAAAGTTTCTTTCATTTTGCAAATACCAAATGGAGCAGACAGACCTGGAAGGAAGGAAGGAAGGAAAGAGAGAGAAAGAAAGAAAGAAAGGTTGACTGCCTCCAGTACGTTCACTTTGTTTTGGAAGAAGGCCATGACATGATTGAAGTAATTACTATATAACTTATTACATTTACAGCGCATTTTCTTTCACATTGTTTGATTTGTGACTAATAACTGGCAGAAAATCCCGTCTATAAAATCTACGAGCCAAAATAAGCTCCGTGCTCATCGATGTGACGGAACAACACAATCAGCTCCCACACACAGGTGGACGGTTTGACGTCACCCATGAATGCTTTATGGCATTTAATAAGTACTCATAGTAGCTTAAGGTTAGTACTTGTACTCATATTTTAAAAACTTGTTTTTAGTGCATCCCTAGTTTGCACCTACTTGTACCTTGCATGGAAACTGCGTCATTTTTTCCTTTCAGCCATTTCTGTATAAACAGAGTTAGTTCCTTGGAACCACATCTTCTGTACTTTGAACTGTATTTCCTTTCTGCAAAATAAAGATGCTTCAGACTACATTTGAATTTTTTTTTATCAGGAATTCGTAGCGCGAGTTAGCAGTTTTGGAGCTGCTTTCACCCAATCATCTTGCCAAGATAATTCACTCAGTTCTTTATACAGTTTTTCTGTTTGTCGCACTTCAACTTTCAGAGCATTAGCAGAAACAATACAAGTCATAAGTAGAAAACTTTGGGTGGATAAATCTCTAAAGTCAACCAAAGTGGAAGTTTTATGTATGTACTGAGGCAGAAGTCAGTGGGTCGTTCGTCAAGATTTATTACAATTATAAATGAAAGTCGAGAACAAAGAGAATTTAGTTTTCATTTCGTTGTGGCTGTGAGGCATGAAACTTTGATCTGCTCTCTGGTTTTCAGGACAAACTCCTGGAGGAGATGTGGAAACAGCAGGACAGTCTGGAGGGTCCCACAGCCACGGCGGCGGAGATGCCCACCTCGCCCGAGGCCAGTGGCAGCGGATCAGAGGAGAATTCAAAGGACAGCAATCCCCTGCTAGAGCGACTCCGAGCACTGGAGGTAAAGTGAATTGCATGGTCCACTTCTTACCCTTCCCTTCACTGTTCCCCCTTCATTTTCACCCCCACTCCTCTCGCGCTTCCCCTCTCCCCCTGAAATGTCAGATCAGTCGATATATCGTGGGTACTTCAATTAAATGCGCTTCACTTGGCATCTATGGAGGATGAGGGTATGTCAGCAGTTGAAGGACGGCACATGGAGCTGTTTGTGAGAAGACTGAGCTTTGGAGTGAGGGTCACATCTTCTCTGATCTCTACCAAGTTTTGTTGTTTCCTTTTGTATGAGGTATTAGATCAGACGTGAGGTAAAACCTTGAGAGGGTTTAATCCACCCTGCGGGACAACTCGAAACATGTAAAAATGAATGGCAAGTTTTCATTAAAAGTCACTTTTGGCACAGTGAGAGTGAAAGTCAGAACTGCAGAGAAGACAGCGAAGAGATCGGTAGAGCAGCTGTGAAAGGTAGCTATCTTTATTGTTGGTGAATTAGCATGAGCATAAAAGCCATAACATAAATCTAACTGAAAACATTCGTGCTGAAGGCTGCAGAAAGTGAGGAGAAAAGTCACTGTGTGATTTCAGACTGCCTTTGTTTTTCAGACGGAAATTCCACATTCTTCAGAATACATTTTATAAATAATGTCATTAAATGTGAATGATGTGTAGATGTAGTTGTGTTTCTTACATTAAACTGTGGCGTCTGCAGTATTTAAACATTATGCCATCACATTTAAATCCAATTGGACTGTATGTTTCCCCTGATCCACTGAGCAGTTCAACCTGACACTGCTGGTCCAAATGCCTCTGATGATTAATTTGCCGTAGTTGTACAAACTGGATTTCAGCTCCTCCAATATACTGCATATATATATTTTTCCAGATTGTAATTAAAAGTCTGTCTTACTTTTTTCATTGTCATTAATTTGAAAGAATCTCTAAATTGTGAACATTCTTATGTAGCTGCAGGCAAAATTGCTCATGCATGAGATCCCTTGTCTAAATGGGTTATTATTGTGACTGGATGTCTTTAGAAAGCTTTCACAACACTGGAAACAATGTGATTATTATGTTTTCATTTAAAAAAGTGAAGTGTAATTGTTATTAGGTTATACCAGTTTTCAATAAAAAAATAAAAAATAAATAAAAATCTGGACTCCTGAGGGCCCAATTACCCCCAGCATGCATCTGCCTGTAGTAACAACATGGTTTGAGGGGAGCTTTTATCGCTCAGTCCAGTTACACCAACAACCAACATTTCACTTCTTTCACACCTTTGGCAGTAACAAGGTCAGGAAGAGGTTGGCCACTCGTGTTATCGCTTTGGGACCTCCCAGGAGGTTTTTGTAGTGTCACTCCACATTACTCGGTCTTAAAATGCAAATAGCTGAAGGCTAATCTGCTTCAAAACATTCGGGAAATCAATATTAAAAGAGGAATTTGAAGTACCCTGTGGTGCAAATATTAAAACATGCCAGTTACAGATACTGTGCACCTTTATGTTGTTAGCAAACTAAATCATGAGTGTTCACTGTTTAAATTCAGCAACTCTCCAGTGATTGTTACTATTGATATGTCATGCATGTGTCTGTATGCTGCATTTAAACACTGGGGAGACATGCAAATGACAAACAAGCAGTGCGTTTTTACCCTGCCTCCATCCGTCTTTGAATAATACAGGAAAAAGAGACCCCATTATGTTGAAGAGTGGTTCTACGGGCAGGGAAACTGCCGAAGACAATGGAGTTATTCATATCCAGGAGGTGATAATTAAAAGGCTGACAGGGTAGTTAACATTTGGAGTCAGCGTTCCAGTCGAAGGTACAGTACGCCCCTCTGTTACACCTTCCCGGCTCAAAAGGTAATAGGACTCACCATCTGTTGAGAGGTCTCAGGCAGCCATTATTGATGGCTTTTTCTTTATCTACTGCAAAGCACAGACGGGGAGAAAAATGCAGGAGAATTCACTCCTTATTCTACGTCGCCTGTTATATTCTGCAACACAGAATGTGGTTTCCTGAAAGTATCCCTGTTTTATATCGTGTGGCTGTCATTATTTTCTTTTTAATTTGATTAATAATAGCTGGCATGTTGGGTTAGTGGCTCATATTATTGGGATATTTGTGACAACAATTGGCATCAATATGCCTAACAGATTTCAAAAGTCAGTAACTAGCATGAGAGGATTTTTAATTTATAGATCTGAAAAGTTGTTAATATCTTATAAACAAGTGTTAACAATGAGGACATCCCACAGTCAGCCATAGCTTAAGACTTGCTAATAGAAAAAACATTTCTTATAAAAACCCATGCAAGCAGAGAACAATAAGCTTCAGGCATGAACAAAGGCGAGAACATTCATAAGGACAGACAATGAAGTTGGATTACTGTTATGAGTGACTCTCAGCTCTAAAACTACCAAGTTCCAGGAGAACATAGACTGGGAGTCATGACACCCTGGATGCACACACTGTTGTTATTTTCCATTTTCTCAAACATGTGCAGAAGAATTGTTGACTATGGATGTGATGTGCATTAGTTCCATGGAGATGAAAGCAGAGTTTCCCATTGTGACATGAGAATTTTGTATAAATCTTTGTTTTGGAAGTCCCTGTCCACGAGTTGAGTTTGGATGAAGCAGGTTTGTGGTTATAGCTTTCTGATTTGTTATTGTTCTGGACTCTGATTGATTCTTTTCTGGGTGGTAAAGATTCTCTTTTTTCGTGGTTTTTTTCAGTACTAGTTGAGGCCAACGACAATAGATTGACGCTTTTTTAAGCTATCTGTGCGTCCATCCTCAGGCAGCTTCACACCTGTGACTCATCTGACCCAAAATGGATCCACAGTTCGAATGTGCCCTCAGCCAATCAAGGTGTTAACAACCCCACGAGGGGGTTAGAGGCCCAACACTCCCCACCAGTCACAAGTGAATCAGCCTTTTAGATGGGAGGTGAAAGATGCACAGATAACACTTATGTGCATTTGTGTCATGGTTTATTGGATGAAACACGCCTGCAGTGACTGAGACACAAAGATTGTCACAGCTACAAAGTAATCCTCTACAATGACTCATTACATTTTAATGTGCTGTCTCTGGGTATTTTACTGTGCAACAAGAGTCCATTTGATACAAGTGAAGATCAGTACAAAAAGTTGCAATTTGTGCAAAAGACGAAATTAACAGTTACTACTTGCATGCCATTTCCAGACTGACTCTGATTTGAGTGATAAATAGATTTTTGTCTCCTTCTCATTATTGAGCACTGCATAAACCAACACCTTAGGATGCTGAAGATGTTTTTTCAACTAATGGCCCTCATGAGTTCTGTTAAAGGTGCAGTTGTGGACCATTCCCCACCCAATACTGGTTCAGTGGACCATTATCGATGGCTGTCAGCAGTAGTGATGTTGGTGGGGATGACTTTCCTTTCTCTGCTGGCAGATTTTCATTGACTAGAAGGAATGAGATCTATCTTCATTTTACATTAATTGAAGGTGATTCGCCTGCAGAAGACTACAAATGGACAACACTGTGTTAAAAAGATTAAAGTAATGCAAAGATGCATTAAACATGAGAGCTATGAATGCCAAGATGACACACTGCAGGTGTGATCTCATGCTGCAGAGCACATTTTGGCTGATAGCAGACTTTCTAAACAGTGTTTGGTCTGCAGTGAGTGGATTTATGTCTGTTTGCTTGTTGCCCACTCCTTCTCTGCCCTAGAGAATCCCTACCCCGTACCTGAACCAGGGTTTGAATCCTTTACCACAATCTATCCGTCTATCTGTCCGATCCCTTTTTCCCCTACTATCCCTTAACCTCAACCGGAATAGCAGAAACTCTCCACCTCTGAGTCTAGTTCTGCAGATTTCCTTCTGTTAAAGAGAGTTTTCCTTTTCACAATTTACTCTGACTGCTCAGTCTGATAGATTTTACTCTGAAAAAGTACCTTGAAATGACTGTGTTGTATTTGACTCTATAGAAATAGCACTGAATAGTATTTCACACGTCTGCCACTCTTAAGGATCTTTTTAGTGTCTTTTTAGTGAATGAGCTTCTTCGTATATTTTGTCACATGTCTTGCACTCAAATGTTTAACAGATCCAGCTCTACATTTACCTTAAGATTTACACAGGACAAAAGTATTTGTTCTGGGTGAAAGTGCTGGTCTTTATATCTCTTTATGCTTTGTTTCCTGCCTCAGTACATTGTTTCTGCCATAATTACTGTGAACACTGCCATAATCTTACATCTGGCCTTCAAAAGGTCAAGCTGAGACATAAAGACTGTAGCAGATGAAAAAAGCTTCTAATTATTGTCTGAACGTGGTTCGGGTGATTTACATGCAGAAATACGTTTTAGGTAATGGACAAAAACCAAGAACTGCCAAACAGTTTGGCTGTGTGTCTAATGTGTCGGCATTTCTAGGGACCAGTTTCAGTTTCAGAGCGGTTAATATGATTTGTCTGTTTTATTGAAATCTAACTACGCCATCACACTCTTCTCTTTTCCCTTTGATGGAATATTTCTTGCTAACACTTTATTAGAAGTGAGAAATGACACACTTTTTCATTTTTTATGGGTGCCAAAGTGATCAAGTGAAAATTAAAAGTACTTCAAGCTAATTAGCACACTTTAAATGGAATTTAAATGTTTTGTGCGGCTTCTAATCGCACACATTCATCTAATTTTTCACACAATGAAATTTAAACTGTGAAAATTCCCTGTGCTTGATTTATGACACATTACGCAATATATTTTGAGCTATTTGAGCATTCAGTTACACGGTTTTGAAAATGAATAATTCAAAACATATTTCATATGATAAGATTTTTTAAATGGATGCCGTAATAATCACAATCAACTCAAAACCTTTGAATTCAAATGTGTAAAAATTATGCAATTAACTAGAGTTTTCTTTCTTTTGTTTGTAGCTGCACCCTCATATATTTGCATAAACAAGGCAGAGAAAGTCTATTCATGTTGTTCTTATGGCTCTCTGACACCTCATCCGTAGAATCAGATCTGTGCTTTGTGATAAACGTCCATAATAATGGAGGTCAGCTTGTCGAACCACTTGAGAAACAATCCTTCAGATGACTTGTGACTTGTAGCAAAGCCTGTAATGACGCTGCTGATAAAGACGAAGGAAAAGGATTCAACACCTCTATAGTGACCTTGAGTGACCCTAGGGGCGCTCTCAAATGTATTATTATTGCAACACTGTGATATGTGATTCCCACGTATCGCCAGCATTTATACATATGTTCCAGTAGTTCCAGCACAGACGCTCGTTTCATTGATATTTGATGTCCTCTTGTTGTACTGCAAAGAAACAGGAAAACTGAGCCAGTCTGACATTAGTGATGATCTCTCAGAGTAAAGTGCCACCCTAAATTACATCCATTTTCTTGCACACTTTGACGACCATAATGGATAATCCTGAGTGTATTCTGTGGTTTTTATGTTGTTGCCTCTTCACGGTGGCTGCCTTTACTTCTTCCACTGTGTGATTAAACTTTAATGCCAAACTGGAGAAACATTAGCGGGTTCCCCTCTTCATTTAGTCTGAAACTACTTCCCAGTCATTACAGCACACTTGGGTGGCTTCCCTATAATTTCTCCATGAAAGATGAAATATTTGGTGAAAAAAAAGATGAATATTAAAAACAGACCGAACTTGCTGTGCTTTCCAACTCGGAGGAGATTTGCTGACTCCTCTTGATTTGTCTGCTTTTAAGCCATTTTCAGTGAAAGTCTTTGGCTAATTTGCTGTTTGATTGCTCGATAAGCTAATGGCTATCTGTGTGTGAAGAAGCGCAGTTACTGCCCTCATCTGTGTATAAAATTTTAAATTGCTATAAAAAAAATATTGACGTGGCAGATTAAACTTAAGAAAAGTACTTTGTCTTGTTGTTTGCTGCTCGCTGTGTTGACACAAAAATACTGCAGCATTCATAAGTCAGGCTTGTATTTATTATCACAGCTCTTAAAAAAATTAGGTTTCATTCACTATTGAAGTCGTGCGCCACATGATTTTTTTAAGATCCAACAGTGACGATGTGTAGATTAAGAAAACTCTCTTCCCCACCAGACCGATACGACGACTGCATCACTGCAGCCGCTGCACCGATCCACCTGTCAATATCGTGTTCCATCCTTCCTCCAATCAGGAACAAAACCAAAAAGATACCCCTTGCCCCTTAAAGTACTTGTGGCAGCAATTTGTAGTTTTTGGTCATTTTATGCTCTTGGCTTTATGCCACCAGGTTTCAGACAATTAGAGCAAACAAGTAATATTTAATATCTTTCAAAATCACACACATTTGATCATGGCGATGATGACTTTCTCCATCATTAACCATTAAAATGATAACCATTTCAATAACATTGTATCCTTATTTAATATTTACATATACACATTGTAAATTAATTGCACTTTAACAGTTTTGTCCTTCATAAATAACAGTTTGTCAACAGCACATGTACGATAAAGATAAATGTGAGATGTATTGTATATTTGACACATTGTAGCACAATGAGACTTTAAAATTAATCTGCACTATAAATAAAATGGATTATTATTGTGCTTTGAAAGGTGTGTGAGCACTACGCATGTCAGCTGGAAGTGTATTTTATCTGTAAGGCTGATTTTAAGCCTGAATATCACATTTACTGACATCAAAATAACTGTTACTTCATTGCATGTGTTTAGTTGCAATCTACATTATAATTTGGTAATCAATGGAGTGCATCGATAAAGATGATGCTTGTACAAACCCTCCCTGACCTTTCTGCGGACCTCCAGCCTAAACAGTGGCCTTTGAACAATCCTGACCATCTCTAAGAAGTCAGCGACTCTGAGCGATCATGTGTTTTATCATCAGCTCAGCTGAAACACTGCGGTGATTATCTCGGGCCAACTGAGCCATTTCAGGGATTTTTTTTTTTTTTAAGGCAACAAAGACGAGTCGCTCGCAGCGTTTAAGTGGAAACGTGCCAGCTCAGGTGGCCTGGCCTTTAAAGATTTACTGGATTAATCATTTCACTGGAAAGTTCCCCCCCGAGTTTCCCAGAATGGTGTCTGGTCCCCCGTCGGGCGAGACCTCTGTCAGTAATTGAATTATACTTGGGATACCTCCGGCCGGCCTTACAGACACAGCGAGGGGCTGCAGGATGGAGTTTGGATGCCTGAAATTTAAAGCATCATTTATTTAGAGCCGTCTTTCTCCGGTGGAGCCACAAATCCCACAGAGCTGCAGGCGGAGAGGCTCCATGAATCCAGCGTGTCGTGTCTCCTTCACCCCACCGAGAGGAAATCACATCAGGAGCTGGAATTCATTGTCTCGCGTGTTTGTCCCAGACTCACCTATATTTTCATGTTTTACATGACTTTCTGTATTTCCTGCGCAGGCGGAGAACTCTGCTCTGTCCATGGAAAATGACAACCAGAGGAAACAGTACGAGCGCTGCCTGGACGAGGTGAGCGTGTCCCGCTTTCATGAAGAAGCTGTAAAGGAACCAGAGGTGGAGCGGACATGCTCTCCCTAACAATGCAGACTGTTGGAGTCGTTCCACTCAAAATTACACCAGATGACATTATAATGAAATCATTTTGAGTGCAAAACCTTTAATGAAAAGAAAAACATAGTCCTGTTTTAAAGACTATAATTTATGATATTTAAAAAAGTCCAATTAAGGGCTTAAAAAAAAAATTGCATGAATATGTTCTCGATATGTTGACATGAACTCTGAAACTTGCTCAAAATCCATTGCTGGCATCAATCAGCAGTGATGAAGTGATGCTTCATCAATACCTGGTGAAAATAAGAAAAACATCTGGTTATTTGCTTTAAATCAGTGGGGTGGGATGAGTTGTAAGATATGTTGCACAAAGACGGTGAGTATGAGCCCACATTGGTGAAGTTAGGAAAATCAACTCCAGCTATAATGTTATTGCAATGCATATGTCAAATATGGGTTTCTTAGTCAAAAATATGTTTTCCTTCCTTCCTTTTTTCGGTACCAGAAACCTGCTCCAGATCTTCATTGTTTCAGTAATAAAAAAAGACAATCAGTACTATATTTTTCCCAAAATTTGAGGGAGGCAACACGCAGCATGGTGTTTCTGTTATCGGATGTAGGTTTTCTACTGTCAACTTTAAAGAAAACAAATTTATTTAAACCTGTACAGTGTAGCCATTTCAAGACTTCTACTGATTAAGTTCTATTCTTTTTTTTTTAAAGCATGTTTAGCCTTTTTAACTATTATTTATTATGGAAATTGTTTGCATTCCTTTTCTACTCCTTCTCTCCATTGAGGGATAGAAAAAGGATTATCTTGTCTTATCTTAGCCTATCGAATCTTTTTTGCACTCTTTAGCCCTAAAGTTAGGATTGCTGAATAAAAATCTAATCTTTAAAAGACAAAGCATACAAATCTTTATTTACATACCATATATATGGAAGGGAGCTAATTGCAGTGACCTGAGGCTCGTCGGGGACGGATTCCTCCCTGCCCTGAGCTGCTGAGCATGGCAGGAGGTGTGTGGTTGACGGCCTGGACAGGTGGAAGATTGCTGGTAGGACTGGTAAAGTTCCCAGCAAGATGAAAACACTCCATGTCCCGACTATCAGCATTCCTTTCTCCTTGATGACACTCTCTTCCTCCTTTTCCCATCTTTTCTCTAACCATCCGCCCTGCACCACTTTATTCTCTCACTAATGGGCTTGTTACCATGGAGATCGCTGCCTGTGAGAATTCAATGTATTCTGGCTGAGGACAGACAATTTCAGAGTTTCTGCTGTGGGATTAATTTCTCTTCCCCTGCTTTTCAGTCTTATTATGCACATGAATCCCTTTTCTTTTTCTGTCCTTTCGGAGGCTGGGAAGCATTGAGGAGGCCTCCTGCCATGGTCTGAAGAACCCGGCTGACTGGTTCTGATAGGAAGATGAAAGAGGAGGAGGGAAATCATTTTGTGGCACAAAAAAAGTGGAAACATGGTTATTATCCCCAGTGTCAGAGTGTAATATATGCTTCCACTTCTGAAGTCTAAATAAGCACAAAAGCTTCTTTATTTCTCCTTATTCTCCAAACTGAATAGAACTTTATTCTCAGAGTGAAAATTAGAGCAAAAGAAAAAGAAAAGAGCGATGTTATCTGAAAAAAAAAGTACATTATTAAGTGTATCCTCTCTTAGTCAGTAGTTCATTTGAATATTTTCCAGTCAGTATTTATATTTCATGTGCTGAGAACAAGCCAGTAACAGCAGGCAACAGTTGTGTAATTCTACAAACTGATGCAACATGCAGTCAGTTTGTCCTCACAGACGCCCGTAACGCTCCCTGATGATGTTTACACAGAGTCAACTTCATTTACCCTGCCCAATGCATGGTCCGCAGGTCAAAACCAGCCCTTTGGGGGATCCCAACCTGCCCTGCAAGATACAGGGATTAAAAAGAAGACACTAACACAGACATTTATGCCTGTCCTGAGGACAGACAAATTTCAGAGTTTTGTGTGTCCATTTATGCAACAACAGTACTTAGTATCACTGAAAACACAAATTTTGAAAATGTTCTAACTCCTCCATGGAAATTGGAGAAAATACGCTTTGAATACACTGCTGCTGCTCATGCACACCATGGCTGTAGTAAATAGGTGGCGACACATGCTTTGTTTTTATGATTTTTTGCCCGGCATGGTGTGACATTTTGCTAAAATTGTGCATTAAAATATCAACTGGTTGATGGTTCATAATAAGATATAAATTTGTTCCAAATGTACTCACGCTCCGTGCACCAAAACAAACAATAATGATTACCAATAATTCACCATAATGACACTCTAGAAAGTCATCATGTTGGCCATTCTGTATGTTTTAAAGGTAAAGAATATGATGACTGTCCCCTCCATTATGGTCATTTTCATAAGTAAACTGCACAAAAACTGTTAAAAAAGCTTTAATTTCCAATAAAGGCCATTTTTTAACATATTATTGATTGCAATGATTACATGTTGAAATGATTTTTTAATGCTACTTCAATCTATTGCTTTATCAAAGATCTTATTGAATGTAAGCTATTATTAGGTTTGCGGCTTTATTTCATTGACAAATGCCAAAATCATTGATTATTGGTGAGGAAAGTGAGTTTGATTAAACAAATTCACAGTGTCATTGCATTTAAAAACTGAAATATGTTAAACATTATTTCTCTGTGTTTTTTTTAGGTGGCAAACCAGGTGGTCCAGGCTCTCCTCACTCAGAAGGTTGGTCATCTCTAAATTCCAAGTCATTCGTGAAGCTTTTTCCCTCTCCTCGAACATTTCCTGGGGTCACACTCAGTTTTATATTCAGTCTCCGATGTCCTCGGCCTCTTCCTTGCTCCAGAGGTTTTTGTGGGCTGATTCTGAGACTGTAAAACCGTCTGGTGAATATGACGACATCTATCCGGCTAATTAAGAAAACATTCTTCTTGTTCAGTGGAAGAAAATTTCAAATGTGTTTATATTTAAAAAAAAAAAAAAAAAAAAAAAAAAAAACATTTAGATAGTTTGTTGAATTTTTGTCTTGCATGGTGAAATTTTGAATTTAATACAACAGCTCATAAACTTAGCATATAGCTTTGCTATAAAGACAAAACCTGAATCCTATCTTACATTTTTGAGGTGCCATCACTAGGATTTGGAATCACTTGAAACACACAAGCCGTTTTCAGGATTTTCACTCCTAAAAATAAATAAAACATTGGGGATATTTTGATATTTTAGTTGTTTGTCTTCGTTTTTTAGAGGGTTCAGCTGTTTCGAAATTTGAAGCCATAAAGCCTATTTTAAACGTTACACCATATTAATAACCACTTAAAATTTTCAGGTATTTTTTTTCTCAGATTTTAGTCATATCTAAAAATTACAGCCATTTTTGGCTTCTTTTCTTTTCACCCTTTCTTCTGGTTATCTTCATCGAGTCATTGATTGATTAAATGATCCATTCATTTATCCTTTTATGAGTATTGAGTTTCTTTAGTTTTTATTTAGGACTCAAGTTTTATTATTGAGGCAATTTTAACAGTTTTAGCTGTTTTACATTTTAAGCAATTTTTGCTTTGTTTGTCATTTTAGGTTTGTATTTCATTTCACCCTTTTGACATTTCATCATTTTATCATTTATTCTATTTTAGTAATTTCAAATATTGAAATTTTTCTTTTTGGGTTTTTCCCCTTCAAGGTTTTTTTTTTTTTTGTGGTTTGAATTGAAATATTTTGGCAATTCTCCAAATAAGATATAAAATGTTAATAAAAATAAGTCTGTTGTGTAAATGAAACAAAAGTTAAAAAAAAAAAAAGAAAAAAAACAGAAGTTTCCTTCCAGATAGTTCAGTGAGAGCATTATGGATCCGCCACAGAGGGGCTGAAGATCAAACAGGTTGCAGGTTTCAGAGCCCTGACCCCGAGGATTGACCCGTTCCATCTTTGATGTGTGTTTAGGACTTGAAAGAAGAGTGTGTGAAGCTGCGGACCCGCGTCTTTGACTTGGAGCAACAAAACCGCATCCTCAGCATGTTGTTTCAACAGAGAGTCAAGATGTCCTCCACTCCCGTCTCACAGGTACACACATGCATTGCACACACACATGAATCGAATCCACCCAGGATGTTTTTAATTGCAGCTGTACTGTTGGACTTGAAGCCTTTGCCCTTCTTAATTAATGCACTTACTTTCATAGCTGCTTGCTTGGAGCTCCGCCGGTCATTAAACTGGAATTACCACAACTTTCCTGCTTTGTTCCAATCATGTCGGGATTTAGTTTGATGTCGAACCGGACCTTGGCTCGTGGATGAAGCTGAACGTGTTTCTCTAATTGTGAACTTCTGAACCGTGGAGGAGATAATTGGTTAAAATCTGGGTCGGGATGAAGTATTGTTTACTTACACACACACACACACACACACACACACACACACACACGCATTCACACCAAAGGGAAATTTTTTGAGTCACCAATGAAATTAAACATGTTCTTTAAGAGTGCAAAACTAATCATAAGGTAAAAGAAATGTTGCTTTGTGATGGCTGGAAGTTGAAACGTGCATCATTTTGTTAACCTTTTAGCCATTAAAACCTCATAAATACAAGGTCATAAGATAAAAAAGTAGGAAGGCAGTTTGAAAAATAGATTGAAGATCGAAATAAAACTGTCAAGAATAATGATGAAATAAGAATGTAGTTCACTGGTAGACATATGGACATACAGGGTTTTTAATGTACTGCAGGCCAATGAATATAGCCAGTAGAATAAAGTCTATATTTATGTCAGCTGCAATGACAGTTGTTTATTCAATCTCTGAAAATTCCCACTTGTCCTTGTGGGAACTTCCAAGTGTGATTGTTTTCACATGGATTTTGACACTGTTATTATGGCGGTACAGTGGTTTGCACCCTCGCCTCATAGGAAGAAGGTCATGAGGTCAAATGCTGCTCTATGTTTGCCCTGTGGTGGACTCTCTGATAGTGAGCTGAGCTCACCCACAACGCCTCACCACCCTGAAGAGGGTATAAGAAGACGGATGGATGGGAAGTTCCCAGACACCCTTGTTTGAGTTTTTCATCCATTTATCTGTCTTCATTGCTGCTTTATCCATTGAGTATCTTGGTGCGGGGACTGGTGAAGGTCAGAGTCACAACCTGAGTAGAGCACATGTCCATGACAGGACAAGCACAGCAACACGCTCATATACACAGCCAGGGTCAATTCAGGGTCATCAGTTAACCGAAAAACATGCAAACTCTACATCAAAGACACAACCCGGACTCAAACCCGGGACCATGAGGGGAGGAAGCTTGTTTCATGCTTCACAAAACATCAAACTTAATCTTAACAAGAAATAGCTGAAATCCTCAAAATGGCATTTTCGCCATTATCTCCCCTCGTGTAAACTCATCTCATTTTTGCTTCAAATAGCTTTGGATGATTTCGAATATTTGAAGTTTATTTTTCAGATCTTTCAACATTCCTGAAAAGCAAAATAAAAACATTCCTCATTCCTTCCTCATATTTTATCACTGTGATCACTCAAACATGCCATTGTAATGCACTCCAGCACTTCCAGCGTGGTCAATATTTCATCTCTGCAAAAGGTAGAAAACAAATCTAACTTGCTTTTGTCACAGTGGTGCCCACTCAGGACCGAGACGCCTCAAACCTCAAACCTCAGTTTGTGAGCAGACATTCAATACGATGGCAAAACACTCAGGAAGTCCTGGTTGTCTGAAAATGTCATTTCTATTAAACACTGAGGCAAGGAGCCTGTTTCGAGCTCCTGAAATCACAACAATTACCATTCATTAGGAAACGTCCGTCTTCATTCATTCATTATCCTCTGTCATTGGTCCAAATTTGTTGGTAATTGATGTTTGATTTCCACTTTTCAAACACACAAACTGCAGCAACTGTCTGTGTTTCTACTCCTCCGTCTCTCTGCCTCTGCAGTAGCAGTAATGTGCTTTGAATGAGTTTCCCTGTGTGCACTGCAGGAGGGCAGAAAACAGGCTCTCACAATGCCATAATAAAACATTTTCTGGAGAAACACCAAAGCTGCAGACTGGAAACCTGTGGTAAAAATCACTGTTTAGTGTGTATGTCACAAACGTACACGCTTCTTGTAAACGCGGATCGATTTCTTTTGCAAGCTAACATGTCACAATCGCTGCTTGTAAAGCTCAATGAGGTGTTTGACAGATCAGATAGGTGAGAGGCACTGAAAGCATAAACACACAGTAATGATGTCTTTACATATTATGCTGTAGCTGGATCTAACAGGCATGTTCCCCTTTTGGATTTTTTTTTGATTTTAGGAACAAAGAAAAACGTTGATCTCCTCATCTTTTGTCTAGACAGAGAGTCATTACGGCTTATTTTTGTGCGCCCCACCAGAGTGTGTATTGCACCGATGGTATCGCTTGAAAGCCCATCTGTACCACGGCACCCTGTATAGCTTCATTTGCTTTTAAGTTTTTCCCCTGGCAGTGTTGGTCCACAGGTTGTCTGAGTCATTTTTCGAGCATTTTGGATTTGTGTGACCTGGCTGACGAGCTCCTCTCACATACTTTTATCAGTGCCGCACAATAATGAGACTGAGCTGAATTCCTGCTGTGTGATTCATGCTGGGCTGACGCATTTCTAACTAATCAAATTCATTTGATTTGAAGTATGTTCAAGTGAAGGGTGGACAAGCTTTGTTCAAAACAAATCATATCGAAGTGTCAGGGCCCTCCGTTGGCCGTTGTGTTTCTGCTGTTTCCGTGTAAATGGATATTTTTTTTCAAAACATTGCTGTGTAAACGTGACTATTCTCTGATGTAAAAGTACAAAAACAATGCATTTTCGCTCGAAACGTCGTGTTAATGGGGCCTTCAAATCATCAAACCTGGGTGTTATCACAAAGACCTGAACTGGTTTTACTTGAACTCTGCTTTGAGACTCTTTAAAGTAAACTTGAACCCTTTACTATTGGAACAAACTAATTTCCCAAAAGTTTTAGCAAAAACAGCAGCACCGCATAAAATGGACAACATGTTAGATGGTAAATTCTAAGTGTCATGTTTTTCTTATATCCCTACTATATAGTCATATTATCTCAGTGTTACAGCAATATAAATCTGTGATCAAAAATCTCTTACAACCTGCTTCTGATATGGTTTAGATACCCAATCAAACACATAAGCCGCAACAAAATATTTTATTGTCACTTGTTCTTTTAATTCTCACATCAGAGAAGATCTGTGGTAAGCAGTAACAACTACAAAGTGTGTGTGATCAGTGGATGTGGGGTCGGCTGGCACTTCTACCAAGAATAATTGGCAACAGATGATTATTTTGACAGACAGATGGTTGTTTCTGCATTCTGAGAGGGAGAGTGAAAGAAAAATGTGGATGACTGAGCCCAGCTTGTTAGCTCTTGATTTTAGTTATACATTCATAAAGGTGTGAGCCATATCAAACTGTAATGAGGATCTCTCGCTGCCATTGTACCAGCAGGAATACAAATGCTTATTGAAAGCAATTAGAAACACACGACAGCCTTTAAATGAGCGAGCCATTGAAGATGGCTGCACAGGGTGACAATTCCCCAACTCTTTACTGCTGGTAGTTTATCTACCATTAGCACGCATGATGCGCAGTATGACATGCAGCTCTAATCAGTGACCACATTGTGTTCAGATCTGTTGGTATGGGGATGACTATAAGCTGTATGCTGAATCATTATGATTTACTGAAGCTAACCAGATGGCTTTATCAAGGAACAGCCATAACATCGCATGTTGACAAGAGAAAAATCTTGTACACCAGTCTTTTACCGTCATCAACTCATCTGTAAAAGCCAAATGATTCCTTTCATTCATAGGACTTTGATGATGGTCTTTCGACGCATCTATATAATGTATGCAAAGTCCCAAAGCATGTCTATAAAGACAAGAAACTACAAGAGTTTTAAAAACTGAACTGTTCAATCCAGTTTGAGGCATCAGAGGACACAGTAAGGCTTTGCCATTTCAGTAAACTTCTAATAGACATGAAAACATTTTGTGAACATGTTGCAGCTCCTTCTTTACACCCTCTGCACACAAAGATGAAAATATTTCCATTCACAAGTTTTCTGTACAATCTGTTTGTGTTTAGCACTTTTCATACCAAAAAAAAAAGCAACACAAAGCACTTTGTAGTATTAGGAAAGATCACAAAATTAAAAGAAGCCCATCCCTCCCATCCACCATACAATCAATACACACAACTCCACACTCACACACACACACACACACACACACACACACACACACACACACACACACAGTCTTGTATTTCTATCCTTGTGGGGACCGTCCATTGACTCCCATTCATGTCTAGCCCCTAACCCTGACCCTTACCCTAACCCTAACCCACACCACAACAAAGCCTAACCCTAAAGAAATGTTTTTGCACTTTTACTTTTTTCAGTAACAACAACATGGTCAAGAAAACACTGTTTCTCCTACTTAGGACCGGAAAAAGGTCCCCACAAGGCACGTCATTCCACGTTTTGCTATCCTTGTGGGGACATTTGGCCCCAACAAGGATAGAAATACGAGAACACACACACACACACACACACACACACACACACACACACACACACACACACACACACACACTCTCTCACCACTTACTGCATAGCACATAGCATAGCATGACATAGCACAAAGAATTGTGGAAACACCTGCAGGGGCACCAGCACCAGGCCGGTGCTGGAAGACTTCAGGATCCGGGAGAGTCGATGTTGTAAAAACAGATCAAATACATAATAAGATGCAAGGCCGTTAAGAAGTTTAAAAACTAGTGAAAGAACCTTAAAATCGATCCTGAGACGGACAGGGTGTCAGTGCAGCGACTTTAGGACTGGTGTAATGTGGGCTCGCCCCCTGGTCCTCGTCAGCACACATGTGGTTGAGTTTTGTAATAAATTGAGATTTAAAATGCTCTTTTTTCTGGAAGACCAGAAAGCAGGACATTACAGTAATCTAAACAACAGGAGATAAAAGCATGCATTAGCACCTCCATGCTGGCCTGGGAGAGAAACGGCCAGGCTCTGGTTGTTCTCTAAAGATGATGAAAACCTATTTTTGTTAAATTTTCGGTATGTGTGATAAAATTCAGCTCAGAGTAAAAAGTCACACCCAGGTTTTTGATAGATTGTGCTGGTTTGGAATCCTGTGGTTTCAAAAAAAAGTTCTCTGGCCTTCAGGACCCATGCAATACACCAAAAATAGAGAAGAAGACAAAAAGCATAAATATGAAATCTTAAAAGAAACAATGTTGAAGCATGTTGCACACACTCTTCTCAGTTTCTTCCTGTTTCTTACACTGATGGAGGTGAAGCAGAAGATTTTTCAGATAAAACCCAGAAAATACTCGCTAACTGAACATAGAAGACAGTTATATTTACAGTGGTGTCAATACAATTCAGTGTACTTCATTAGAAAAGGCATTTAAATATTGACCTGAATGTTTTAATTTAATTAAATTGTAAACCAAACTTAATTGTACAGGCACTTCCTGGTTACTACCCACAATATAATCTTTATGTGAAAGTCATCGTCCTCGCACAACAACATATAAATCTGCCTTCTGCTCTAAAACAGGCCAGTTTCCAAATGTGCAAAATCATCACAGCAAGCCCAAACATAACAAAATGTAAAATGCAGCATTCACAACTATTTTATATCGTGCAATGTCCTGGTTTGTAATACCAAAAATATTGACGCCTCCTGACCAATCGGAGCTTTTAGAAAACGACTCACCTTTTCTTAAAAGATCTTGGTTAGTCTAGATCATGAGAGGAGCGCTTCAGAGAAGAAGAGTTATTAGAAGGAGATCCAATGCTTTTGAAATAATAAAATTAAGTTGTGTCATTGAGCACTTTGAAGTGTGTCTTTGTACTTCTTCTTGACTTTTTCCCAAGTAAGTTTAGCTCTACTAGGATTACATTTCAAATAATGAGGTTAATAATTACAATGGTCACACATGGCAGAACTGCTGAAATATTGAGTGTATGAAATGCACAACTACTTGTGCCGTCACGTTGAGGAATTAATATTCCAACACAAAATGCTCTCACAGGGGAGCTGACGGGAAACGTTTGTGCTGTAACAATGTAAAATTGAGTGATCGGAGTGCGGTCTGTGTTTCTTTTGCTCAATGAATTAATATCGTATAATCTCACAAAGTTACATTTTAATAGAGTCAGCAATTTTTTTCCAACCTTTCCTCTCCGCTTTTGCGTCTGCAACAGTGTAGCTTAGCCTGGATGAAGTTGCAGAATTCTCCATATTTTTGTCTGCTCCTCTGTGGGAGAGAGGACAGCCGATCAGTTTGTAGGCTGTGTTTATGACCCTCTGGAGCTGCTTCCAGTGCAGCTGGAAAACCAGCTCAGGATGGACTCCACCAAGCAGTGGTAGAAGGACACCAAGAACTCAGTGTTTAGATTATTCTTCCTGAGACTCCTCAGGGGTCTCTGATGTTCCTTCTTCAGGATCGATGTGGTGTTAGCAGTCCAGATCAGGTCATCACTGATGTAGGTGCCCAGGAAACTGACATCTGCCACCATCGCCACCCTGTCCCCATTTACTGTTATGGGCTGAATGTCTGGTTTACACCTCCTGAATTTCATGATGAGGTTGTTGGCGGTGCACCAGACTGACAGTCGCTCCACCTCCACCCTAAAAGCAGTCTCATCGCCTCCTGAGAGGAACCCCACCGCTGTGGTGTTGCCCAAGAACGTGATAATAGAGTTGCTCAGGTGGGTGACTGTACAGTTGTTGGTGTAGAGGAGGGAACTTACCACAAAGCCCCGTGGCAAGCTGGTGCTGGTTCTCAAAACTGGCAACAGGTGGGGTCCTACTCTCACCCTCTGTGAGTGGTCTGTCAAAAAAATCCATGATCCATTTGCAGTTGTTGTGAGGCAGACCCAGGTCCCCCAGCTTGCTCATCAGTCTGCTCGGCATGATCGTGTTGAAATCCCAGCTGAAGTCCAGAAACAGTAGCCTCACGTAGCTCCCTCGCTGTTCCACATGTGCCAGCGCGGTGTGCAGAGTGGCTGCGATGGAATCCTCCATAGACCTGTTGGCTCTGTACGGGATTGAGTTACTGGTGGGGGTTGAGTGTGGCTGGCAGGCACGAGGTGGTGTAGTGTAATCAACACTAGTTGATTTTTGCAGTCTCACACAGTCGAAAATGTTAAATCTTACAATCTTATATAATAAAAAATACTGAGAAATAAATGTCGTCCTTGCGTGGTACATTCAAGAGATTTAGCTATGCAGAGGACAAAGCAAGTTCTCCCAAATCAAGGCCAGCGTGTTCTCCACTTGTTCTGAGAGCTAGCCTAGAATTTATGCAAATAAAAGATGACATTGAACACAGAGTTTAGACTGCATGAAGAGTGAACAAGAGAAATCTGCTGACATCTGGCGAATACATGTGAGGAACATCCTGGACCAGTCTTTTGTCAGAGGAACCCTGATAGGAAAGTATGATTTTCCTTCACATTTCTCCACTTCCAATTATTGTTAGTCATGCTGAAATTTTTATAGAAACGTTTGTGCAAAGTGAAGATGTGAGTTCATCAAGTCTCTGAGTGTGAAAAGAAAACGTCCAGCATGATTAACATGCGCTTACAATGATGCATCATATCAGTAGGAATGATACAATGGTCCTGTGGAGAAGAGTGAAACTGAATTTAAGTAGCCACGGCATGTATGCTTGTATGATATTTTTATGTTTGGTTGTCAGTGCCAAATGGACTTCTCCTCAAGAGCCAGATCATGTCTGGGAACTGTGTATCTGCTGGGGAAACAGGAAATGTTTGTGTGCGTGAATTAATGTGTTGTGCATAGTCAGCAAAATCTTGTGAACACATGTTGGCTCTTCATCTGCGTCAGTGGTTTGTCGTTTGATTAGCTTGTCCAATTCCCTCAGTTGTCTAGTTGGGATAGGATCTTCGGCAGGTGCAGTGGAATTGAATGAGTTGGAGTCTCTGTCAGACTGCAGAAGTCTGTCAGTTGCCTGTGGGATATCAGCGCTTTCTTGTTTCCTTATGTCAGAATGAGTAGAGATTAGCAGAGATTAGCCGTAGACAGTAACTTAGCAGATCGTTTTCACATGGTGTGGAATCCATTCCTGGAGGACCAATATCCGTGTTGTGTTAGGTCATCATCTGGATTTCAAATGGTGAAAGACTGTGTTTTGGTCTGAGTCACCTGCGAATATGCATCAACACATTGAAGCTTCCAGCACGAGCACAAGTTAGTCAGAGGATGGAAAAAAACAGGTTTTTTTAGACCCCAGAAGGTTAGTCAGAGTGTAAAGGAGGGGCTGAGCAGTTTAAGAGACAGCACCACGTAAACAACCTTCACACAAGCTGCAGGTTATCAGCATGTTGGGTGATTCATTTATCAGGAGTGAATCCAAACAATCTGAGCCTGGTGGTTAATCAGAACAGTGTATCATAAAGGAAGATATTAATGCAGACAGAACATTTAACTGTTAACACAAAGTGGATGTGGAGTCCAGGAAACTTGTGAAGATGCAGTCAGAGACCTGTCCAGAGTGAGAGCATGATTGGGAGCATCCAGATCGGAATCATTTTTTAGTAAATTTTCGACAATAGGAAGACATTCCCAGGAATGACAGAACTTGTTTCTTGATGAGCGGTTGTGGTGAAGAAATTTGGTGTATCATGGACTCTGTCTCAATTAAAACACCTCAATAAGTTATTAACATCAGGACACATTCAATACCTGCAGAGGCGTTTGGAGAAACATATAGTCCAATTTGTGATAATGTGACATTTAGCTTTAGTGTGACTCTGAGAGGTTTAGCTGAGGTTATTACGCCTAAGTAACTTTTTATGTGTGGCCCACAATTACTTCAGTTAAATCAGATGGAGGTGTAAATGTGATTTGTTTCAGTGGATTTTGAATTTGAAATGTTCATTAATTGACTTTTAATGTTAGTAAAAAAAAAATAGGGATCAACAGCTTTAGGAAGTCTGTCTGTGTCTGTGTAAGTGCAGAGAAAATAAGGAAGGGGAAACAAGGTGCTTTCTTCTCTCTCCAAAGAAATCTCTTAAATAAACCGTGCAAGGACAAGGTTGATTTCTCAGATCTTTTTTTTATTGTATACTGTGTTATAAGAACATAAGTGACCACATCTCCTGCAGCGGAGAAAACTCCATTTGCAGACACACTTGTGCCTAGGATTACAAGTATGACAAACCCAGAGTTTTTAACGAGGCCTTTGATCCTTTGCTATGAAAGTCATTATTTTGAACTTGAGAACGATGTTGTTCCACTGCCAGAAAATAAACACTACATTATGATCGATTATATCTTGTCACTGTATCGATGCAGAACTGTCCACATCCACATTGCAACGCATGGTAGAAAAGAATAAACTTTACTCCCCCTGTACTGTCTATGGGTTGAGAGACAGAGAGAGACAGAGAGGACTGTCTTTTCAGGGCAGAATAATGTTTCACTGATAAACGTCAGAGTATGTGATTGTTGGTGTGGCAGAAACTTCTTCAGAGACTTTATCTTTCTGATGAAACTTCTTCGTGATGCAGACAGTTCCTTTGAAAGACTTGTTGTGATTTTTACCAGCGTATATGTTTCACCTCATGGTGATTTGAACTCCGATTGACAGCCCCCACATGTATTAATAATACCTCGGCTCTTTCTTTGTGTCTTTGTCATGAGGCAGATGTGTAATTGATGCAAACCAGAGTTCTTGAAGACAAAACCTTTCCAAACTCTTCAAATCCTAATGAAACAGCCCTTCTTTATCTTCTGCAGAGTTGCAATCAATATGCAGAAGGCAGGCAAGAAGTTTCCACTTGCTTTGTTTCTAAAGGTCTCTTTGAATTGTCAGGGATCCCAGCATGATTCCTGTCTTCAGACAAACTCACGTTATCTGTATTCAAGTAACCAGTTTACAGCTGAAGGCTGCATTGGCAATTAGCAAAAAATATTAGGATAATCCATTTTCCAGTGCCTTGGAACTCGGACTGGAAAGTCGTCCAAATCCCACACCAGCTCATTAAGTATGCTGCAAGTTTCTCAGAGCGAGATATGCTGTCCTTCATCTTTAACCTTTTCTGTAAAGGTCAAACTTGCAGACTGCGCTAAAAAGGGGATTCTGTCTCTGTAGGATTGTTGAAATCAACTCGGTTGTTTCTAGAGGGTAAAACATGGTACCTGTAGACATTTTCTCTTAGTGTCTGATTAAACAAGGTCTTACCGTTAATGTATGGATGATTTAACACAGTTGGAATCATTTTAATTGAGTATTAGCTACCCCAGTTTCTGTGTGAAATGCAGTCTGTACTTGTCAGATGAAGCACTCGGTTAAATAATTGGTTGATCATTTTAAAGTGAGAAAATCTTTAAATTTCACTCTTCCTCTTTGAAATTGTGAAGTTCAGAATGGTAATATCATAACATTGCTGGCAGCATCTGAATAAAAAAAACTTTCATGTGCCAAATGTTGAGACTTTGATTCACTAATGCAGCATTCCCAATTTATCCAGGAGGCTACATTTGTAGTGTCAGATAATTATCTCACGCCCAGAGCTTGAATATTAACTATAGCTGTTATATTTGTCTCTCAGTAAAGTCGCAAATAAAAGTTTAGAGAACAAGCCTTGCATTTAAATCATTAATTTCACTCTTTGGGGTTTAGTGATTGTTGTGATATGGAGAAAAGTTTCTGTTGTGAAGCCCTGCTGTGGCCACCTGCTGTGCAGTTATGCGGCTAATTTTGTTTGTGGCTGTGACTAACAGATTAACTCACGCAGCGTGGGAACCATGCGTAGAAATCTTTGCAAACAAGATCTTGAAATAAGTAAGAGAACTTTCATGTTCAGCTGTTAATACGACATTGCGTGAAGATGGTGATGTCTGAACAAACAGTGTAAGAATGTAAGGGAATTTTGATGATGTGTCATTAAAATTCGCCTGACTGCGTGTGTCTGTCAACCTGACAAATCTGAATTCAGTATTCCCTTTTAATGGTGGTCATGCTGGAAATCTGTGGATCTTTAACAGCTGCATGCTCCAGCAGATAGGCATTTACTGTAGTGATTCTCAACTGGTGGTTCATGACCTAAAAGTTAGTGTTTCTCACTGGATCACTGATTTTCACCTGGGTAAACAAACAGAAGTAAAAATCAACGTGGCATCTTGTAATTACACTCTTTACCATGAGGTGACAATAACTCATCATAATGTGAGTCGACAGTTACAATTAGAA
The DNA here is from genome assembly GCF_902148845.1 of Salarias fasciatus. Classification (NCBI taxonomy): domain Eukaryota; kingdom Metazoa; phylum Chordata; class Actinopteri; order Blenniiformes; family Blenniidae; genus Salarias; species Salarias fasciatus. The sequence goes on from NC_043760.1 coordinate 10,556,667, forward strand.
GGCCCACAACGTTTGTCTCGGGTCCGGTTTCCCCGACACTGTTTCTCGTGAAACACATCGTTTTTGTGTTTTTGTTTCAGAAAAGTTTAGCATTTTCACGGCAACGTTGTGAAAAAGACGTTCATTTATATGGAAATGGCAGACACACTGAAAAATCTGTAGCTTTCATGTTGTGCCACTTGTGGGTGATGCTGTTTGTTTTTGTAATCTAACCGCCCGCATGCCAGCAATCAGGCCAGAGCATAAATACAGACAGAAAATGGATGACATGCCTTGTACAAACAACAGGAAAAAAAGGAATAATTACATAAGAGTATGTTGTTCGTTGAGTACTAGCCTATGTGCAACCACCCAGTGCTCCCTTGAAATAAGCAAACACTGTATTAAAAAGTATTTAAAAAAAAAAAAAAAAAATCCTGTCTCAAGATAGGAATGCAGCAACAATGTGCCTGACCTCACTTCATTGTCAGATCAGTTTGGGCTAGAACTTTTTACTCCTGAAATTTTGAGGCTGCTGAAAGCAAATAAAGATGACAGGCGTATTCATCTGAAGTTTCCACAGACAGTGTCTTCGTCCTTGGTGCCACTTTGTGAGTTGTGTGACTTACCTTGTGTAAATTATGTTATTTCACGAGTTGTTAAAAAAAATATTGATCTGCACAGCTTTAAGCCACACACGGGTGTTTTTATGTGTCTGTGGTGCTTTCACGCCATTTATTTTCATTGTGTTGATTTCAAGGATAAAATGATGGCTGAGGCAGAATGTGTGTGTCCTTCAGTTTTGGTTTAAATATCACCTAAAGGTACCAAAGAGAGGAATCCTTCAGATCTAGTGTTTGGCATAATGTTATTTTACAGATTTTTTTTTTTTTTTGATGCACACACACACACACATATATATATATATATATATATATATATATATATATATATATATATATACACACACACACACATATATATATATATATATATATATATATATATATATATATATATATATATGTATAATTCCAAAAACATCATTATTACAGATGCTTGAAGCAAATAACATTTACTTTTCTCTCCTGAAAGTGGTTGTGAATTATCAGGCAGCAGTTGAACACAGTTCCAAAAGTTGATGCATTTCAGCAAGTCTGCTGAGCAACAAATTGCGATGGGGAGACTACTAGGTCAGCGCGTTTCCAAAAACCCAGCTTTTTGTGGCGCCCTGCTTGCTGCAGCAACACAAGTGGTGTAAGGAAGTAAAAGTCGTGAATCCAACCAACACTGGTCCATGTGGTCCAACCCAAAAGATGAGTTACCACAGCTCAAATTGTTCCAGACGTTAGTGGGGGTTTGGATAGAAAGCTGCTGGAGACCAGTCAGGGCACCCTGCCCTTCGAAGCATGAGCATCAGCAATGGAGGAAGGTGTTCTGCTCTGATGACACGTTTTCTTTGACCACCTGTGGGTGTTCAGGAGGCTGTATATCAATTACCTGAAGAACACGTGACAACATGATGCACTGTCAGAATGTTGTACCGGGAAAATTTGCTTCCTGCTATCCATGAACCCACCCTGCAGGTGGCAGATTCTCAATCCATGATGGCAGAACCCTTTTTCAGAAAGATAATGCAGCTTGCCGCAAAGAAAAAGAAAGTTTTGGAATAGCTTCAGGAACGCAACAACTATTTGAAGTGTTGACTTGGTCTTCAAATTCCCAGATCTCAATCCAGCTTGCTGGACAAACAAGTCCGAGTCATTTAGAGTGTTCCTTATCGCCAGAATTTTAAAAGATCTGCTTCTAACACCTTTTGCTGGATACTACAGGAATGCTTCAGGGGTCTATTGAAGTCCATGCCTCTATAAGAAGTACAAGCAGGACCTACACAGTATAGAACAAGTGGTTATAGTGTAACAGCTGATTGCTGTAATCCCTTCCACTAGAAGAATGAGAATCTATACGAGAAAGTATTCAACTGAAGTATCTTTTCATGTTGAGGGATTTCAGTAGTGTCTGAAATGATTCAAAGCTATTGTTTTTGAGGAGCCCTTTTGTCAAAAGTTTCTGGTCTGACCACCTGTTGCGGTGATGAGTTCAGCCAACTTGGCTTCGGGGACCAGATGAGCAGAATAATCACTGCAACAAGAGATCACAGCCTTTGTACTTTCACAAAGTGTAAGCGGAGAGGCCAAAATCCATTAGGGTTCTACGCCGTTTCAGCTGCAGAGGGTACTTGAGTAAAAATGAAACAGGTCATTTCATCGTCCCCATCAGTAATGAGGACGACCGGCGATGGGGAGGAGGTAATGTGAGAGGGCTGATGGGGGCGTTTGATATCGGAGACATCACACTCTGGCTGTGTGCCAATTTGCCAGATAATACAGACATAATTATGTATGAATTATTGAAATGGAAAATTTGTTTTTCACTGCGAGTTATGCTTGTTAGGTTCCTTAATCATGATGACAGCACACCTGTTCCCAGTCAGGCTGACTGACTCCGAGAGAGGTTACAGCAAAGCTGCTGGCGACACACAAGAGATAACGAGAAAGAGACAGACAGAGAGGGTGTGTGTGTGCGTGTGTGTGTTTGGGGGGAGGGTGACTATTTTTGGTTGCTGTCTGTCTTAATGTAGGAACGAACAACTGAGGACAAACGCAAAGCGCCTGAACAAGGGAAACAGTTTTATCATCACAGATTTCTACACAGCTTAAAGGCATGTTATTTTAAACACAGGCAACTTTGTCTTGCAGCATCTAATGTTTTTATTTTTAGCAATAGCATCACCAAACTCTGTTTTTAAAGACATTACAGTAATTTGTAGCTTGTACACTGTTCTTTCAACACAATTTCCAGTTTTTAGTATTGTTCTCTTATTATGGTTTTGGAGGCCTCAAAACCTACTTACATTATATCTGCGGTTGTGGCTATATGGAGGATAAATAAGTAGTCCGATTAAACACTGATCCGATCACATCATGTAAATACGTCTGTCAGAGTTGATTGGCTTTATTTGATCTAAATTGTGACTAGTTTAGAGGCGGCGGTGTAATCCTGTTCATGATTAGACGCAATGGCTTAATTTCCACTGTCGTTTGTGTCTCTTATTTAAAGTCTTCATGCAACATTTTACACATGATGTTGTGAAGAAAAAAAATGCCCAAGCCCAAGTGGTTAATAATGAAGGAAACAATGCCACTATTTCATACAAATAACCACAGCATACTCTTTCTGATCAGTCTGAACATGAGGAATGTTTCTGTGGTTTTCTATTTTCAAAAGAATAACAAAACACACAAGCTTGTAGTTAATCGAACTACACATCTATCCTCAGTACCACCAAATGAAGCTGAATGTGGATCATGTGTGCATGTCACAAAAGGCCGACGTCCCACTGAAAGCATTATGCGATTGGTCCACTGCCTGAACAGAAAGATGCTCTGGGTGATGTTCATATTTACTTATACAGCAGTAATGTTTGTTTATATGGCAACAGAAGAAATGCTGAAAACAATGGAACTTTAATGTTGGACCACTAGTGGGTGCTGTTGTTGGCTTTTGTAATGAAACCACTCACACATGGTGGCCATGTTACCATGTTAGTAACATCTCCAAGATCTGCTGGAGAACAATGATCCTGAGGAGGCATTGCGGTAACGTTGTGGCGATGATTCAGCGACATCTCCAAAACACTGACTGACACTGACACCCAATTGACACCACGGTGATAGCGCAAGCCGTTTTTTTTTTTTTTTTTTTTTTTTTTTTTTTAAGTCTCCTGACTCGCAATCACGGTGATGTCTCTGTCAGTGAGACTTTAGGAAAAACATGCACTGGGAGTCATGCCACTCTGGAGACCGCCACTGTTGTTGTTGTTCAGCATCTGATTTGATTAGTTCGTGCTGCTTCTCGACACCAGTCACAGCTTAGCTTCATAGTAACCCGCCATGCTAGTGTTTCATAAACACAAAACCATTTTCAATATGTCTTTCCTGACTTAAAAAAAAAAAAAGTCTGCCAATGAAAACCAACACACTGCTGAACTATTAAAGTCATATTAGAGTCATTAACAAAGCTATCACCGTTTCCATACGTGCACCTTTGTTAATATGCAGTGTCTGTCTTGTATTATTGTGACTGCAAATGTTTTTCCTCCCCGAACACTGGATAGCTTACATGTGCCAGTTCAGCTTTATGTGTTCAGTAATTTCCTTAGTGAGCAGTTATGATGGAAGTGACTGTTTGCTTGTTGGTGTTTGGCTCTTGAAGTATGCATCTAAGTACTGTTTGAATGCATTTTCACACCAGCGCTCCACTAAAGTTCTTTCCAGGAGTGAAGTTGGAGTGTGAGTGGAGGGCTGTAAGATCAATACTTGGCATTTAAAGAGGCTAGAGTGTGTCTCTTTTTCAAAACACACACACGCACACAAGTCAACAAGGAAAGGTTGAAACAGTGGGCTTATCAACCCTAACTGCATGAAAGTACAGGAACACATCATTAAATACTTAAATGTCTGTAGTTTGTGGATTGTTCAAGTTATGTGGAGATATTTTCTCAAAGGTTGTGTTCACAGATTATGTATTAAGGTTCTACAAGCTGGAATTGTATAACATTCAAATTGGAGACAGTACCTAAAATGCAAATAAATTGCTGTTCTTGTACTTGTTCCTTATATCCTTCACATCTCTAATATATCTGTAAATTAATAAAACATATACTAATCTTTGTATTTGTGCAGTCTCTACCATTCACTTTGCCCTCTCCTCTGCTGCTCAGCCATTACCCCTTTAATATTTACATAAACGATAGCATCTTTAAACTGGATTTTTCAATTTTTTTAAGGAGAACATTAACATGGCCGACCACATCTGAGTTTCAACCACTGAAATCAATGGTCAGTGGCAGGTTTTCCTTCTCATGTTCTTTCTGAAATCAGTGACACAGTTTTGCTGAAGTATCAAGCAGTTCTTTTACATTTAAACTAGATACAATACATGCTATAGAAGAATTAATAAATATGACGTGTGTAGTAACTAGTAATCTAATAAAAGCCAATAACTATGGATGCCAATACCACTTTTTTAAAAATCGAGTACAGGTATTAACCTCAAGCTGCTCACAATACTGAGTACCAATACGAGTGCTTATTAAATGCCATTAAAACGCAAGCGATATGCAAAGGCTGCAACAGTGCGTCACGCTGCACACACCTCCAACACCCTTACAGTCGACTAAGCGACTAAGATGGGTTCCATTGTGCAAATATGTCATATAGAAATCAAAAACTGATCATTTATTTCTTTTGCAATATCAAACTGTGGCTCTTCGGGTTGCTTTTTTTGAATGGTTTCTTCATAACACCAACATCATGTCCTTTTGTGTCAGAGAGCTCAGGCTAGTCAAAGTCTCTGTGGTTGTGTGACAGGATCATCCGTCACAGTGTTATTGCGGTTCAGCGGCGTAGAGACACTCAGGAGACACTGCAGACAGCAGCCGGTGCATCTTAACTCAGATAAACTTCTTGGATGAGCCATGGTGAAAAATAAGGGCAAATATAGAATAACGTCACATTTACTTGTTGTCTTTGAAGTTCCCTGTGCAGAAAGTTTGATATGTTTACTCTTGTATTTGTCTGGATGGAGAAATTAAAGGACAGTTATGATTTGCACAGACGACGTCTGTCCTCCTGCAGCCTCTTTTACGCACGTGCGCGCGCGCGCACACACACACACATACACACACACAGATTTTCTTCTTTCCTCTAAATTCTATAACTGAAAGCTGATTGAGTCATTGAAAAGGTTAATCAGCTTTGCAAAAAACCACTTTCAGCCCATCACCTCACAGTATGAATACAGGTGCAGCTTATAGAAATACAATAAAAATGTTAATTTTACCAGATAGTTTATGTAAACAGTGAAACTTCAATGCAGTTTTGATTTGTTACACATAAACTTTAACGTTTTTCGATTATTACTTAAGCATGATTCAATTATCATTTATTTTTGGTCTTTATGTTGCATAAAATAAAAATCTGAGAATACTGATTGTTGTATGAATTCAATACTTCTCTCTTTTCTTTTATCAGAAGCTATGTTTTTCTCGATTTAAGTAAAAATAAATGGCGAGAAAGTTTAATCATTTAGGATATACTAAGTGTATAGGTACTGACAACAACATGATACATTTTTCAAGAATATTCCTTTTTTGGACATGCTCCTGTACCTGGAGGTGCACACAGCTACAGGCTGCTCAGACAGCTTTCTGTCTTTTTTTTTTTTTTTTTTTTTTTTTGGAGTGTTTTTGACACCGAAGTGTCCAGCAGTGCTTCTGCTGCTCAGCCCGCCGGGCACAAACGGCGTGCTGCACTGTGGAGGCGACGGTGACATGGCGATAAAATGGTGCAGGTGTGTAGGTGAGCGAGGAGTATTAACGTCGTGGGGCCGGAGGACAGAGTGGAGGACGAGACAATGGCCGGTGTGCGCGATGGTGAATGAGGTGCAAGCAGTGAAGATGGCTTCAAAGAAAGCCCGGGCGGGGCAGACGCTGGGCTGACGAGCGGGTGAATGAGCGTAACCTTGCTTTGGGCGTCTACGAGGGAGACGCATGGAAGAATTTCGATGAGATTGTGGAATTTTAAGTGAACCTACATGGAAGCTTGAGTCCGTTGTCCTTGTGTGTGAATGCTCTGGTGATCAGCGGAGTCTGAAAATGCCTTTACAGCAGATTACTTCAGGAACAGGCTGTGATTTCACTTCTTTGTCAGCTTCCAAATTGATTCTGAAGATAAAAAAGTAGAGTGAAAAAGGAAGAATAGGGCTTTGAGTGGTGTCCATATTTCCTTTAGTCAAAAGATTCGATGAAAAAAAACAAAAACACCAATGAATGAAAGGCATCAGAGCACAGGAAGACCTAATTTTCTTCACTATGAACTTCCACACTGACTCAGATGTGTCCATGAACACTCTTGCACAACTTTAAAACCTCATTAGAGCTTCTGAGGCAAATGAATCTACAATTAAAACAGATGTTTTAGTTCCGTTTCATATTCCTCTCCGGTTTCATAACATGATCATAATGCTGCTTCATGTTTTATGTATGTTAGATTATGTACTTGAAATTGTTTTGCCTGATTTACTGAAATCCTTCATAAAATGTGCAGAATGGCGTACTTACCGCACTTTCAGTTTGCATACATTTTGTGGGTGATTTACTAAGAACGACACCGTGACGTTAAACATGAGTATTCAAATGACGGTTTGCCTTTCAATAAACCCGGTTCACAGAATACTCTGCTGAAAACTGCATTGCTTCATTTGTTCGCAGTGATTGGATAGGGCACAGAGACTCCACCAGATGGACTTGTTGATGGAGAAAGCATGAAATATATCACCTGATAATTCAGTCAAAGGTCAAAACTGAAAGTTTGAAGTTCAACACAGAAAAAAATGTAATGAAGGAGTCTGCGATCAAAAATCACAGGGAGCCAGCTGAGGAAACAAGTCTTATCACATTAATAGCAGGCTCACTACTGAAACCTCAGCTGACTTACACCTCATTTTCAAACATGAACAGAAGCAGCCCTGTTTACACGACATTTTCATGTAAAAAAAGCAAAAGCTCTATTGCATTTTGGGTGCCCATTTACCCAACAACACTGCATGGAGACACTGAAAAAGCAACTTCTGCGAAATTACTCAATCTCTGCCTGCATGTAAACAAGGGAATACGCAACTTTTCTGAAATGCTATTACTCTCCATGTGCACCACATTAAAGGCCTTTCTGCACACGTGCAAGTAGATGGTAGCCTCCAGAGTGACATGAAAAAATAACCTTTCTGAAACAAAAATGCAAAAACAATGCATTTTTACTTTAAATGTGAACAGTGCCTTTGACTATGTACATGTATTCAGAGCTTGTGAGTCACATTACACAATCTACATTAATCAATTGACATCAGTTCCACCCATTATGTTCTGCATACTGGAATAAACATGTGATATTCCATATTCATGAAGGTGAAATCAATATTGAGTGTTAATTTTTACCCTTGTCAGAACGTGTAATATCACATTTGCTCCCGTTTTTAGAGTTGCAACGCTTCAGTACATTAAACAATTGTGTTTGACCTGTGAAATGAGTTTGGCTGGATGAGCACTTCAGATGAGAGCAGTACGAAGTGGTGTCCATTACTGGACACTTTGTTGAACTGTGGACTGGTTGATACCTATAGATTAAAGTGGAACCCTTGCTTGTTATCAGCTCTTCTTGTTTTATGAGTCGTGGTTCACAATCAGCTAATGTTTGTCATGAAAGTCAACTTTACGTTGAATGTTTTTAAAGGTCAGAGAGTCTTTACACCAGGCTCCAGTGTGGTTTCATTGTTTTGATTGTAGTTTCAATTCTGACTCCAATTAGCTGGTTTCAGATTAATTTATCTATTGTTTTTGATTTTGGTATCTGGTGGACTGTTGATTTTGAACAGCTGCCAACTGTAAATACTCAAAATGTATGAATGTGCTTTTATTTTGGGCCTATAAGTTGTGTTAATGTGGTGATGTTGAAAGGCTACTAATGCGCCTTCAGGGCTAACATCATTTCTTTGCTACTATGTATCAGGAAAACTGATAAATTCTTCTAAAGTCCTTTTATTCCCCTTTGCCGTTTTCGAATATGTCTGTGTTGTATTTTTGTGGTCAAAAGGGTCAGATTTCTTAAAAGGTACTTCTTGAATCTGTTGTAAGAAAAATCTTTACAAAGCCTAAGAAGACATTTAAAGGAAAGCATGGACAAGTCTCCACAGAAATTGGAATTTGCCCTTGACTTTAAGCTCAGCACAGCTCTGATCGAGTGTTTTGTTAAACTGTATCACTTGTGTCAAATCTCAGATACCCCCTCGACATGCTGACTGTAATTAGTTCCAAGATTAATCTGCACAAGCATGGTCAAAAGTGGCCTTCTCCCACAGTGCTCGCGAAATAAAGGCCACACGGATAATCAAATAATAGGTGAATATCAATGAAAGGACCAAGTCGCTTCGGTCCCCAGCTCCCCTATGTAATTATTTCCTATTCACAATAATTATTGCTAACAGATGACACCAACGACTTTGAGAGGAAGCTGGCCATGACAACCTTGCAGACAATCAATGCCGTTTTAAATGGGGTCATAACACTTGAAACCTTTGGGTGCCTGTGATTGGAAACAGTACTGATGAGGCCAACAGCATGTATGGAGTGCCAGAGAATCCAGTGCCAGAAGGGCTTGGAGTAGCAGACTTAGCATTTTCCACAAGATCCCTCGTATACTAGAGGGCTCATGAACCATATGTGATTCTCTAATATAGAAGTGAACTTAAACACATATTCGTTCTATTTTAAAATGTTTGGGTGATCATGAACTTCATCAACGAGGAAATCATGAATTTACTCTGGCCCGAAATTACTGAGGGATTCATACACGAACAACAACCTTTAAGGATGATTCTCAAAGACAGTAGTTCACAACCTTTAGTCAGAGAAAATCCTCTGATCACCTCTACAAGCCACTGACCCTCTGCCCAGTCTCTAATTTGATAAAACATTCCAGTGAAGCCAGTGACTTGCAGAAAATATCTCACAAGCAAAAAACAACAGGAGCCTTAAAACTAAAGCTTGTGCAGGCTTTTTTGTTGTTGTTGTTGTTTTTAAGTTGTTTTTTTTTTTAAGGATTATCTTTCCCAAATATTTGGTTTGCTGCCACAGGTACTGTAAACACCTCTGAAGCCCCGTTTACATGACAGCATTTTCAATTGAAAACACAAAACTTTCTTTGCATTTTGGGTGCTCAGTCACTAAAAATGCAACTTCCTGAAGACACATGCCAAGGTGGAATTTTCTAAAAACGTTCCGCCTTCATGGTCATGTAAACAGACAAAAACACAACTATTTGAAAATGCACAGGGCCCATCTGTATGTACACCACTGAAATGCTGCTATGAGTAAATAAATCTTATGCACATACTGTATGTGTGCTGAGGGACGACGATGACAGTGTTTGCTTCCAGACTGGCAGGACTGAGTCCATATTCTACTGGGACCTGGTAGTTTTATAGTTGAGTGTCACTTGTTATAGCAATCCAACTTGGTCGTCTGTCCATGCAGATGTCCATGAAATTGTTATTGTTATTGTTAGCATATACTTCTGTGTGTCTCTGTGTGTGTGGTATCATTACAAAAACAAACAGCACAATCTCATGGCCTGGCATACTAAATTCATAATTTTGAGCATTTCTGCTGTTGCTGGGTTCACAAACATCATTCTCAAAACATTGGCATATAAAAATGAAACTTTTCTCAAATGAAAACACACAAACATTGTCGTGTTAGGAATGAAAAACACTTAGAACCAATTTTTCTTCATTTTCGCAAATGACCTTCGAGAAACTAAACGACAGGTTTTATTTATTTCCACAGTGGCTAGATTAGTTTATTTATGAGCATCAACAGTCAGATGAAAGATAATTGTTTATTAAAAATAGATGCAAAAATATCATGACGAGGTCCACAATATGGAATATGCAAAGCAATCAGTGGCGAACACCAATCTCTAAAGAAGCCATCACCTCAGACTCAGAAACTATGGGTTTAATCAAAGCTTAAAATATGTGAGATGAAATATTCAATTGATATTCTTCTGAGGCTTTCAGACTTTTCTATCAATGTAGCCAGTTCATCTCACTTAACCATTATTACAAGTGTTTCACATTACTTGAAGGCTTTCGGGGAAAATGTTCTCTGGATATCTTGATTGTATCATGTCTGAGCTATTTGATCAAAAGGTCTGTGATGCATTTTTTTTTTCCTCTGTCACTTCTAACAGGCATTCAGTGTGTAAATAGATGAATACTCTGGCAATAGGAAAAAATACCCGATGTGGTCCAAAGCAAAAAGTGGCATGAAGGATGAATGATTTTATGTGTGTAGATTGTTTTGTAACCTGTAGTTTGAAATCTTGATGAGTATCCATTGCATTAGAACACACTGAGCTTAGCCAGTCGTCTGCCTTTGTGCCGCAGTATAAGTATTTTTTTCTTTAATATCTTCCACAGTGATTGTGGTTTACCTGCAATATCACAGAGTAATAATGAGAGCACACTGTGTTTTAAAACAGGAGCTATCTAACCAGTGAAGTGGAAAATGTCATTCCATTCCTCAATTAGCCTTTGGATGGAAAGAGACAGCTATGTATCCAGCGTATCGATTTTTAGACATCTGTGACGGAGAGAAATGGAGAGCCACGGGGCATACTCATACTCTCTGTGTGTACCGTCGGACTGCAGAGAGAATCCATTGACTGGAATGTCAAGAAATGGGCGAATGGGCCAATGTTAAGATCACTGAGTGTATGGCCAAGATAATTGTCAAAGCTGATCCATTCAATTCTAAACTCAATACATATGCACCGTAATGATTCTTGCCATTTTGTGTGTTGTTTTTCTAAGGATTGTGTAATCTGGGGATTCAAACGCTGCAATCATTTCCAAATAATGTCCGGTTAATTTCAGTTGATTGATTGTCTGATTGCTTTTTCTCCAGGACGTCCAAAGAAATGGAAAAGCTGGAATTCCTGCAGGGAGGTGGCCCAGCCTACTGAGCCTGACATGCCCACGCAGCAGCGGCAGCGGCAGTGGCAGTGAACTGTCTCTATCCAGTGCTTGCAGTGAATACTCCAGTGGCTCCCACACTTGGGCAGAGGGGCGTGGCTTCTCCAAGCAGGTATGTTTTAATCAGGTTTATCTTCTAGTTGTCTGTGAAAAGCTTTCAGGAAGTTCCAGTAACTGTGCATGTTTCTTATCGTGTAGTGTGCCACAAGCCGGGACAAACGGATGAGCACGGGTTCAGTATCCAGCAACCATTCAGCGCCCATAGAGCAAACGGATTTGGGATGGAAGGAGGGCCACATTCTGAAAGGCCTTAAGCGTCTTCAAATGCCCAACTCCAAAGAGGCGGCTTCTCCTGCAGCTGTACCACACTGCAAGGATTGTATGACCTCAAACGAGGGAATATATTCTCTTGGAGTCAAGTGTGTCCAACAAGGGACTACAACAAAGCCAACTGTACCTACAAGTAAAGCTTTCAAGGCTGCAACAGGAATTACCACCTTAGATTCAGATGATGCAGATGATGAATCACATAAAGAACCGAACAGAGAATCCAGTGAGCAACCAGCTAATGACCTTCTTTCCCTGGAAAAACTGAATATTACAAGGGATGTAGATAAAGAGATGGAAGAAGTCCCTGTGAAGCATTCTGGTCTTTTCCATTCACCTGTCACTGATAACTTTCTGTTTTTGGAGGCTCCCTCATTAAAGCCTGGTGTGAGCCCAACTGATGGCCTCACACAACAAGAGGAAATGAACAAGGACTCACTCGAAAAACACAAAGGCATTAAATTCAGTGACAAAAACAATAACCAGGAAAGGTCTACTGATCGTAAATCTAGACTTGACCAAGTCAAAAGGCAACAAGGGAGACCTGTAAGCAAGCAAGTTGAAGCTGGGACTAGTGACCTGAGCTCGCACGTTCAGAATACGGCAACACGAGCTCTGAGCTGCATGAATGAAGCCAGGCAGCGCAGCTCCTCCATGGAAGTTCCTCACTGCAGAGACCAGGCAATTCAAGCTGGTGGAGAGAATCAAGACGGTGGCGTTTCAGATTCTCAACAGAGAAAACTGAAACCTCAACTGTGTGACTCAGCAAGGAAGGCGTTTATCCTGCGAAGCAAGAGTGCAGATGGAGGACAGGAACAACCAAAGCATACTCATTCTCCTCTACACCAAAAGCTTATCAAGGGTCACAAGTCAAAAGGGCAATCGAACACGAATCCCTCAGGGCACAGTGTTCCCTGCAAAAGGGCAAATCTTAGTAAACCACATGGCTCAAGCAAGAACACATTATCTAAAGTTGAGAAAGAAGAGGATATGGCAGCGTGCACAAGCTCCAAGTCTCTTGAGACTGTTCAACTGCGTTCGCCTCTTGCTTCCCCTGTGAAACAGTCAAAGACGTTCAAGCCTCATGGGGTCAGTGAAAGCTCAAAGAGTCCAACAAAATCCTCTTTGCCGATTACTAGAATTCAGTCAAGCAACGATTCCACAGAAGAAAGCGTTTATGATAACTTACCGTGCTCACCACGAAAACAAAGACGCCAAGACCAGAACTGTGACGTTAGCCAGAAGCCTTCAGAACGTAGGTCACCCTCCCCACCGTTACCCCCAGGGCGAAATGCATCACTTCTCCTGAGACACAGTTGTGACAGCTTACCCAAAGATCAAAAATCTACAGGCCAGCATCAAAACTCCACTACTGGAAAAATGATGGCAAGCACTACCATGACACAACCAAATCAGCTTTCTTCTGGTTTGATGCCTCAGCAATCCAACCCAAGGAAAGATAATCAGCATACGGCCTCTCAAATGGGCATTGAGTCACTGAAAGATACTCAAGCAAAAATCTATCATGGCCACTCAGCCAAGATGCCATCTGTCCCTATTCAAGAAACACACATCACAGAAACAGTCCAGTTGTCTACAGACACAAATCCCACTTGTTCTGATGAAAAAGGTGCTTCCTCTAGACTGCCAAATCAGAGTGTCTTGCAAAGATCCCAGCAGAGCATTAGTGAGCCAAAACTTTCAGAAGTCTTGCCTTCAGCATTTTCTAATGTTTACTACCACGGGATTGCCAACAATCCCCAGACATCCACCTCAAGAGCTGTGAAAAGGACTTTTCCTATTAATGCTAAGTCTCATGAGGCCATCGCCGGACAAGAAACAAATACTTTCCTCATCTTTGGAAGGCAAAACAAAGATGATATGAACACCACTGCAAGAAGTGCGCAAAACTTTCAGACTTTTACATGCGATCCTCAGATGATACATGACTGCAGTGCACATGAGAACACCCGCAGGAAGATAGAGACCCGCTGTAATTCACTGGATTCTGAGCCCTCCGTTCAGCCTGGTGCTTCAGATAGCGGTGTGATGTTGGACTGGGGATTTGATGAGGAAGGCTGGCTGTTTAAAAGGTCAGTCTCTGTGTCTACTAGACCCCTTCTTAAACCAGTCATGGGTATGAATGGAGCCAAGGCTCGCAGCCAGAGCTTTGGTGCACGCTACATGGACAGGCCAAGCTTCAACCGATCTGGAAAGGTCCGCACTCAGATCAAAACCCACTCAGGAAGTTCATTGAACTCTCTGGGTGATGTACTCCCAGGCAGTATGAGTTGCTCCAGTAGCTATCACTGTCCAATGAACCGATCACTTCTGAACAACTTTCTGATCGAAGAGGGACTGGCCGTTCCTTCACAGTTGGCATCCTCCAGTGAAAGACTGCAGAGTCTGAAGCTCCAGCGTGAGCAGGCCAGACGCCTTCAGATTGAGCAGCAGTTTTCAAGTGCGTTTGGGGAACCAGTTTCTGAAGAACCTGAGAGACAAAGTACTATCACCACAATTGAAGAGAAAGTGATGCTCGGCATAGAAGAGAACTTGCACAAGTCTCAAGAACAGGAGAGAAGCAATGAAGTGAAGCAGAAATCTGGTTCCACTTTAGCAAACTGGTTTGGTTTTCGTAAGAGTAAGCTTCCTGCTCCAAGTAGCAAAAAAACTGACCCACCTAAAGCTAAAGAAGAGAAGAGGGAGCAAAAAATCACATCCCTTCTGGGAGGGAAGCAGACCAAGTCCGACAAAAAGAGAGACAGAAGAAAAAGCGAGGGAAAAGACAGGTAACATATTTCGTCAATCTGGTGTAAACATGATCTTTATACTTCACACAATTGCTGTATTGTAAAATCTTCACAGCATCAGCTTCATATGTGTTATTTATTCATAGCTCTACTTTCTCGCATGACATGGGTTATTTTTTATAGTGCTCTGAGGTACATTTATCAGCCTTCTTAGCCCTGAGACTAGTTCAGACACATTTCATACCGAGGATCACAGCCAGGTTTTCAATAGATAGGAGAGTAATTTATCAGCCCAATCACCCTGGGCATATCAAGTCAATTTCACAGGATCTCGGCGTGTAGTGGTTTAATGACAAACAGTTTTTCTTTCAGCTCTGTGGGGAGAAGAGAATCTCATGATGCAGTGCGGGCGTGCATCTCAATGCCCTGCCCAGGGATGTCCCTGAGTGAGATACAAGGACACACTGACATCATCGGAGACCCAAAGGTAAGTAAATCACAAGCCACACAAACAATTTGCATTGAATTTACTTCAAAATTAACTTCCTTGCAAGTGTGTTTTTGTTGTCATAGATACATAAAAGACAACTTGCTGTTTCGCGAAAGAAGTCATATTTCTTGTCAAGGATTGCACTCTAGAAATACAGCATCTATGTAGCAGAGTAATCTACCTGGAATTTAAGCCTTCAGTTCTGTGATTGGCTGACGCACAGCTCTGCAACAGGATGACGCAGCGCTGCATAACTGCTTAATTCTCAACAATTTTATCAAGTGAGATGCACTTTGCACTAATTCCTTCAGCTGCCTCTCAAACACCCTTACACAGAGTTGCATCATTTCATATTTTATTATCAAACTCTAAGTTGAAACCTTCAATTTAGTTTTTATGTCCACATTCTTACCAATGCAGTATATTTATTGATCTGAGAAAAGCTTCAATAATTCAGAAGATGATCACATGAGGTCCAGAAAGTATCTGAGTCTAACAAGAGTGTATTTTTAAACAGTCAGGTGCACTACATGTATACTGTAGCTTGTCTGATTATTACTTTTAAACTTCAAGCCGTTGAAATGGCTGTCTGTAAGAGCTGTCATCTCTACTCCGACCTTCCAAACTCAAGAACATGCCAAGCATGTCTCAGCACCATGCATCATTCAGAGGACAGGGCGTCAGTGGAGAAAATGCAAGAGAAACTAGTATTTCAAGGCAAAAGGTTCATGTACCGGTCGCTTGTCACTGCTATGGTGTTCAATTTCAGCTCATGCCACACATGAATTACTACCTGCAGTATTCAATGAACAGATGACAGAACATGGTGGCTATACCTGAGTTTTTCCTCTCTTTTTACAATTCAAATAGATGCAGATGATGAACCGAAGATCAGATGGTGAGAATGGTTCCACGGTGAAGAGTCCCACCCAGGAGGCAGTGATAGGTCAGCTCTTTCTATCCTCTGTTTGTCAACAGTCAATGCAGTAGTATAGTAATAGTAATAGATCAATTTTTAAACTTCCTGGTACTTGAAATCCATGAATAAGCTCACTCAGTTGCAATGTTAGTTGTTTCCTTTCAGACATGAGAGCATTAAGGTTGTATCTCTGCTTACCGTTTTACAGTTTGCAGACAGAAGTGAAGACCAAATATGAAAGATGTGTAAGTCACAAACACGATGAACGTGCTGCGAGCAGTCAGTCAAACATGCAAAGTGCCCAGATTTGTCAAGTGTGTGCTTTTCTCCACCGTGTTTCTGTTCATTTTATCCGTCCTACTTCTGCATTTATTTTGCGTGGCAGTTTGCGATCGAGGCGAATGGGAACCATTTCACCACCGGTCTTTATCATGCCGCCCTGGCTGTTTATTCAGGAGATCGGCTATAAGCTTGTACCCCTCCCTCCATCTTCACAGATTCATGCACTTGGACTTTGCATGCACAGGCTCATCCTGTTTTGATTAATCTGCTCATCCATGCAGACGTCCAAGCTTTACCAGGATTTACAGGCGTGGTAGACCTAATAATCAATTTGCATCAACTGTCCAGGTTGACAGTGGTAGTTAGGTCAATAGCTCTTTTTCTACCTCAGCTGCTTGTTAGTGTTAGAGACCCTACTACTTAATGCCAGTGTGCTATTTCATTTCAATATATTTTCATGTTTTTCTGGTAAACACACTCCCAAATTAAAAGGGGTAACTTGATTGACAGTTTTAGTTCTTGATTTAAATACCAGATTGAGTTGTTCCAAAGCTCACTGTGCTGCAGTGCAGAGCAGACATCCTGACTTTAGCTGCATTTACTGTTTTATTTAAGACAGAATTAAGAAAGAACACGGTTTTACAGTAAGAGAATAAAAGGGAACTGAACAATACTAAAAAACATCCTTTTTTGACATTTATTTGGCACATATCAAAAGATAATTAAACACTGAGTTCTTCAAGACAAAATGAAAAGTATGGAAAAGTATTTTTTCTTTCAGATTGCTAAGTGAAAAAAGGGTCACTTTCAGCTGTGCTAACAACAATAGAGGCGGTAATATGAAAGGATCTTGCAGTTTAACCAAGGGGCCCTTTGAACCGGTCATTTTTGCTCTTGGTACTCCTGAGAATTGAGCTTTGGGCCCCGTTTACACAAAGCTTTCAAGTAAAAATGCAAAACTTTCAATGCATTTTGGCTGTCCATTTACAACAGTGTTTGGAGTCATAGAAAATTTTCTGACAGTGGTTTCCAAGGTGGAACTTTTTGAAACTGCTCCAACTCCGTCTCCATGGAAATGGAGGACAACACTTGTTTCTTATGCAAACCACGCCCATAGTGTATAGTTCTTCACATGCCTGGGTAGATGGACAATAGCATCCTCCTGGGACTTGGTAGTTCTACCATTTCCATGTAAACGGACATTGCTTTCAAAATGTTGCCCGTAAACACTAAACTGCTCTGAAACAAAAATTCAAAGCATGTTCACTTGAAACGTCATGTAAACGGAGCTTTGATCATAGTTCAAGTGTTGCTTTATGCTTTTGCTTCATTGTTGATAGAAGCGTTTTGGTGGAGCTTTATATAAACCAGTCAGATCTATAGTTCCCACTAATTTTATAAAAGTCTGTGCCTTTCCATTTTGGGCTGTTGGAAAGCTGGAGTTCATGATTGGAGCTGGCTGTTGTGTAACAAATAAACTGTGTGTAGCAGCTCAAAGCTATAAAGCAAAGAAAATGACTCATGTTGCAGATATGCAACTATTAAAAGTGTTACTTTCCCACATTGGAGATGCGCATATGCTTCCTGCTCCAGGTTTTTAAAAATATCAAAGGATGTCCTTTAGTGTGACAAGCAGACTTTATGTACCACACTCGCTTAAATGTCACCATACTGTTACAATCTGCTCTTACAAGGTCAGCGATGCAGTTGCTTTTTGTTTGTCATCTAAAGACCAGCACCTAAAGGGAGGTGTGTGCAAGTCAGTGTCATGTGATTTGATTAATTGTCATATCCATCATTAGTTCTAGTGCTGTAGTATGATCAGCCACATTTGCATCACTTTCCTTCAGCTATAATATTTAGTCCTCTGACTTGCCTCTGAATGGCACTTCAGCACAGGTATAATCAGTCTCTAATTCAGACATGCAAGCATTTTTAAACACACTTTCAATCTTACCTTTCTAATTAGGTGATTAGAAGTGGCAATCTCAGGGAAAAAAGAAAGGAACAGACAAGGTTGGAATTTGAATTCAGACAGATAATAAAACTTTACTTGGCCCCTTTTTTTTATTGTGGTCACTCACTAAATTAAAAATCGCAGCTTATTAAAGTTTTCACATCAATGAGGTAGAGGGCTGGTGGGAGACCCTGCTAAAATTTCACTGGCCAGGGTGACACCATCGGCAAGCCGCTGCAAATATCAAGCCTGTTTGATACGGACGGACGCCTGCCCTCTGGGGTTAATCACCTCATTAAAATTTCAGCACTGCACCAGCAAAGCACGACCATCCCAGCCACCACTGACTGAATTAACTCTGCCTTTAGCTCTGAGCTGAAATGTGCCATCCAGACTTGGCACAAACTTGTTGGGACTGATGTTGACGGTGCAGTTTAGAACCCCATGCACCTGACAAACTGAAAATATTCACAGGAAATTCAACTTATTGTTCATGCAAAAGTTATATATTTTGGATTTTTTACATATGAGATGTTGTTACTTAAAAGTGAATATATAGTTCAAACCATCATCTTCAGTATCACTATATTAAAACTTCATAACTATGTGCATCTGAATCAGTGACAGCTGCATTAATGCCCCTGTCCAGAGTAGAAGAATAGGGTGGAAGAATTCATTGGCTGGTGATCCCCTGAGTGGGGACGTCTGAAGTGGCAGAAATTATTCATTAATGAGTGGAAAAAAAAAAAACATTCACAGGCGTTTGATCAGTTTGCACTCACATAAGATTTGGCAAGTAAATTACCCATACAGACTCACTAAATAGTCTGCTTTTTCAATACAGCCTGAGCAAGACTCTAGTTTCAGATTGTTTAATAAAGAGGGAGACATCTGTAACATGGGCTGTAGGACCCAAAGCAGAGGTAGCCAAACCGGTGCCTGCAGGCACCTGGAAGCTCCCAGTGACCTTGTGAGAAACCCTACAGGACATTTTCTAAAACTAATGGTCAGTTCAGATCATTGCCAACTGTAATATTTCAGAAAGTTTTGTAACGCTGCGAAGGAGCTGTCAGTTTCCAGAATGCAGATGAGCCCTGACTTCAGGTGTCGTGTTCTTTGACGTGCCTGCACACCGCTGGACCCTCCTGGAGATACACGGCCCCTCAGTCCAGTGGAGGAGCACGGTGATCTGTGGCGTCTAAAATAGATCTTTCTATATCTCAAAAGAAGAAAAAAAGATGATCAATATGAGATCTCTGGAAAGATCTGTCATGACATTTTATAGAATGCTTAAAAATACACAGAGATATGAATTCTTAGTATATTGACATGTCTGTTTTTTACATTTTCTGTTTGATGCACTTTAACAAGATTCAAACAAAGTGGCAGAAAGGCAATAGATGCATTTATTATTTTGTTAACTGCTATGGGATTGTGCTTCTCCTTACCTGTGACTTCCACGCATATCAGATCACTTGTTCCTGCCTCTGTCGAATATTATATTTAAGAAATCGTGCAGTGATCACTGATAGATGCTCTTTATGTGGAGATGTAGCATCAGCAGTAAGAGCGTCTTTTTTCTCTGTGCGCGTCTACACAATATGTTTTTAGTCTGAGCTGCATTTCAATTTCTGCACATGAATCCTAAAAAAAAAAAAAAAAAAAAAAAAAAAGTACAATCAGAGCATAAAACTGTGCTTCAGGTTGTGCATGCAGATTGTGAGATTGTAACCGCTCAACTTTACCGCTCACAGGCTAAAAGAACATTTGTGCTTTATCTATTTTTGCTTATTTTCTGCCTTTTAGAGATAAGGTTCAGAAGTAATTTGAAAATAACTTAATCTGTGGCTTTGGAAATTAAAAGAAAAATTAATAAATGAAACTTTTTTTTGATTTCAGATAAACTGATGTTTGAACCTAACTTCACCTCCTCACATGATTTTTGTTCGTGCTGCTGTTTTAGATTTTTGAGGGATCTTTCATTTGATTTAGTTTTTAGTTTTTGGTGGAAGATTTTATACCTGCAGGTGCAAACTTTATGCACTCAGTACAGCAGCATCGATAATAGTACTCCTTTTTGGATTTGTACCTGAAAATACCAGTTCTCTCCTCTCTTTGGATCAATTCTAACATCATCCACCTCCAATGCTTAAGTGTGTGTGTGTGTGTGTGTGTGTGTGTGTGTGCGTGCGTGAGCGTTCTTGTATTTCTATCCTTCTTGGGGCCAAATGTCCCCACAAGGATAGCAAAACGTGGAACGACGTGCCTTGTGGGGACCTTTTTCCGGTCCTAAGTAGGAGAAACAGTGTTTTCTTGACCATGTTGTTGTTACTGAAAAAAGTAAAAGTGCAAAAACATTTCTTTAGGGTTAGGCTTTGTTGCGTGCGTGAGCGTGCGTGCGTGTGTGTGAGTGTGGGTGTGCATGTGTTTAAGTCACGTGTGTGGAGCAACCAACAACCTTTGCTATGTAAGATTTTAGAAAAAGCAGTTTTTATTTAACTGCAGGCATTTTTAGCGGCGAACTCTGTTGTTGATCAGTTCCAATCTGGCTTTAGGTTCCACCATAGCACTGCGTCAGCCTTGCTAGAGGTCCTCAGTGACATTGCCCTGTCTGTGGACGCTGGGAATCCTGCTGTGCTGGAGCTGCTGGACCTCACAGCGGCCTTTGATCCAGTCGACCATGCGGTCCTTGTATCTCGCCCAGAGCAGTGTATTGGTATCAGTGGTACTGGTTCAGGTCATACCTGGCTGATAGGGGCTTCTCTGTAATGATTGGTGACCGCTGCTCTTCATGTGCGTCCCTCCCTTGTGAGGTGCCACAGGGCTCTATCCTCGGCCCTGTTCTGTTTTCTTTATATATCCTCCCCCCGGGGTCGTCATCATGGTGAAGTGTTATCGCTGCATCCTTAATGACAACCAATAACGTAATGATCTTTCACAAGCAAACTGCAAAAAAGCTTTAATTTCATGAAATACAGGCCTATTCATTAATTGTCACATTACTGACTGCAGTTATTACAATTTCAAAGGGTTTTTGATTTGATTTGATTATTTATTTTGAGGATGAAAAAATAAAGGAAAAAGATATTTGAATGAATAAAACAAATGTCAGGATTACACAAATATAAATTATACATGAACGAAAGGAGAAGGAAGAAGTAAAAAAAAATGTTTACACATTTTTCTTCAATCTTTCATGCTTTTCACTTCAAATTTTTTGCCTTTTGCCACCAGGTTTGATGCAAATTTGAAATCCTGGCTACAAATTATAATATCGTGGTCACAATGAGTAATATGCAAACACAAAGCATTGTTTTGCAAGTGTATTTATGAAATTGAGGTTTGGTTACCAGAAAACCAGTGAGTTTTCTGCCTCTCCTATGTGCTATTTTAAAATCCCGACCTGGAGGATCATTGCTGCAGAGTTGTCTTGTGACATCAGGCAGTTATTGATCGGCCCCTCCGAGGGGGCCGGTGAAGAGCACAACAACCTCCACCTCATGTATAAAGGCCTGTTGAAACCAGTCGGCTCCCCGGCATTTGTGATTCGTGCCTTTCCAAGAGAGACGGCGTCACAGGAGTTGTTGTGAGCTTCAAAGTTAACACCCGAGTAATCAATGAAATGTTTGTTCCACACCTCCACGATTCACTTATTTGTTCTTGTTCACAGCTGGACAAGCAAAGTGTTGACTGAGTCAGACAAAAGTGCTTAAATCTCTCTTTTCTTTCAAACACGCTGCTGTAAATAATAACTGTCTTAGATGTTTTTCTTGTAGACTGAAAAATGAGGCTTGCAGCATTGTTACTCTGTTCTGTTTTATCCTCTATTTTCATTGCAACAAAAGATTTCAATTTTCATTTTTTTTAACATCACTTATTGATCTTCTCCATCAGTTTTGAGTGTTGTAACTTAAAATTGGGTGAGAGGAAACGAGTGAATCAACATGTATAAACCCAGAGGATCCATCCAAGGCTTTATTAATGACGGAGCAGCTGCTTCAGCTCATTTCGCTCTTGTCTGTTTTTGCCACCGGGTTCCAGCTTCAGGCTAAAACATTAAAGCATTAATACACAGCTGAGCATGACAACAGTGTGAGGAAATGTCTTTTTTTCTTTTGAAGTTCTTGTGAATACAAAGATGGATAGCTGATCTTACTTTGTGTATTTCTTCTTGATTGTTAGAAAAACCTGATAAAAAGATGGTGATTTTCACCTTATAAGATATTATTTTTGTGATTCACAGACAAAAAAAACTCTTCTTATCCCAGTTCGGTGCTTCGAGATTGATACATGGTCTGAAACCACTCTAAAAGAATATGTTTTTTTTTTTATCAGAGATACAATTTATTTTATTTTGTTTCCATTATTGTATTATATGAGGAATTTTAATCATCAATTCAGAAGAAAACCAGATGGGAAGAGGTGTTTCCCTGACCCCCGGTGATTCCCTCCCCCACTGCCACACCCAGAGGAAGCCCATCACACACTTTAGACACCTTTGATTGAGATTTTAAGCAAATATTATGCTGATTGGGATGGACTGACCCCAATACCAGTATCGGGTCCATACTAGTTTTCCTTCTCGTGAAAGCTCCCTGATAAAATCAGGCGAATATCATGAGACGTCCCCCGTCAGCAGCAGGTAGACAAGAGAGGACAGGTGATGTCCGCAGTTTGAACAATCTCTAACATTACTGAGAATGACAAAAGTAAGACAGACTGTAGATCCAGGATTTTATTGTGCTATAAGTGGTATTGGTGCAAGCCTTTGCTGTTAAAGCATCAGATTTATTTGTGCACAAATTGTAGCAAAGACATAAATATTTTCAAACATGCACAACTGTCAGAATTTAATCAGCTTCCATAAAATCCTCATGAAGGAGCTGTTAGTCGAGTGATTTTCGATTGAAAATAAGTTTATCTGTTGCACAGTTAAAAACTAATATGTGCTAAATAAATCCACATTTATTCACATAATAACGACTTTGATGAAAACGTAGACCGATGTCCAAAGTCAAATGCCGTTGGGTACAAATGCATTCGTTTTCAGTTGCTCTGTAACAGATTGAAAAAAAAAAAATCCTTCTTTGCTTGTTGGATAAAAATTTTCTGAGCCTATTTGTGATGCTTCAGCCATGCAGATCCAACAGGTGAATTTATTGTAGAATTAGTTTGCGTTTTAAAATGACAAAACAGAGAAATGAAACAAATGTGATTTTGAGGGTAGGAAGTGGCTCTGCTTATGTTTAGTGTAGAAGATGTTCTCTAATTTCTCTTTAAGCTTAATCTTTGAACCTAATTTGAATTTAATCATTGCTTTAACTACATTGAAAAAAAAAGACTGAGTATCGAAGCTCTGTTTAGCTTCTGCATCTTTAATATACTACATGCAACATAACTGAGTGTGCTGCACAGTTATGTTTGATATGTTGCACGTAAAAATACACAGCAGTGGTGTATTTGGATTCCATGCCATGTGCCATGACGTGCATTTCATATCCACTACGTGACTGATGCATGTCGGAAATCACACACCCATCGCACAACATCTGCAACACATAGCAGTGGTTCAAGTGGTGTTGATTTGCATTAGCCCAGACGTTTCCTGTAATCAGCAGAGAAATCATTACGCTGCTTCACACTTCTGTGTAATTGGATTGTACCGAACCACCGATTTTCTGACTCCACTTCTATGAATAAACCAAGTAAGACTTTGTTTGAGCAACAAGAAAAGAAGCATCTGCTGTTCTGCGCTTTGAAATGATCAGGATGTGATAATCAGCTGCTTGGAGTTTGAATAAATTATATTGTGGCAGGAAAAACAAGAATGAGGGAAGCAGACTTAATTAAATAAAATTATTCTCATCTTCAATTCTGTTAAATAGGTAGCACTTGGAGAACAATAAAATTGTTGCATGTACTGGAAAATTCAATAATGAACTTGAATATGACATGCTTAACAGACTCCTCTTAACACATCAGCTAATGTTACAGAATATCACACATCCTTTTGTTGCATCACTTACAATAGTGCTAAATAACGTGAAGTCACACAGATGTGAGTTCACAGCTTCTCTACAGATGTTGGGTGCAGAAAACAGAAACCGCAACTTGGATCTCGCCTGGTTGTATTTTCTCAGTCACGTGCAGGAGAAAGCAAATTTGCTCCTATTAGTAGAAAGATGTGTTGATAAAAAGACGTTGTACTACCTGGAGACACAAATCAGCCTGTCGACTGCTGGGTAAGCTGAAAGTATTTGGCTCCCAGGAACCTAACAGGGAAGATAAAATGTTTGGTGGCCACAACATGGACATTAACAACTTGAAAGTAGTAGCTGACAAGCTAATCCTCTAAAATGCTCTCAACTTTTCTCTCACTTCTTGTCATTTGGAATTGTTTAGCTTCATCTTCCTCTCCAGAGTTAATGATAGCTTTAATTCTTATGCCTTTTGCTCATCAACTCAGCAGTCAACAAAATATAGAGCTCCCTTTGTAATTTTGCATTTACTTACAAATTATTGAAAACTACTGCAACTTTCCGTCCTACTGCATCCACACTTTCTCTTTAATGAACATTTTAAATCATCTGCACACAGCACAGGAACCAAAATGTCTTATAACAAGCTACTTTCTGCTCCTCATAGCTGTAGAAAAGCTGGGAATGATTGAAATCACTGGTTTTGTTCTGACTGAAAGTTACAAAGTCAATTTGAGTGCAATAAGGAGATGCAGCGTAGCCTGTTAAGGCCCACACGTCCATGTATCCAGGGTTCATTTGGATGTACAGTTGGAGTATTTTGCTCCAGAGCCACTTCAACCATGTTTGCCCTGCTGTTTCATTCCTGTTGTTGTCCCTTTCTGCCCTCTGTCCGTCTGTCCTGAGCCACTTCAGCTGTTCTCCTTGTGCCGCAGGCTCCGGCTGCAAGATGCGAACATTGGACAGTGGAATCGGGACCATCCCCCTTCCTGAATCCTGCTCCTTCTTCTCCTCCATCCTGCACTTCCTCCCCAAATCCTCATCAACCCCCGAACAGTCCCTGAGCCCTCCCAGTGTCCCCGGGTCCTCCAGCGAGGACGTGTCTCCTTCCCCATTACCCCGGTGGAGAATCCCCTCCAGCTTTAAGGACGGCAGCCATGCGGGAGTCCCAAACTCCCTGTCCGACTCCTCCATGACCCACATCCAGTCAGTGCCTTTCCCCACTGTGGCCTTCCTCCAGCCCATCCAACCCCCGTCTCAACCCATTATGACCTCTGCCAGTGTGTGTGACACCCAGACCAGGCTACCCAGACCACCACAAGGTACGGTAACGTCAGCCGCGTCTTCTAACCTGCCGGCAGCGTGGACTCACCGGGTGTCTCAGTCGCTTTAATCAGGTCTTCCTTCCTCTTCTGGGAAATTTTGCC
Source organism: Salarias fasciatus (assembly GCF_902148845.1). Lineage (NCBI taxonomy): Eukaryota > Metazoa > Chordata > Actinopteri > Blenniiformes > Blenniidae > Salarias > Salarias fasciatus. The sequence goes on from NC_043760.1 coordinate 10,582,428, forward strand.
AGTTCGAGGCCTTTAAATGAAAATTTCTTGCCTGTTCAAATCAATCTAAGTTTTGTAAAGGGAAAAGAATGTTAATAGATCGATAGTCTTTAAATGTAATTTAACTTTTTACATCCTAAACTTTACTGATGAAACTGATTCACTTTCTTCAGTAAAACGGTGATTTTCAACCAGGGGCCCTAAAGATTCAAAGGGGTTTGGGAAATCTGTTGATTTCTTTTTAATTCGTGTTTGAGCTATAGACGACTCTGTATGTAATTAATTTATGTCACAGAATGGGGTTCAGTGGGGACAGCAGTCGTCTTGCAATCGGGAGGTTGTTATTTTGATTCCTGTCTCCCCCTGTCTGCATGTCGAAGTGTCCTTGGGCAAGACACTGAACCCTAAATTGCCCCCAGTGGATGGAGTGAGCAGCCGTCTCCACTGGTGTGTGAATGGGTGAATGAGGTATTACAGTGTGAAGTGCTTTGGGGTCTGTTAATGCAGAGGAAAAGCGCGATATAAGTGTAGTCCATGAAACACTGCAATAACATACTGTAGACGGGTTGAACGTGAACATTCTTTCTGCTAAACACGCAAAGATTGCAAAGTAAGCAGCAGGAGAAGAAATGACGGTGTGTCAGGCTAAAGAGGAAGATAAAGGCTGATCAAAAGGAAAAACTACCAAAAAGTTACATGGATTTGGGTGAATGTATCATTTTTGAACGTTCATGATTGAAAGTTAAACTGCAAGCTGAAGCAGCACCAGACCACCAAACACCCCGAAACGCTGTGCAAACGTCAGAGAAATGAGAAATGGTACTCATTTTTACTGAATATGACAAAGAAACTATTTAAAATAAAATATAGTGTGTTATGAGGTTCCTTCACCTTTTTTTGTAACGGTACAGGGTGTGGTGGTGGTGGGGAATCGCTGAGGTTTGCAATGGTAAAATTTGGATCGACCACGGAAGAGGTTGGGAACCATTCATCTGCACGACCTTATTGGGATTCTGAAAAGTGCACTTTTTGAAAACGCCATCCAGATTTAAAAAAAAAAAAAAAAAACCCTGTAAATGTGGGGGTTTTTATTTGAATTTAATGGCACTTTTCCAATAAATGATGGTTTTACTCCACTGTAATCTGGATCACATTTCAAAACACATTTATTCCAAACAACAGATGCTGAGTGGGCATAAAATAAAGAATGACCGTATAAAGGAACTTCAATGTTTACTGTTACTTTCTACATGCATAAGTAGTTTTATGAAGAAACAAAAAAACAGCGCTAACCATTGGCCTGGAATGAAAGCTCCTCTTCTTTCATTGCGTACTGTGAGCATTTTCAGGCTGTTGTCATCTCAGCCTGGAACTTTGAGATAGAAACATTTACAAGATGCAGTTTCCAGTTGATGGTTGCTGAGTAAAGCAGGCCCCAGTCTCTCAGGAGGGTCGTATAACCCGTCCATCCACCCCGCTCTCCTCCCTGAGTGGAGCTGCTGGCTCTTTTCAGCCAGCATGCAGCAGAACATCCTTCTTCTTCTCTGCTGTTAAAACCAGCGAAGCCAGCAGAGGTCACAGTATTTGAGAATTTGGGTTATCCATGCCAGTTTTTCAAATGAGAATTAATGCTGGTTTTATCTAAATGAATATATAGTAGACATTTTTAAGGCAATTTTCAATGCCAACCAATGTCTTGAACTCTTGTTTAACCTGATTTTCACCTTTGCCATAACTTAAATAGGATTAAAATAATGAATCAGTGAACCTCTTCCAGACTTTACAATTGTTAGAACCAGAAGGATTAAATCCCAGCGGTGAAACAAGTTGTTTCTTTAGCTTCAAAGACATTTTAAAGCCACAACAGTAGATTACGATGAACTCTTTGACATGACGGCATGCTGGCAGGTTTTTGTAATTACTCTCACTGGCAGGAGGTTGAAAACGTTCCACACTGCAGGTTTAAAGACGATTAAAGGGGAACTCAGTTACTAAACTCCTGCTGTTTCGTGCTGTTACGTGTTAAAAGTCAGCTGTACGTTCGAATTCCTGCACAGGTAGCTCAGAGACAGATGAAGGCCGTCTTTTGCAACATGATGGTTTCCTATTATCATCGATATTCATAATCAGTCACAGTGTTTTCCTACAATAAACAGACAATATTTATCTTTTGTCGATCAAATATCTTTTAAAAAAAACTCTTCAAAAGGCATAGATTTCCAGTCATCCCAGAATTAACCCGCACTCATATTCTAACACGACATCTTGTCAGCTAATTTACTTTAAAATTTGGAGTAAAATAGTATATCAATATCACCCACTCTTGTCATAACCTCAGAATAGATTGGGAGCCAGAAAATGGAGACACTTCAGCAAGTTTAATGTCGTAAAGTTTTCCCACACCGATTCCTTCACCGGAGAGAATGAAGGATCAGGAGTAAAGGACACATTTTGATCTCTCAGCACTTTCAGCATTAAGACTGAGAAGAAGAATTTAGCTTCACCCTTTTGTAGGTCACTCTGCATTTTCTCGTGGAAAGGTCTAAATGACTGCATATGTTTCCAAAAACAATGAAACTACACTTTCCCACGTCGCCTCAGGTTATCCTCCAGGAGGAGACTGGAAACGGTGACAAGAGTCTCTGATGGTTGAGTTTAGGTTCAGATTCATTTGTGGTTGCAGTGAGGATCTGTGTTTGCAAACAATGCTTTTTAAACATGCTCTTCAGTTCATGCAGTGGTTTAACTCAGCAAATCCAGTTTGTTTCACTCACAGGCATTTCGCAGGACATTCAACATTAGTTCCTCATCTCTTGCATGCAGAGAAAATCCTGAATTCTCCAAATCATCTCATAGTGTTAAATGTAAATTCCAACGTGACTTTATTTCTAATTTAAATTATTTATGAATTGTTGCATGACTTAACAGACTTCCTGTACAGACTTCAGGAACTCCCCCTTGTATGTATCCAAATACTCTGCCTCTTTAAAATACTCTTTAAATAGCTAAATATGTTACTGATATGCTGCTAGTGGATTTCAGTCGGCAAAGAAAGTTTATTTAAATAACACCATTCAGACCCTGTTTACATGTTTCAAGTGAAAACGCATCGTTTTTGCAGATTCATTCAAAAAAGCTCCGAACTTACACCACAGCGCTTTGAAAACAATGTCAGACAGAGACAGCAGGAATTGAAAATGATGTCATTTTTATGTTTGGCCACTAGTTGATGCCGTTGTTTGTTTTTGGAATGAAACCACATACATGTAAAGAGAACAATACAATATGAACATTAACAATGGCAAGAACCTTCATATGGATACTCAGCAAAGTTGGATTATTATCCCGGGTGACTGTCAACTGTAAAACTACCAAGTCCCAGCACAATATGGCCTGGGAGTCACGACGCTCTGGAGGCAGACACTGTTATTGCCAATTTACTCGTGCGTGTGCAGGAGAATTATCTACTACGGCTGAGGTGTACATGATCAGTCACTGCATTTTTCCCATCTACACAGAGAGAAAGGCCAAATTTTTTTAAAAAGTCGCTTTTCCACACGTTTCCACGGAAACCGAGTTGGAGCGTTTCAGAAGTTTCAACCCTGGGAGCCGTTTTCAGAGGCCCTGAGCAACGTGGTAGCGTGAACAAACACCCAAACGCAATGAAAATGTTCCATTTTCACTTGAAAATGTCGTGTAAAACAGGGTCTTAGACTCAAGGCAATTCACAGAATAGAACAGAAATACATTTGAACAAATCAAATAAAAAAAGAGAAAAATAGTTAAATCTGATCCGGTTTCAGCAGCCATATCTATACTGAATGCAGCCAAAAGTTTAAAGCTGCAGAGTCTGGTCCACAGTCGATATACTGTCACTTTCTATCAGGACATCTCGCAGCTGCCTCGGCCCGGTTTGTGTTTCACTGCTCGTCAGGATAAACTGTCGCTTTTCTAAAAGTCTTCACCCAGATCTCCCCTCTGAACTCACGGTGGTAATCCCAGTTAACTGCTGGCCCGCCGGTGTCCTGATGGAGTCACCGTTAAAGAGGCGACTGAGTGTGAGTGTGTGGGGGAAAGCGTCTGAAACCCATCTGGTTCTCCTGCTCTCTCCAGGTGGATTGGAACCAAAGAAGCTGACCTACGTCAAATCCAAACCGCGAGCCGCTCCAAGCCAACAGAAAGAACAGACGAGGCTTCAGCTCGCCAACTGTAAGATGCCGAGGATCCATTTAAACCGCACAATTGGGAAAACTTGGTGCCAGATTTACAGAGACATGTTCTGTGGCAGATTTTTCGCATCCGAAACACACTTGAACTTTTATTTAGCTTCCACACAGAAAGTCCTCTAACAGACCAAAAAAAAAAAAAAAAAACCAAAATGTTTCTTTATTCAGGAAAAAAAGTTGTTGAAACACAAGAGAAGTGAAAATCTGAGCTTTCTGCGAGTAAAACTGAAGTTAGAGAGATAAAATACAGCACTTACACAGTTTGTTCCAGATGGTAAACAAGCTGTACAATAATATGTCACTTCAGTTTTGAGCAGTTCAGACTTTTTAATCTGAGACATCAATGAAGTACAAATGGACCAGAAGTCTTTTCAGACGCCTTCCCAACCCGTCTCTGCAGCTGGGAGCTTTAAAGAGCCACAAAAGTTCAAGAATTTCATTTTTTTAAGGTGGTGCAAAGAAAAAAATAAAAGGTTTTATCTGGCTTCAGAGCTCCACTTTGCTTTAAAGCCCATTTCCTTTCCCACTGAGCAGAGAGCGGCTTAATAGCAGCTCAACACACGACTGACGCGAGCTTCCCAAACATCATTTGCATCTCACTACAGTACATTAACGCTGGTATTTACACCATGTGTGTGTTTGTGTGTGTGTGTGTGTGTGTGTGTGTGTGTGCGCGCACGCGTGCATGTGTGTGTGGAAGGTTGTAAGTTTTGCCCTTGGGTTAAAAAACTAGCCACAGCTTATGAGCCATCAAAAGACACACAACCGCCACATAAAGTCTGTTTTTATTTCCCCTCTTTTATGGCGAGAAAGTGTAAGTAAAGTAAAAAGTTTTTACTTCGACATGCAAAAGGAGGAAGCGGCAGAAATATCCCGTCGATCACAAATGGTCCTTTTCCCATCTGAACTGCAGCTAATCACTCAGCGCAGTTAATACATGTGAAGCAATTAGAAGGAGGAGCTGCTGATCTCGGTCACACAACAGGAATCAGCATCAGTTAACCTGAAAGTGTCCAATAACAGATACAGCTCCTCTACGGTGGGCTGTGTGCCAATTCCAGGGTTGATGGTTCGATACCCTTCATTTATACAGATGTGTCTTGTACACAGTTCCTACTGGACAACATCATGACTTAACAGAACGTGGATTGTAAGTTTAATCAGCGTGTGTGCGCTAATTGAGTTTGGAGAAACACAGAGTATAAAATCAGGATTTTATTATAGTGAACTCAAAAGACGACACAAAGCATCAGAGGGTTTTGAAGCCATTAAAACTGAAAGAGGATGTTAAAGTAAAATACGCATTCAAACTACATCTCAATAGAGAGCAGATTTATTTCATATTTTTGCATTAGAATGCTGGAAAAAAAGCTGATGACTAAGCATTTTGGTTTGAATCAAAAAGCAGGTAACTGAACATAAAAGGTACTATTTCATTAGTACATGCATTTCTTTTTTTTTCCCTTCCCGTTGGCGTGCTTTAATACTGTATGTTTCAACTACAGCTGCATCAATGCCAGTATCTAAAATTCAGAGATCAGGGGAAATCTTTTTAGTAAATAGACAAAGACATGAGCATGGGCTCAGGAACACTGCCAGAAATCACTGTCAAACAATGCAATTTGATTCAATTTTATTTCTATAGCAGCAAATAAAACACTGTCATCTCAAGGCCCTTTCACAGACAAAGACTCAACAATTCCACATGAACAGCAGAGGAGATGGTGGAGAGAAAATACTCCTGTTTAACAGGAAGAAGCCTGCAGAACCAGACTCAGAGATGCAGACTTTGCGCTGTTCCTGTTGGTTTTTATGGGATAATCATCTCTTCTGAAGGAATCCCACACATCTTCAAAGACACTTTAATGCTTAGACATCGACAGAAGTGACAGAACATCTGCTTCCACCCAGACAAAATATGTATTTTAGTAGACTTCTGCAGATTAAAACATGTTCCAATGTATTCTTAAATGAAATGTCGAAAAGTCTTATGTGTGTCAACCTGACATTGGATTGTATAACTGAATGTTTCCTCTGGATTTTGCCTGTTTGCCTCAGGATGTCACTGCTCTCTCCTCTTCCAGAGTTTTTAATGCTGAACGAGCGGCCCTGAGCTGAGGAATCAAGCAGTCAACAGCGGTTATCTCTGTACCAACAACACGGACGATCCCCAAACCCCACAGCCTGGACTTTGCTCCCGAGCAGCGCGATGAAACACCCGGACCTGGACCAGGAGCAGGCCTGGCACCGCAGCCTTCCACCTCTGCTCGGTGCGGCTCTAAAGACATCGAGAACTCTTTCAGTTGGAGCACCGAGCCTCTGGCAGCCATTCTGGAAGTGTGAAATCAGCTGCGCGCAGCTGGTTTCTAAATCCAGGCATGCTCATGTTTCTCTGCTGTGTTTTTCCTTCTACAGAACCTAAGCGACAGGTCAGCAAGCGTAGCAGTGTAACAGCTACCTGGGATTAACAGACGCATTCCCACATCAGAGCTAAAGCCACTAACATAGCAGCAAGAGGCAATAAGTTTTAGACAGCTCAGTTACATTTACAGCAATGTTGTAGCAACACGTGATTTTAGCAGAAAGCTACTCGCCATAGTCTAATGTACATAAAGTGTAAACTATTCTCAGCTAAATAACACAAACGCATCGTTATGAAATAAAACACTATGACTACAGCAGGTTAGTGAAGGCTTAAAAGGCATCCTTCAGAATAAAGAGGACCTGTTATACCTTATTTTCCATAATTCATGGGCCGCACAAGTGTTTTTTTTTTTTTTTCCAGGCAATAAGAAAATCATATATTGAAGATGTTTCAGTTCACATTGTCTGAAACGAGCCTCTGTCTTTCAATCTGAAGGCCCCACTTCCCCCCAACTGAAAGAATCTAATCTGGTTCTTGTAACTTTACACCAGCCTCTTGTAGCATATAACCAATGACCATAAAAAGTTATTGCCGATATTTTAATTATTTTATGTAATTTTCATTTGATCTTGTGTCTTCCAGTCCCAAGGCTGGCGGTTTGATTCTTTCTCCTGCCCGGGCATGTGTTAAAAAGTGTCCTCCAGCAGGACAGTGAACCCCAGATTGAACACCCATCAACATCAGGCTGGACATGCGACTAAAAACTATAACAGGTCCTCTTAAAATGTGAAGAAAAGTCTAACTTGAAGTATCAGCTGGGACATGCTGGACTGAATTCAAACCTCACATATCTTCAATAACATATTCATTAGAAACTACAGGAGCTGAACTGAACGAAACCTGTTGACAAGTCTTTTTCGTCTTTAATCAAAACAGTGAAACACTGGTTATTTTGTGACTGTGTAAAGATAAAATAATGTTTCCTGCTGTGGAACTAAAGCTGTCACATCCTGACGAGGCACTTTGTATCTTAACAGAGGGTATAAAAGCACTTTAGGAATGCAAATAAGTACAATTATACACACCTATATCTTTCACACAAAGAAACACTGAAAAATGTATTTGGTGCATCAAAAATGGATGTTTGCCAGTATTCACATACTAATGCACAGGTGAGATGTATTTTTAAAACTTAGATAACCATCAGTCAGATCTACCACAGGTTTAAAGGTTTAATAATGTGTGCACATATATGGAAGCTGTTCAGCTAACAGGACACACAACCGATCCAGCATATTTGCATTTATGAATACAGAATATCAGGAATATGTACCAGAATAATACTGGGAGGAGTTAACGCTAATAGATTCATCTACCACATAATGTACAGATTTTCCTAATAATTGTGTTTCTTTTTACTTCAGAAACAGTCGCCGAGGTGCTGCTGTCATTATAGTGAGAGCCATTTCCCTAGCTGGCCCACTTCGACTTTAATTTGTGCACTTTATTATAGAATATTTTCATTATTCTTTTTTTTTTTTTTCCTAGCTCTTGAGTTTTCTTTTTGTTTTGTTTTTTTATTGCTGTTGTTTTCCCACAGCTTTGACTTTTTGACTTATCATCGACCAAACTGTACTTTTATTTCGTTTGCTAGCCCAATGTTTCATAACTTCCTGATGCATGCTAAGCCCTCATTTGAATACTCCTCTTTGCATAATGGTATCTTTTGGCTCATTGTCCCGGTTTACACGACAATATTTTCAAGTGAAAACACAAAACCTTTGACACATTTTAGGTGTCCAGTGCTTGGAGTCTCTGGAATTGCAACCTTTTGAATACGGCTCCCAAGGTGGAACTTTTCAAAAATGCTACAATTCCTTCTACATAGAAACAGTAAAACAACTTTTCTCAAATGCCACTACTGCACATGCACACCACAGCCATAGTGAATAATTCTGAGCCTGTGCAGGTAGATCAACAATAACAATATTTGCCTCCAGAGTGTCATGGTTCCTAGTTCGTATTCTCCTGGGTCTTGGCAGTTTATAGATGAGAGTCACCATAATAACAATCAAACTTAATCCTTTGTCCAAACGATTGTCTACGAATTTGCCATTATTAATATTCATAGCGTATTATTCTTTGCGCGCATATGTATGTGATTTTTTTTTTTTTTGTTAAAGCAGCAATCAACAGCACGCAGTAGTGGCCCTAAAGGCTAACTACTTCATCTTCAGCATTTCTGCCATTTCCATGTAAACGGACAGCGTTTTCAAAACATTGCCATGTAAACGTGGAACATGTCAAACCAAAAGACACAAACGATGCATTTTCACTGGAAATTCTGTCGTGTAAGCAGGCTCTTGATGCTTTTTTTTCCATCTCTTGCTGAACGTGTTAGCATTACATGAAGCAGCCAAATGATCGTACTAAGTGGAAGAGTGAGTGATAGTTTTTGTTTCTGCGTTGTAATTGTGTACATAAAGGGACTGATCCAGGTTGTTCACTGAAACAAATATTGGTCCAGAAGCACAAGCAGTTCACCAACAGACCTCTGTAATGGCACCAGCTGTGTTCACAGCTCAAATGCTGAGGAAATGCTATGTAGCGACATTGTCTTCATGGTTTATGCAAAGATCTTGTTCCACTTCCGATGCAATGACGATCTACATCACTAACATGTCACAGGGATGTTTTTGGATTACCAGATAACCTCCACTTGTACAGCACTAACTACTGTTTACCATCCACAAACTCGATACCTGACTGAGTAATGTGATTCCTTAAAACTGTGCACTAACTTTATTTTCCTTATTTTGAATTATTGTTGCAGTGTTAATTATCCACTTGCATGCTTATTATCATCCTCGAAGTTATTCTTCTCACAATAATGCGTCTTATAAATCCATGGTTTGAGGAGTTTAAGACAGAGTAACATGTGAATCTTGATTAGCACCGGTAAATATTCATGAGCGTTCACACACGAGCTGCTTCACATGTGCCACATGTCCCGGGCTTCTCGTACGTCTTTCTTTGTGCTCCCACAGTTATGACATCAAGACAAAGCAGTGAGATTTGCATGTAACCTTAGTCGTAAAGCACCTGCTGGGCGCGTAGTGGACTTTGTAGTGCTAGCTCAGGGAAAAACCATTTATTGTCTCTGATAGACGCTGTGGACTCAACGAGTAAGCCTCAACTTTGTTTCGATCCAACCGAGCGGATGATTAGTTACCTGGACTGGGTTGTTTTAACTGTAAGATATCTGACCTGGGCTGTTCAGTTTCTATTTGTGTCCTCTGTAGTGCTGTTTTTATCGTGTTGCGAATGCATCCCTAACCTATCCCGGCTGCGTTTTTCTCCTCGCGCACATTTTTCCGACGTGTAGATGTCCCACGATCTACCAAAACGCCGACCCAAGTTACCCACAATGCACCACAGTCCGCATATCAGACTCGTCCTGGTGACTGTAGCCATACTGAAGCACTGGAGAACCGTCACATGGCACAACACCACTCATCCTGTCGTCTCACTGTATTTACCTCTTCTCTCAGTCGTGTGCTGAGGGTAGCATCCTCGAGTGTGTGCACCCAAGGAATGAAATGTAGCGCGCACAGGTTAGACGCTGTTCACGGATCAGGATTGTCTGGACTGATACGGGTAAGATGGAGCATGGCGTCTGTTGTGTTTTTAACAAAAAAAAAAAAAAAGAAGAAGAAGAAAAAAATGGCTCGCATAGTGAAGAGCGTCACTCTCACAGGAGTGTTGTATTTTTCTAACATTTACTCGAATGCCCTGTATTTGTACTCAGCACCGGTGAGTGTAATTTACCATTTATTGCACATGTTGTCACTCAGTATTAACAGTAATTCTCCTTCATAAATGTTGCTTTCTTTTCTTTTGGTCAGAATCCAATAATAACAGTGATGTTTATGTGTCACCTTAGCAGTACAAACTGAGAATTGTATATTACTGATATTCTTTGTTTTATGTCAAAGAGGAAAGAAAAAAATAAACTATTTCAGTACTTACGCTACATTAATGAGGTGTGCTGTGTTTGACTGTCAGTGACGTTCATTATCAGGTGTCAGTGCGTGCAGACCAACAGATTTGTAAAAATACATAAATGATTGGTTTCATGGAGGGTGGGAGGGGAACGTCAGATATTAATTTTACTTATTCTGCAACTGTTTTATTACAAAATATATTTTGACCGTCTTATGTAAACACAAGCTGTGCAAATTTCTCTTGAAATGTCCATAAGCAGATAAATAGAGCTTTGTTTCATTATAGTGGTCAATATGTTGACACATCTAGAGAGCAGGAATTCAAGCAACGATGTGAGCCTCAGCCACACAGCTGTAACACGAGCAGTCAAAAAACAGCAATAATGGAAAAAATGAAAAATGATTTTAAAAAAAATAGGTTATCTTGGAAAAATAGGCAGAGGTACCACATAAATTCACATTTTATGACAATTCCACAGTTACATAAGCAATACAAATCAAGGGTCCTGTATTTAAAGTGTTAAAGTAAAAATATGAACTTCATTTTCAATTTAATTTTAATTTGAACAAAGCCTCTCACTGAGAAAAAGAAAAATCCAACATGACAAAGCAGAGTCGACAGCAGAATCTTAATCAATGAAACCTGCAGGGCCAGGCCTAGAGCTGGAGATGTCTTTAGATTAAGGGCGCACTCGTCATTCCAACTCTTCTCCATCCTACTGCGCAACTAACTTCCTGGATAGAGGGAGGAGTAAAAAGCCTGTAACAGTTGTTTCAAGATGAGCAAATCCAAATAGAATGTAGCATCTCAGATCAATGTCACTACCAAAATATATAGTTAAGAGATATCATAAAGACAAGAGATCATTCTTAAACACAACATCTATATTTGGCAACTCAATGCTAAATGTCAAGTCAAACCACAAAAAAACATATTCACAAATTGCTGGTGTTCAACGACAGCACCCTATAAATGAATGGACTGAAGAGCCAGAGAACTTCCCATCAGATTTTAACTGGCAAACTATTTACAAACACACCTTTATTTCCAGCAATTCTGAAACACAACCATCCAGAATGAAGCCCTACACAGAACACGTCTCACAACCTACAGACTCCACCTTATGGCTTTAGTCAAACTGAAACAGTATTTACTGCCTTGTATCCACTGATAAATATTTCCACGCATTCTGGCTTTCCAAATACACTCAAAGCTTTTGCTCGGAGGTCATGGGCAAGCTCTCAGGCATACTCAGCCTCAGCAACCCTGTCTGCCCAACAAATGCATTTCTAGACGGTACTTCAACATTACAGCTGCCTCGTGACTCAAAACCTTTCCTATTGTTAGTGTTGGCAAAATACAACGCTGTTAAACTGCAAAGATGAAGCCAAGATATCCACACCTCCATTGTTAAATGTACTTACAAATCATTCGAACCTTGAAAAACTGACGACATCCTCCAACGACAACTCTGAGTCCTATGAAAAACCCTGGTCATCATTTCTTTAATACCTAAAACAGCGAAACCTCACAGCCACAGAATCCCACAACCCAGACCATACTGTTTGCCTCAGACTGTTGTAGTTATTATCTGTCACCTCATACTGTCCTGTCTTCAGTTCCTGTGTCAGTGTCTTTATTGTCATAGTTGCACAAAAAGAAAAACAGACTCCCATGACCATCCCTGATTCTCTGAGACCTTCACGAGATGGAAATGTGACAATGATTTGTCAAGAGAGAAAAAAACAATAAACAAACAAAAAATGGTTTAGGGGTAACTAAGAGAAAAACAAGTTGACGCTAAAGTCTCGTGTCCATTACGCTGTATGTGCCGGCACAGTACGGTACATTTAGGGATGGGGACTGTTCACATTTGAACCGATACGGTACCGATTCCCGGTACCTGGGAGGATCCCAGGTACTCAAGAGTACCAGTTTTCAGTACTTTTTTGTGTGTTTATGTGTAATACATGTTAATTTGTTGCTGGCTGCAGACGACGAGTTGACTAGCAGGCTAACTGACGCTATAGCATGCTAAGCGATGCTAGCGTGAAAAAAGTGAAAAGTGGAGGCATACTCTCAAGCGCTTGCTAGTCACATCTGCTTTGTTGACATAATACCTACTGGCGGTATTATGCTCTTGTGCGTAATCACGTCCGCCAAGGAAAATTGCCTACTCTTCCACTCTCTCATGATTACAAGGATGCGTTCAGACACTGAAACATGGTACAGTTTGATTTTACGTGAGTACTCAGTAGTACAGATGGAACTCAGTCGGTACCTATAAAACCACTGAATTCGATACCCATCCCTAGATACGTGACAGAAAACCATAACCAGACCTAAATGTGTGTGTGTCTCTGCCGCAGAGAGTAGAGTTATGTGCAGTGCTCCACGGAAGGATATACCGGAGCACAGCAGTAGAAGCCATAGACTCAGCCGCTGTGCGCCGGTATATCCTTCCACGGAGCACTATGCTTGTGCAGATCTGTGTGTATCAAAACGTTATTTTAACGGATTGAAAAGAAAACACGTCTTTTAAAATGTTTTATAACCATTCAGCTAATACGCCATCCCCTGGACCACTGCAAGGAGTATTTTGGTGTAAATACAGAGAGAAAAGCAGTGGCCCCAAGATTGAGCCCTGTGGAACCCCATACAACAGAGGTGTAGAGGAGGATTCAGAGCTGGCAAGACAAACGCTCATAGCTCTATCTGTCAGACAGGACCTGAACCACTGCAGTACAGTACCACTGATGCCAACCAGGTGCTGCAGTCGGGATATTAAGATGTTATGGTCCACGGTGTCAAATGCAGCAGTCAGGTCCAGCAGAACCAGAACTGCATAGTCACCAGAGTCAGTTATGAGGAGGATGTCATTAAAAACCCAGAGTGGAGCTGACTCGGTGCTGTGCAGGGGTATAAAACCAGACTGGAAAACCTCCAGGATGTTGTGATTGTCCAGGTGCTTCTTCAGCTGCAGGTAGACAACCTTCTCCAGAATCTTTGAAATAAAAGGCAGCTTGGAGATGGGCCTGAAATTAGCCAGGACAGCCAGATCCAGGCCAGGTTTCTTTAGAAGGGGTTGTACCACTGCATGTTTGAAATGTACAGGGACAACACCCGATGACAGACTGCTGTTAATGATAGCAAGGTCAAGCTGACCAATGCAGGGAAAAATGTCTTTAAAGAGATGTGAGGGAACAGCATCTCGAGGGGAACCTGAGGGCTTAATGTGGGCAACCAGATCCTGTAAGGTTAAGGTCACTAGCTTGAACTTATCAAATACACCAGAGCAGTGAACAGAGTCAGAGGGATCATGGTCAGCTGTCAAAATCAGGGCGCTGGTGGAAACAACCTTATCAATGAAAAACTGAAGAAAATTCTCACAGGTGTCAGAGGATGGTTCTATAGAGACAGGCTGTGGGGCGTTGAGAACAGAGTCTATGGTTCTGTACAGCACACTTGGGTCATGGCGGTTCTCCAGAAAAAAATAACACAATGTACAATTTATTTATAATTTACAGATAAACCAGTAATTTTAGCTGTAGAAGCAAAAAGTCTTCCCATGTTTTCTATTGGGTTTAAATTCAGCAGCAGGTGATGTATATTTTGTTCACAAAATATTTAACTGTCTAATTTAAGTGTCACATTTTCTGCCTCGAGCTGCGAGATAAGAGTCGGTTTGACACTGGAGGAACATTTTTATTTACACATGATTTAATGAAGGCGTGTTACTGAAGAGAGCTGCAGAGCCCTGACAAAGAATAAATAGTCAGTCCGAATTCATTCATCCATCTTTCAAACCTGCCTTAATACACAAGCTGGAACACACGGAGGAAAACTCAAGGTCAAGACTTAACTAAACAACCAGGTGGGAAACGAGACCACTTGATCAGAACCTCGACAGGCCTCACTTATGTCAACCTATTCAGAGTCACACTGTGAGGAGAGACTACTGACAAATAAACCACCACACAGCCATAATCCTAACTTACTTTTCAAATTCCAAATTCACTTTTAAATGTGAGAACATAAACTAACAAACAAACAAACAAAAAGCTTTCAGAGCTGAACACTGAGCCCGAGCTCCTCCAGCTGGAAGTCGTGTCCTGCTGTGCAGCCAGACCAAGTGGTCTCATGTCAGCTCAACATGCAAAAAAAAAACAAACTCAGATTCAGGGATTTCCAAACTGGCGTTGGTGCATTTCTGGATCTGGACGAATAACTCCTCTGACAGCACTCATGCTCGGCACCACCTCAGGAATCTGTGTGCTTCTACAAATAATGATGCAAAAATGTGTTTTTTTGAGATGCAATCCACGCATTTACATGGATTTTATTTATTCTATACTCTTTATATTCCTCCCAAAGTCCAAAAACTTGTTAGATTAATTTAAAGGCAAAAACACAGTGATGTCAATAAGTTTGCCCCCTTCCTGATTTCTGTCTGTTTTTTTTTTGCACATTTGTGACAACTAAATGTTTCAGATCATCAAACAAATCCTACAGCCAATCAGAAAAGGACTTGCTGGTGTGTTTTAGATCATTATTCTGCTGCAGAACCTAAAATTGATAAAAAAAAAACAAAAATATCAGGAAGGGAACAACCACTTTTTCACAACACTTAAACTAATTTCCGCTGAACACCTCTTTCTTTTTACCACCTTCTGGGGGCTCTCTGAAGTTCCGATATTCCAAGTGGTAAATTCCCAGTTTGGCGGTGCTTTCCTTCCGAGAAGGAAGTGGGACCTTTCCCACCTCCCTGTAACTCGCGTATCTTTTGAATCAGATCAGATAATCTCCCATGAGTTCTCTGCGGGGCCTGTCAGAGTAAATCTCTCTGAGTTTCTCTCTTTTTGGCCATTCATTTCACTGCTGTTCTCTTTTCCACATCTCTTTCTCTGATCTGATGGTGGGTCATCTTTGATTAGATCTGCTGCTTTGAAAGGTTTTATTCATAACACCTCCCACTCTGCCATCAGCCATGTCACTATGAGTTAAAATCACTGCAAAAAAACAGAAAAGAGAGAGAAATTAAAGTTCAGCTCTGGATATGAACAGGGTGAATTTAAACTACTCTGGACGTGCTTCTCCTCAAACGTGGAGCCATATTTCAGTCATCTGACAGCTTCATTATGTCCGTCACCCTCACATGAGCTTCATCATCCTCCTGGACGTCTGATTTCAGAGTGAAATACCCCCCCCCCCCGTCTGCGGCTTTAAATCTCCTCCTTGCACAAAATTTACCGCAAATGACTGTCGGCTAATTTGCAGCTCGACCCGAGTCAGAATTCATAACATTTAATTGTGTCTTAATGTGTAATTATCCAAGTTCCAATTAGGCTGATGAGCACAGTAAATCACAGTTTCTCCATGTGGAGCGTTTCATCCGCCGGTTGACAGAAGTTGATGACAGAAGTTGATGACAGAAGTGTTGCGGTCTGGGCCCAAGATTTAAAAAAAAGAGTGAAATCTGCTTCTTGTGACGAAGAGGTGGCACATCAGGAGTTCACAGGCCATAAGTGGTGGAAGTCTGGAGGGGTGATGGTTAGGGTTAGGCCTCACACTGACAAGTGCCTCTCTGTGTGGAGTTTGCATGTTCTTGTTTGCAAGTTTTCTCAGTTTGTTCTCCAAAGAGGCTGACAGATTTCTCTGGACCCATAACTTTCATTGTGTGTTGGTGGTCTGTTTACTTGGCAACAGAGTCACTGAAGACACAAGTTTTCAGAAATGCCTCCAAAGATGGAACTTTTTGAAAATGCTCTGACTCCATCGTCATGTAAATGTGAGAAAACAGAACTATTTTAAAACACTGGGGCTCCATCTCCATGTAGGCTGTGTGTGTGGTTTTATTACTAAAACAACCACCCGCACCAACTGGTGGCCCAACCTGCTGACTACAGAACTGTCAGTATTTTTGCAGTTTCCCTGCAAACGCACAGCGTTTTCAGAACACTGCTGTGCAACCACGAACTCTGAAATGAAAACATAAAAACCATTTTCTGTACCTGCATTGTTACCTTATATCAGATCATCTTCAAAGAGGTTCAGATGAGGCAGTTTGAAGGATATGAGTAAGAAAGAGTCCTGATATCTGTGTTGAAACTTAAGAGATAAAAAAATAAATACTCAAGTGATGTGCGGATACATGTGGCTATTTGTATTGAGTGACTTTAGCCTTCATGCAGCCATGCTGGTGGGTGTAGTGAGCCATACACTCTAAATGAGACTGAGATGTGCAGAAAATAAAAAACTCAAACGTGAAGGTGTCAGGCTCACCAGAGGAGGACCACAGTTGCGAAGCGGCAATTGTTCAGCCAGGTTCGGACCCGTATATGAAATATGAGCCCACACTGTGCAGCACTGAGGAGCCTAATCCATCTTTTGAATTTGTGAAAGAGTATCCAACCGGTTTTCGACCCCCCTCTTTCCCCTTTTGAGCGTTGCAGACAGTGTTATTAGTTTTTGAAAAGCCTTTGAAAACGGCTTCACTTCATGAGCGCCTTATCTCGCGAGCCTTTTGTGGTGGGCTTTTTCTTTATTTCTTTCTCTTTTTTCGCTGCCGCTGCATGCTGAAGTGGACGACAGTGCCCTTCGCTGTTTATCTCAAACTTATGATGCATTAAAATGGCTGCAACATTTCTCTCCTCAAGCCTGCTGTTGTTTTATGGTCTGCTCGTGGAAACTGAAGCATGATAAGACGAAAGGCTGAATTATCTAATGTTTGTGTGCAGGACATCAAAAGTTATGACAGCACTTTGAAGGGACATAGTTGATGGATTCACACTTGAGACAAAAGGCCAAAGTCCAGCGCAGCCATAAGCAACATCTGCCCAGCTGAAGGAGGCTGCAGCTTCACATTTCTGCTTACAGCAGCAGCGCCACTCTCTCCGCTGAGTTCAATACACACACAATCACTCATGTTGGAGGTGAAGGACAGTCCCTGGACTCATGCTTGGTAAATAAAATACACCACAACACCTGTGACATCGCTTCAGAATCAGAGCAGATTCATTTAAAGAGGAAATCAAGGGTTTTTTTTAAGTAAAATATATTTCTTATTCTATTAACTTACATGTTTTTATCAAAAGTTTGTTGAAGACAAATTAAAACTACAGAATAAGCTTGAGTGGATGGTTGTTAAACATGTGGCCCTCAAGCCGTAACAGATAGTTAAAAACTATAAAACAGAAACTGATGTTACAATTTTCAATACAATCTCAGATCAGCTCATGATTAACAATTTCAAACTTTTTTTGTAAATTATTACTTTCATGTATTTAATATAAATAAAACTATGCAATTCTTTTGATTCAAAGTCATATCGATAAACTTTTATCATCTTACATTTCATCTTATCTGTAATACCTTCATCATCATCATCATCATCATCATCATCATCATCATCATCATCATACCCTGGTCTGTAAACCTTTGTCCAGGGTTTGATCCCAGGTTATGATGCTTCATTCTCTTTCCAATTCATTACTCTCAGCATTTATTCTGTTTCTGGGTAAACAGACGTCATTTTCAAAATGTTGCGTTGAGTTTACGCAAAATAAAAGCACAATATTATGCATTTTACTTGAAATATTGTGTAAATATGGCCTAAGCTATGGAGTGTAAAGTGAGCTCTGTAGAGGCAGGTTTAGCTGTGAATCCTGAGGTCAATATCTGAAATTACAAACTTGAGGATGTCCCTGAACCACAGGAATTTTTTAAGCTAATGCAAACAAACATTCAAACTATGAGGGAACTAAATATGAGTCACCTAAAATACATAAGGTCAAATTTCCAAATGTATTAGAAGTACATCTTCACAAATTGAAAAAAACAACAACATTTTTTTCTCAGCAGAGCTGATGCTTGTTTTTTCGTGCTGAGAATAAAATGCTATGAACATTGACAATGGATGACTCTGAAACGACCAAGTCCCTGGAGAATATGCTCTCAGAGTCATGACACTCTGGAGACAAACATTGTTCTTCCTTTCAATCTACTCGCACATGTGTAGAAGAGTTATTTACTTCAGTTGTGGTAAACATTTGCAGTAGCAGCGCTTCTGTCATTCACATGGAGATGGAGTCTACACGTTTTCAAAAAATTCCACCTTGACTGCCTAAATGTCATTCCATTTGAAATGAGGACTCTGGACCACAATAAGAAGGTAAAATTTGAAGCTTGAAGAAGATGACCTTCAAAGTCAACACTTTTCCATCTGTGTTCTCTGGATGCAGGAGAGACTTTTCCTCCTTTATGACTCAGCGTCGAAGGATCCCACCTTCTTTGATTCTCGAACATTTGAGGTTATTTTAAAAGGTGAATCGAAGGACTTTCAGAAAATGACTGTCTTGAGTTGCCCAGTGTGTGGTGAGAGGTAAGGATATTGGATTCATTAATAGAGTCCTCCTGGTGGATCTCAGGCAGTAATTGTGTTACAGATAAGCAGCCGGTACAGTGCAGTCGTTCTAAAACTCAAAGGTCAGCAGTGAAGGGCAGTGACAACTAATGTGATGAGGTCGGTTCTCGAAATTTGAGTTCAGAACCTGGCAGGCGTCGGAAAACATTACGTAAGTGTATTGCAAGAAAAGTGTGTTGTAATAAAAAAGTTGAGAAAAGATGAAAAAACAAGCGACTTTTTGTTTGTCTGCAGAGGAATGGAACCACCTGATCTACGTGAGCTGGCTCGAATGTCTCCTGATCGAAAATATCAAACTCTGTACCTGTGTAAACAGGGAAAATGCAACTTTTCTGCTGCTGTTCATGTGTTACTGTGAAAAGTTCTTCTGCACATGCATGATTGGATGGACAATAACAACGTTTGCCTCCAGAGTAGCATGACTTCTAGTCCATAGTGTCCTGAGATTTAGTAGTTTTTTTTTATATTTGAGAGTCATTCGGAATAGCAGTTCATCTGCACAGATGTGTGTGTGGTTTAAATACAAAAAGCAAACAACAGCCTAGTTCTAGTCTGTCCTTGTGTGTTTGTTTTTAATAAGATTTAGTTCAACAAACTATGTATTTGGTGAATGTAATAGTTTGAGAATCTGTCACTGGGCCTGTTTAAGAGCGTACAGAACAGACCCGTCGCTTTCACATGTTGACACTGAGGCTCTGTTTTCATGAGATGAGGTTGGAATCCAGTTGAGAACGTGAGGAGTTTCCTTATCTTTGCACCATAAGTGGCTATTCTCACCAGGTAAAGGTTAAAAGTGAGGGGATGGTGGAATCAATGCACTCGTTAAAGCCTTAAGTGAACTCCAGCCTGTAAATAGAATCGTTAGTGGAGATAATTGAGCTCAGAGTCACCACTTAAGTGTTTTCCTCTGCATTTTCTCAGCAGCTTTAATCCTTTCCCCTGGAGGCTGTTTTCCTCTTTTTTTCCATGTATGTGTGAGCGTGGCTCCATGTTCCCTCTTTGTGTGCTGATTGCTGTCGTCCCTGCCTTGATGGTGCGTCTTATGTTCCCCTGTGTGTTTCACAGGTTTGTTCAACTGTTCTGTTCACTTAGGTCAGTTAGCGTATTTGTTTCATGGTTTTTTTGATGTCATGATCTCTTGTTTTTTGGACTTCTGGCTACTTTTTTCACATTGTGCACTCTGCCCTGCTTTTGTATCTTGGACAGGAAGCTGCTTGCTTTCTCTCTGCTGTGCTCTTTGGTTCTATTCCTGCAAAATGCAAAACTCAGGTATCAGAAAGTCAAATTGTGTTTAACGTGGAAACACTGAAAGGCCGGATCTTTGCCCAAGTAGGACTGATCCGTCCATGATGGGTCCATTACAGGCCAGTTTAATCTCTTAATGACTGAATCAATAAGAATACAGCATATCAATCTATGAATTATACCCAGGGTGTTAATTACAAACTGCAGTTACTGTTATTTAAAAAAAAAGTTGTATTTTGTTTGCAGTTGTGTTGTTTTTTTGTTTTTGTTGTTTAACAAGGTTATGCTACCTTCTCTTGAGTCTGTTGTGGCCTCCAGGCTGTATGTGTGCGATTGCAAGATAATGATGATAATGATTAATTTATTTCAGACATGTAAACCTCAACAAACTGACAAACACATACACATTTTCCCAATTATATACACAGTTAATGTATGAATCAACCTACATCCAGCCCTGTATGGAAACTCACTCATAGCACACAAACAGTAATCATGTCTGAAAAGGAGTCAGAAGAAGCAAAGAAATGTATTTCTTTACATCCCAGCTCACTGTTTACGTTCCTGAATCTTCTGCAGATTGTCAGTTTCACTCCATACAATCATGATTCAAGTGTGATCGGAATGAGAACTTTTGCTGTTTATCTATGTTGAGTATGTCCACACATACTCATGCGCGCACAAAAGGACACACAAAGAAAGTTTCTTTCTTCAGCCTTTGACAGTGTGCATGGAGCTCTTGGTCTCTTCAAGGTTACAATAATACACCTGATGAACCCTAGAACAATGTCTGAAGAAGACTGGGCCCAACACAAGCGTCCTACACACTGGCACTAGTCCTTCACTTGGATTTCATGATGTTGCAGCCCAGAAACGGGGAGTACCAGGTATTCACCCTTGAGACAAAAAAGCAGCCTCTTTCTCCTGCAGTGTTTGCTTTGTCTGACCACTGGTGTTGTTGCTGCACCATGCGTTTGTTTGCTTTTCTCTCCAAATTTTGTGTTGCTGTGGAGCAACATTTGGATAATTTCTGTTTATATGGCAGGAATTAAAAAAGCACAACAAGTTCCAACAGCATTCTCCTCATCTCCCTCACCCTGGAAAGCTGGAAACCTTTTATTTTTCATCATGCAAACACAGTCCTCACCCAGGTGACTGTGGCGCATCCCTTGCCTCCTCCACAGACTGACCTCAGCGCCTCATGTTGACTGAAGAGGATAGTACAACTTCTTGCATGAAAGATGTGAATTTCACTCAGGCTGCCGGGCGAAGCTCCTTTGTTTGCCGTGGCCTGAGTGGCTCTGCCTTGTTTAATGCTGTCGTGACGACTTCCTGCTGCTCCGCGGTGAAAAATGTCTCTGTCAGAATTCATCATACATCACATCTTTAGTGCTCCGCTGATGACGGCTTTCAAATCCTGTTCTCAGCTCGTGTGAATCAAATCAGCGGGACTGAAAGCATTTGTTCTCCAAAACCAAAATTAAGATTAGCGCTTGTTGGCCAACCCGAGCACGAATCACCGATCACAATTTTTCAGACTCGCTGTCTGGGACACACCACCGCTCCAGTAATGCTCATTAAAAAATGCAGTGCCCTGCTGTTGTAGGAAATTACAGAGCATATTTTAAAAGAAAACTTAATATTTGACAGCAGTTTGAAAGATTTACATGTTTGGGAGGAGTCAGTGGGCCTGGGGCTGAATGCCACAGGCAGGGTAGAGGAGCTGAGCACGAGCTGGGAGACCAGCCTCGTCCTGGGATGTTTGTGGTGTGTGAGCCTCTCTGGGAAACAGCACAACGATCGTTACACTTTATCTGGGCTTTGATTAAAACATAGCAACTCATCCAGCGAGGAAGATCATGAACTATGTTCGAATAGACTTTTAATCAGGGTGTGATTTGCTGGTTTGATTTAAATGTCCTCACCTCTGCAGAGTTACTCCTATTCCCTCTGCACAGTGATTAAAGCACAGCACACACTTATATATCACAAACACAACAGATCAAATGTATTTTTCCCCCAAGTAAATCGGAGCTGCCAGCTCTCATACATTGAACTTGAAACAGCACTGATATCAAGCTGGTGTTTGACTTTCTGTATTTTCTCATTCTGATATTACTGTCTGTATGGCAGCACATATGACTTATTTTTGCCTTTATAATTTCCATTTATATGTGAACTTTGTACTGACTCCTTGTTTTCATACTTGATAATCTGTTAGATTAGAAATGTTCTTGCTGTGCACAATTCAAAATGTGCCTGAACCCTGCATGATAGTATAAGTAGCAAATAGAGACTCTTGAATCTTCAATATTTTTTTGGAACTATAAGCATAAAAGTGATGCACATATAAGAAATATTAAGTTTGTTGTCACTGTTTCCAGCACTACAAAATGTTCTCATAGCAAAAGCATGTGCAGTTTATTACACTGTAAGGCTGGCTGAGATTGCAGTATTGCTGTGGCAGTGGTCCGCCATCTATAGAGCCTGAGCGTTTTCAGAAAGTTGCATTTTCCTCTGTTTACACTGTTTACAGAGTCCCCCAGTTTCAACCTCCACTTCTTTCCTTTTTCACAATTTCTTCACAAAATACACAACAAAGAAGCTACATGCTGTTCAAGTAACCCATTAATGCATTTCAGTTCAGTTCAGCTCTGTTTATATGTCGCCAAGTACAACGTTGCCATTTCTAGGTATCGAGAAAAGCCGACAGTTCCACGTGAGGTGACTGTGGAAAGGAGAAAGTCCGTTTTAAAAGGAAGAATCCTTTGTAGAGCCACACTCAGAGGTGGAGACTTCCTGCTGTTTCTGTTAGGGTTAGGGGACAGAAGAAGAGGACAGGAGGAGAAAGACAGACAGACTGTGGGCAGGGATTCAAACCCAGGTTCAGCTAAGGGGGTAGGAATTGTCAGTTCAGTTCACTCTCTGCATGTGAAGATCACTCCATTTTTCCAACAACACCACAAAGCAGCAGCATTATAACAGACTCATTTGAGATCTTTATTTCTCATTAAAACAGCAAGAATCACCCGATTCCATGAAATAGAGGAACGATGCTGCTCACTGCGGAGTCCAGGTCTTTATATTTTCTTTGTAAATTTCATTATCTTGTTAAAAATGATTTCCAAAGAATATGGCGTTCCTCCCTGTACCACTAGAGTGAGCCTGCATACCTCTACTGGTACACGTGCCACAGTTTGAGAGCCATGATTTGAATGTATTGACAGATACACAAGTTTGTGTTTCTGTTTGTTTCAATCACCAGTGCTTCCATTGTGTGTTTTATCTATTCTCTCTGCACAGCGACCTTGGGTGACCTGAAAGGGGGGACTTGTTGTTCAGAGGCCCACAGCCTCAGCTCGTCCCCTCCCTCTTAATTCAGCTCGTGAATGAGTTGTAAGCCTGGAGACGTGCACAGTTCATCGTAATCATATCATTGAACAAGTGGCCACCAGCTTTCTCTTTTGTGGCCCAAAACCAACTTGTATCGTATATTCTTTTCAAGGTGGGGATCATAAAATGTGTGAATAATATTTATGCTTACTAAACAGACATGCTAGTAGATCAGAAAGTTCAAATTGTCAAACATCATTCAATAGTCTGATTGAGTTCTAATGTGGGATCACATTTTTGTAACCTTTTTGTTAAAGTCCACTGCTTGGTTGTGGCCTCCAGCCTCCAGTCAGTTTGTTCATTCCTTGGGGTCAATGACAAAGAGATTATTATCAGGAGTGGACAGAAGCCATTATCTTTCATGGAGCCCATTTAAAGGGTCAAAGTGGGAGTGGTAGATAAAACTGAGGAGTGGCTGTAAACAAAGTCACATAAATAAAACAGGTGTTTGGAGGTCACCGCAGCAAATCTGCAGCATGTCACTTTATTGTTGAATTTCTGTGTAATTATGAGCTATAAACAAAGCAAACGAAAATGTGGTGCTCCAAGAGGGATTAGCGGATTTGGTGGAGGAGGAAAAAGTAAATATACTTGTGTTTGATCGCAGCTTTTTGACGCTCCAGCAAACTTCCTGGATGGCAGCAGTGAGAGAGGGACAGACACACCGGCTGGGAAAGGTTAAAGTGCCCCCCTGCGTGGAAATCCGGCCACGTGGTACACCGTGGAGCCGTGCACGCGTGCGTGTGTGTGTGCGCGCGGCAAATAAGAGAGGTGTCGCGTGGCGGGGGGCGTCAGGCTCGCGCCACCATGCCAGCCTGTCAGCCGCCGTGCGTCCGCCGCACCGCGGAGCCGCCGGCGCACCGCCGACTGGAGCGTCAGTAAGCGGACGATGCGGCTGCTCACGGTGTCAGCGCTGCTCCTGCTCCTCCTCGGACCAGGTACGGACTCTCGGACGGGATTTATTAGCTGTGAACTTGCAGGGTGGAGACGGAACGCGGACACTGACAAGAGCGCTTTTTTAATTTTTAAATTTTTTTCTAGGGTAAATTGTAAAAGCAGCGCAGTTTTTAGAAGAAATCCACGCTGGTCCAGCCTCATATTTCTTTAAAGTTAAGCTTGTAAAGATGGAAACTTAAACTTTGGACTTTCTCTTAAAATAGCTGGTATCACATGTATATTTGCAGCATTAATATTGTCATTATAAGAGAAAAGCCGCGTGTTGCGCTGCGCTCCCGCGCGCCTCTGACGATCCAGGTAAGTTTGGATGGAGACATCTGATAACCAAAATACAATTCAAAATACGATTCATGATATTTTAAAAATGGTGTTTTTTGTTTTATTTATTGACTTTGGTGAAATGTTCTTGTTTCTGGCTGAGGAGGAGCGCGTTCCCTCTCCAGGAATGTGATTTATGGGGCAAAGATTTCAGAATAATTTATCCTCTGTAAAATGCAATAAACGATGTATGAATAATCATGCGCATTGCCAAGAGAACTGCAGCTAAAGTTGTTATTAATAAGGAATCATTGGAAAGTATTCAAATTCTCCCCACAGATATCCGCCTGCGTGATGCTGAACGTGGTATTTTAATTACTTTTCGGCAGATTATTGATGAGGATGCATCATTTTATGGAAAGTGATTATCATCATGTGCTGTTACAGAGCAAAACTAATCACCCAAGGTCTCTATGTTTGTAGCACTGGGGCTATTTACCAGTTGTCACCACTGTTGCTCTTTATTTCAGTATTTTATTGTTGTATATATATTTCACTTCTACAGTGACTGATGAGATTCCATCAGTCACTTTCATGTCTTTTGACTTATTTTGCTCCTAGAGTGGCACAACTGCACTGATCAACAGATCTATTTGCTTAATCTTGGATTTTTTGGAATACCAACTCTTTTCTTCATCTTAAGTCGACATGATCAACTGAGCGTTTAAAGGCACTTTAATGCACATTTACTGTCAGATAATAATGTAATGTGTAAAGTGGATCAGTGAGCTGAGTGGCAATAGCCGGCATATCACCACATCACTGGCATTGATGCTGTTTTTAGTGTAAAATCTTAGTATTGGTGTAATGACATGGAGACAGGCGGATGCTTCATTCCTCTGGGATCTTACATAGAAATCTGCTTTTTCATCAACTAATTTAGAGCAGTGTTTGGTTTTTTTTCTCCTCCTGAAGGCATTGAGTGGCGTGTGTCTGTGTGGAAAACCTGTAATTGTGTGTAAAAGAACCAAAAACGTATTTCCGTATTTGTTTAAGTTTGGCAGATCTAAAGGCAAAATAAGAGAAGCGATTTGCAGGAAATATTCTGCTCGCCTTACGTCCTCTCTCTGATGTGACATTCTCTTAAAAAAAAAATTACAAAATAGCACAGATTTTGTCAGTGATGCAGTTTTCAATGATGAATATGAGAAGGATGCTTGGACCTGATCACCCTGTGCTGGACTGGCCAATATTGACTAATTTTGATGAGGCTCTGCAGTGAAAGCTGTGCTGATTGGTGACTAAAGTGCACTACCAGCGCACCAGAGCATGTCTGTCTCAGACCTGTGTCGAGAACAAAAGGATGAAGATTGGTATATAAATGCACACATTACCACTGAAATGTTCAGGCCAGTTTGTGATTCAAACTGTGATGAAAGTACAGTGTATTTCACACACACACTTGCCTCTTACAGCAATGCATGCACACTGCAGCATTAACCAGACCTGATATTTATGTTTTCATGAACTTTCATCGCTACTTCTTATTGGATTTGATCTTCAGATTGGTGTTTGAGTGTAAAACGGTTCACCCTCTCTCTCTCTCTCTGAAGGACACCCAGTGAGAAGGGTTCACTGTAAACAAGTCAGCTTCACAGCAGAAGCAGTCAAACAGACAAATGCTATCAAAGCCGGACATGATGAAACGTTGCAACAACACACCAGCAGCAACGTGAACGCAGCTGAATAATTAAGTCAGTCTGTCACATTGATTTGTGATGGTCGGAGCAGAGCAGCCCAAAAGTTGGAATATTCACCAAAATGAAACTCAATTTCGCTTTGAGATGAAACTTCTGCAATAATTCTTTATACATGACACCAGAGAAAATAAGCAGAGTGTGGGTGAGGGAAAAAAAAAAAAAAAAGAGAAGAAACTGACGTGTGTTGTGGCTGCTGGTGACGGTGCAGGCAATTTAACGGAGAGGAGACAGTGACATAATGAGAAAGGATTGAATAATTGACTGTGTGTGTGTGTGTGTGTGTGTGTGTGTGTGTGTGTGTGTGTGTGTGTGTGTGTGTGTGTGTGTGTGTGTGTGTGTGTGTGTGACAGGGCTGGCTCTGCAGATCCAGTGCTACCAGTGTGAGGAGATGACACACGACTGCGCCACCCCGGAGTTCATCGTGAACTGCACCGTCAACGTGCAGGACATGTGCCAGAAGGAGGTGCTGGTGAAGGATGACGGTGAGTCCCGGGCTCTCCTCTCCGCACGCCAGCCGGTTCCAGGGCCGCCATCGGGATGGTGGGCCGGATTTAAGTGGTGACACAGAGCTGTGATAAATCAGAATATAGACAGCAGGGTCAGGAGGACAGGACACTCAGAGAAAGGAGCTCAAGGTGAAAGTTCAGTTTTATTGGGAGTTTTATGTCTGAGCTGCAGACCAGCGGGCTCTGTGTTCAGGACCTGGGCTTCCTGTTTTAGACTCTATTTTCACCACAAACATTTTCAGTTTGAAAATTAAAACTTCCGTGTCCTTTGGGTGCCCATTTACACAACAATGGTGAAACTGAAAGCACAAATTTTTAGAAAACTCTTGACTCCATCCCTGTGTAGGTGACAGTAATGCTGCTACTGAGCATGAGCAAGACAGTTATATTAGATAGTTCTTCTGCACATGTGCAAATAGATGGATAATAAAAACAATGTTTACTTCTAGAGTGTCATGACACCCAGTCCATATTCTCCTGGGACTTCATAGTTTTATAGCTGAGTCACCAGAAGAACGGTCCACCTGGGTCGTCTGTCCATACGATGGTCGGTCTTCTCCTCATTCCCAATTTTTATGGCTTATTGTTGAAGCAGAACTATGCAACTTTTTTACCTCAATAAATGTTTTTCAGAATCCCTGTGGGGGTAAACAAAGACTTGTCACGGTGATTCGCCGGTCCCTCTACTCCCCCCGCGGTCTGTGTCCTGAAAACAGCGCTTGCAATTTCAGAGGAGCGGACCGACTACATCTCGCAAGAACAAACCTGCTTTACGGCAGCCATATGGGAGTACAAGTATAAAAGCGCGTAAAACAAACATGAAACCCTCGCTAGCGTTAGCAACGCCACCCTTAGGTGCTCATGGATGGCAGAACCAAAAAAACTTTTGTCTGACGAGCGGAAAAAAAGGAACCGGGAGTGGGACGCTCTCTGCACGAGGGGGCCGGGGGTGATGCGGAGAATGTTTACGACAGTGAGCTTTCACAGGAGTCCAGTAGGGGGAGCACTACAGCAAAAGTTTAACTGCATGTGTGGTTTGATTCAAAAAACAAATAACAGTTCCCTCTAGTGGCCCAACAAGAAAACTACATTGTTTTCAATGTTTCTGTCGTTACCGTGTACTTGCAAAGCTTTTCTGAAACGTAACGTAAATGTTGCCTTAATCCCCCCACATCTCTTTCTGTCCTCACTTATCTACCAGTGGATCCTCCTCCAAACTCACTCTGGCCTATCAGCTCAGAGCAGAGTGCAGGTAAAACAATACCAAAGTAACATTACTACATTTAATTCATAATTAACCTTTACAACACCTATTGGGACGCATTGGGAGCTTCTGGAGTCTTTTTTAGGCATCTACGTACAGAGCAAAGTGTTCACAGCGCTTCACTTTTTCCTCGTTTTATTATGTTAAAGACATGGATTCAGTTTTTTACACTTTTTTTGTTTGATTCTTTACAAAATACCCCATTGTGGGGGAAAAAAAACAAAAAACTTTTTAAATGTTTGCAAATTTCTTAAAACATAAATAACACATACAAATATATTCATAGCCTTTGGCATGAAGTTCAAAATGAGCATCATGAATACTTTACAGATGTACTGTCATAAACACCACTTTAAAGGTAAGTAAAATATACTATTTGTCAATCAGATTTAAACAAATCAAACTAAAATTGCTGAATATTGGGATGAAAGTTTCTGCTCAATAAGGTTTAACATACTGGGAGGAAACTGGTGTTTCCTGGTCTCAGCACAGGAGGAGATCTCAGGGGAAAAAGCAAGACAGATTAGGTTTGAAGTGGTTATATGGAGCTGTGATAAGTGAGCTGTTTCACTCAGAATTCAGAGAGAACTAGTGTGGAATCAATGTGTTTGAAACAATGGAAATGTTTGAGTTTCAGCGGCTCATGGGCGGAATTCATTTGTTTTATTCACATCGCGCAGGCAGTCATGTTTTTCTTAAACAATGAAAGAGTTTTTAACAAAGCGATGCTCTGCAACAATGCAGAAGAAAGGGTTTGCTTCACAAGTCGGGGGGAAAAAGCTCATCTGAGCAGGAATCACACAGATCTGAGGTCAGCAGGGACCAGATCGTTAACACTACCATGAGAGGAAGTCTCAACGTGTCAAACAGGATCTATAGAGATGCTGCAGATCTCATTTCAGTCTGACTTATATACAAATGTTAAAAAAGAAGAATTAATGCAAATTAATCAAACAACTAAAATAGTGATATGTACACAGCAAATTTTCCAGTGTTGAATTAACTCTGAAAGTGTTAAAGAGTGGTCTCATATATATACTTTTGTAGTGTTAAAATCTCAACACTGACCAGTGTTAATTTTCTAATGCTGACACTCTGTGGAGTTATATTAATATTCCTCTCTGTTGACCAGTGTTCCTATTTAACTCTATACAGTGTTCATTCTTAGAATGAACACTTTAAAGTGTATATTTTAACACTTACATTTAACACTACAACAGTGTATATATGAGACCACTCTTTAACACTTTCAGAGTTAATTCAACACTGGGAAATTTGCCATGTACTGTCAAAGCAGTGAAAAAGTCAGGAACTTGTTATGAAAATGAAGAAATAAAAAAATATAGACATTTACCTTGGCAGACAGGGGAAATAATACCTCAAATTCAACTTTTTTCGACCAAATACATGCAAGACAGAAAAATCTCCATTTTAGTGCGAGAGAGTCGGACATTCGTTGCAGGGCTTGACAGACCTTGAGTTAAAAAAAGTTATTGTTAGGCCTTTCTGAAATAAATGGATGCAAACGCTTCTCTAAATGAATGATAATAATGCTCTGCTGAATGTATAAATAATCAGCCGCTCGCTCGCACATTAGCAGTCTGATAAAGGAAGGACTCAGCTCTGAATGGACACAAAGATTTGTTGTGTGAATCGACTTCATGTCACCACAAAACCAGAAATTATCAGATTAAATTGAACTCAGTGACATTTTTAAACATGTCACGGTAACAAATGGCGGCTGTGTTCCTGCCAGCTTATTATTAATTACTTAAACTGCAGGTGTGAAATTATGAGCAGGGTTTGGATCGTTTACAGTGCACATTATTTGAAATGGATTAATATTTAGTTCTTCCACAGACATCCAAGGCAATATTAGCTCCATTGTTTTAAGACATCTGATACATA
This sequence comes from Salarias fasciatus, assembly GCF_902148845.1. Taxonomy (NCBI): domain Eukaryota; kingdom Metazoa; phylum Chordata; class Actinopteri; order Blenniiformes; family Blenniidae; genus Salarias; species Salarias fasciatus. Next base: position 10,612,716 of record NC_043760.1, read on the forward strand.
TTGTCACGTAACAGTTTGTTGTAGCTAAAAAAAGCTTTTCATGCACCCACAAATGAGCAGAAATTGATTTTTTAATTGTCTGTATAGAGTTTTTTGCTGCATTTCGGATGTCCACTTATACAACAACAGTGAAAATGGCTCCCAAGGTGGAACTTTTTAAAAACTCTGTGACTCAGAGTAGACGGAGAAAAATGTAACTTTTCTGAAACATTGCTCCTGTGCCTGTGCACTACATCCATAGTAAATAGTTCTTTTTTCACATGCACAAGTAGATGAACAACAACAGCAATGGTGATCTCTTGAATGTAAATTCAAACTTTACAAACTATTTATTAAATGGCCAGTTGAAAATGTCTTTCTTAAGGCTCAATGTAAAAATGAAAAATAAAAATAAAACAAAATTAAATAAAAAATACAATCAATAAATCATAATTTCTTGATGAGGCTGTAGAATCAGTGGCTATGTCTGTTGTCCGGCTTATAAAAACAGATATAGGAGAGATCTAAAGGTCTGTTGAACAGAAATTCCTAATATTTTCATTAACAGACTTATTTTTTCTCTGGTCTATTCTACTTTGACGTGTATAAATCTCATTTTGACGACCTTAAACCGGAAAAACCTCCAACCTTTATTGTGACCTCTTGTGTCTCTCTCAGGGGGTCCCACCCCTCAGCTTGGAACCAGAGTTTCAGTGTGTTCAGTGTGTGATTACTTGCTTGCATTAGTGGAGTGCATGACAATATTAATAATATCATGAAAATGCAAAAATTCACTGCAGCATTGTATTTTTAGTGTTTGTTGGACTCGTGCTTTGACTGGAATGTAAACTGTTCAAGGCTCAGTTTAAAAACAAGTTGTTGAATGTTCAACTGAATTCATGTTATAATTGAATCTATCAGTATAAACTACACACTCTGTATTTTACATTCATTCAGTCAAACATGCTTCAGTGACTATGTTAATTTCTCAGATGAGATCCTCATTGTGCCACCTTAGTAGCTCTGTGTGTGCGCACGTGCATGTGCACAGTAATAAGTCTGAAGTAGATCGAACCCTGTTTGTGTTTAGATTTTCACAAGTTTGTGAAATCGTAACAACCATTCATTATGTGTCCAAACAGATACTGAAGGTCTGCTTCGCTTCCACACCCACTTCTGTGCGTGTTGTGTTTAATTCCCCCTCTCCGCTGCTCTCCTGCTGCTGAGCCGGACTCAATAAGTCCCTGCCTTTGGAAACGTGGATCCCCATTGAAATGACAGGCACACTGCACCATAGCTCCGACAGTTCTTTAATAAGAAAATTTCTGCTTGAATGCCCGTGTATATCCCGGCCTTTATCTCCCCGTGTCATCATTATAGCTGCTCTGCATGAAAGGGGTGAGCCGGGAAGAATCGGCCGGCCACACCTTATCACTGTTTGGGATGCAGCGGGTACGTCTGCAGCGACTCTTCCACCTCCACGCAGTGTGCTTAAGTGATGACAGTGATAATCAGTCAGGCTGTATGATTCCTACTAAGTGCACTCGGCCTGTGATTGCTTCTACAAGTCTGTGATTTTGCATGCAGTTCTACAGCGTAGATGTAGGAGATGCAGGCGTGCAGAAGGACGTCCTCCACTCGGCTCTTCTCCATTTTCTGGTGCAAAGATTAGTCCTCCTGCATCTGGAGAGCATTATCCAATCTCGCCATGTTGGATCCAGTGTGTGTACTTTTTATTTGAGGGCCCTTTTCCCTGCATGAGGCAGCCTGGTCTCCCCATCTTCTGTTACTGTAATGATTTTTTCATTTTATTTTCTTGAGGAGGGAACAATTTGTATTTACTGTCCTGTTCTGTAGCGTAAAGGGATCATCTATATTTCAGTATCCACTGCTCCTTTGCTAAGAGATGTACAAATGAGGACTAAGAAATGGACTGTAAGGTTGAGTGTTGTTATGAACATCTTCTCAGTCTTCTGGGGGCTCCTTTTCACTCCATCACCAACCTGATTTACTGAAAGTCTTGTCCTCCTTTACCACATCCATTAATCTCCTCTTCTTCTCCTGCCGCTCCATCTCCAACATCCTCCATCCAAAGGATCCATTATCTCTCCTCAGCACAGGTCTGAACCATCTGAATCCTCTTTAACTGCTTAACAATCAAAACACAAAAAAAGCCTCACATTTCACTGTAATGATTTGTACTGCAGTTTTATCATTGCAGTTTTTCAATGTTGAAGAATTACTGCAGTCATTTTTAAGTTTATGTTAGGAATAAATCTGTTTTCTAAATACAAACGTCCTATAGAGACATCAGACTGCAGTTCTCTCATCACGTCTCTTTAATCTCTCATTAAGGCTCCGAGCCCCCGCAGAGAGCTGGTTTCTTAAAATGCACAAACTTAATGTCACTAGATTACAGATAAATACCCAATATCTTTGGAGGTAATTGCAGAAAAATTCTCAGGTTGTTTGTTTGGTAGAAGTAAGACAAACACCTTTACTGCCCCCCTTGGAAAATATTGCCTCTCCTTAAAGGGATACTTCAACATTTTGGCAAATTGGCCCATTTAGCACAATTCCTTAGTCATTTCGAACAGCGTACTTACATTTTTTGTGAGGGCGAGCTGTTGTTTATTCAGAGTTGAGTCGGGGAAGGTTTTCGGGACGGACACAATGGAAGTGAATGGTATTTTTGTTCCCCCCTCGTCAAACTCATCAAATACACAATCCAACAACCCCAAAACACTTTGGTGGACACGTTGTAATCCGCACATTAGCAATTTATATTTGAAAATACAGTACATATCATTTATGACCACTAAAGTTTACTGTATGATAATTGAACGCTGCTATCGCAGCATAGAAAAACCTCCAGTAGTGTATTTGACTGACAGTGCAAGAGAAATGTCTCCAAAACGAAAAATTTACAAAGCAGAATTAAAGTAAAAATGATGAAAGGTGCATCAGAAAACAGAAAGAATTCAGAGTGTGTGAGCAACTTGTTAGGGACTGGATAAAAGCAGAGAAACTGTTAACGTGAAAATGAATATTATGGAGCAAAAACTCCATGACCGGGATTGTCAAAAAAAAGTATAGTTTATTTCCTTTTCGTTTTTTGACAGATGCAGCTTATACCAAAACAGACTGATCTTTATCCACTTTCAGCTGTGGCTCAAAGCTTCTGGATATGAACAGGAGATGTCGGAGAAGACCCAGAGAACTCATGGAAAGCTAAAAATATTGTTCTCAAGCTTTTTACCCAGCAACCAAAACTATAATTAAATTAGCAAATGTTGAAATACAATCCAGTTAGTCTTTCCTGAGGAGACCCGAGTGACACGTGTGCTACTCTGATCAGTGGCATCAAACAGAATCGATATTAGAAATGAATATTGAAGTCGTGCGAGTGGCTGACAGTGACAGAGCGCTCGTCTCTCCCGCGGTCTTCACACAGAGGATGTAAAATCGTCAGTCTCCACAGAGGCAGCACGCTAAGTGGAGCAGTGATGGCAGGACGAATAAGCATTATGATTCCCCTCGGATTCCTCTGAAAATCAGCGGCGGTGGATGTGTCGGAGCGCGGCGCCACATGGAGCTGATGCTGATGGAAGTGGATAACTAGCACCTCGCTGTCTGGGCAGGAAATTGTGTTGTTTTTTTGTTGTCGCGATCTGTGTTTTCATGCAGATGTGACAGTGATGGTGTAATGAGCAGGCCGGAAACTTGATTGTACCACATGACATCGATGCATATTCAGCCTCAACGGCTTAGTGAAGCATCTCTGCTCATTGAAGATCCCTGGTGAAGTATCTGCAATCAGAAGGGACATGCAGGTTACGCGATTTGATTGTTCGATAAAAGCAGCTCGGCTCTCTATTAGCGAGAGCCAACGTGAATGATGGAAAAGCTTCAAACTGGAGACGTCCAAGCTGCCTCGGCGTCAGGCAGACTTTGGCTCTAATAGGATCCAGTCCAGCTGTGACAGACCGGACACAGCCACAGCAGACCGGCGCTCAGTAACTGGGCCAGTTCAGCTTGTGAGGACGTCCGCAGATCATCGCCGAGCGGGACCGGGACAGACGCCCCTGCCCTCCTGTCTCCCTGATTTCACAGCTTATCTAAATTAGCTTTTGCAATTGACAAAAGTTAATTTACTGTATCAGCGAAAGGAAAATGAGAATGTGGTTAGTCACAGTGGTTTACATTCATTTGGGTTAAATGGAGACTCTTTGCTCGGCTGGCTGTTGGAAAATTGTCAGCGTGGGTTTTCTGTGAGTGAGTATTTAATGGACTTTGGAAGATTTTACACAGATCACAGTTCACATAAATTAAACATACAGAAACCCATTTAAAGCACATTATTGTTATCAGGCTGAAAATAGTTATAGTTGCATTGACTTTTTTTTTGGTGGAAGTTTAGTTCATGTACTCCAGTGCTACTGCAGGCTCGACCGAGCATCTCTCCGAGCCGCTGTTAAAGGAGCGGAAATTGTATTGTCTTATTAGGTATGTATGAGTGACTGACTTTGAGTACAAGGAATCCTGCAATAAGGCACCAGGTGGAGTGTTTTCAAATGAGCTCACTATTTTTAGACATTAGTCATCTTTTCTTGTCTTTTCACAATGTTAGTGTGACTTCTATAGTATTTTTCTGATTTTCCTGCTCTGATGCAGAAATGGTTTGTGTAACATCCAATTGTTAGACGGATGGATGTTTTGAATATGTCTTCCTTTTTTTATTTTTTGTTCCCAGTTTAGCAAATCACTGCAGCAGGATCAATAAAAACTGATACATTTTTCAACTTAAGACAGTCAGTTATTGTCTTTCACCCTCCTCTGCTTTAGGCCACTGAATCAGACGGGCTCACAGATCACCGAGCCGAGCCTATCGTGTTATTCCTCCCTGAAACATCATGTTCACAGATGGAACTTTTCATTGACTCACCAAAGACACATTACTTAAGTCTTACACAGTTTTTTTTTTTCAATCAATCAATCTTTTTATTTTAGCAACAATAGCAGCAGTTGTCCATTTATGAAGTAATATTTAAACTGTGCTCAAAAAGGAGCAGGAAGAAGTTTGAACTTCAATCCACAAATTCAAAAGTGACTTCAATTTTCAATCAAAGTATTTTTTTTATACTTCAGCTTCAGATTTGTTTAGAAGCATTAAAAAACGATCAAATCATACCTTAGTACAAGAATACATCATCATTAGAGTCTATTTTGAGTGACAACAAGGTGAGCAAAGTGTGCAATGACAGAATGAAATAGCAGTTAAAGTCCGTGTGAAGCAAAATCAGCTGTTTTCTTCTAAACACCTTAAATAGGTCATAAATGTGTTTCTTTACAACATATAAAAGCCATTCCTCCATTAATGATTTAATTTTGGAGGTAGACTTCACAGACTTTTTTCAGCACTTCTGTGTTCAGGATTTAATGGGCGTGTCAGAAATGAGGGCCGCGTTACGTAACGGGGCCCTCGTTAGCATAAACCCGCCCCGGATGCTGAAGCGATATAAATACATCTAGCACATTAGCATCGGTGGTTTTCCCGCTCGCTTTCGAGTCTCGGATAGCACCTCGTACGACAGTTTGTAGCTAACCAGTCAACCAGTCAGCTAACCAGGCATGTCACGTCCACGTCGCTCGTGCATCTTTCCTGGGTGTCACAGTGTGCAGGGTAACGATGCCGTCAGCGGGAGACTCCGGAGGTCTCCAAGCCGGCGGAGGAGTGCTGCTGGCGGGCCGAGGGGCTTGCGCGGGCCGCGGCGCGGCTGCTGGAGCTCCGGATCTCCGCTCCCCGGCGGAGGCGGGTTGGCCGCGAGGCTGACACGCCCCCAGCGTTTCACAGCAGAGAGAAGTGCTTGTTTTTCCATGATTTTGAGACCTTATTATTTTTTCAATCATTCAAATTTGGCTCAGTGGTTAATGACACATGTTTATGCAGTGTGACAAACTCATGACACAAATTTACTTCTGCTTTACATGGACTTTGAAGTACTGGATCCATGGACATTGTCTGCATATAACCAGAGGACAGACACACATCACACAGTGCTGCAACATGCCAGAGTGGAAGGAGCATCAGACTGCCGACCTGTGGTGAGACCACCAATACAAACTGGTCCAACAAGGGGAAAAGAAAAAAACCTGTTCAGTAGACTGCATCAGCTGAGTGCACAATCGAAAGTGACACAACTTTTTGTTGGAGTCATGAGCTCAAATAACAACATATCCTTTGTAAATCCTAATATTTACCGTTTAATGTTCTACTCTATTTACATATGTCAGTAAATTTTGCTAAATGTAAGTGGATTTTAAATATTTGAAGTCTCTAACCTGGAGAAAAGTCGTAAAATTAAATATTAGGAGTTGTGAAAAAAAGATTAAAAGTATCACTTTTGTAGCTGAAGTGTATTTTAGTGATTTATTCTTTGTAAATTCTTGCAACTTTTTATTCATTTTAAATAGTTTTTTATTATCTTTATTAATTAATACTTGCCTCCAAGGTTTTCCTACATGGAGTTACATTGTTAAGTATTTCCTCCTGAAAATTATTTTTTTTCTGTGAAATACTGAGATGTGGTGTAAAATGTGATTAAATGTGATGGGAACATTTAACATTTAATGAAGGAGTCCTAGCTCTTTTTTTATAGCGTTTAGCACGAGCGCACCTCACCGTGCTGAGCTCAGATCTGCCTTTCAAACTGTTAATCAGACCATGAAATGCTTTTTTTATCTGCAGTGATCAGAAGTTGATCGTTCAGATTTTTTTTTTTAAGGAACTGTGTCGTTCCTCACTAAAAGTCCTCGCTGACCATTTATCTGGACGACATCTTTACGTCGGCTCATATAACAACCACCTTCGAATTCCGGTTTGTAGCTGGGCTTGATTTAAACGGATAATAAACCCCGCAGATTCAAATGTGTGAGTTATGCGGTGTTCACCGGGAAACAGCTGGTGTTCCACACGCCAAGGTCAGCGCGGTCACGGTTAGCAGCGACCGCTAATGAGGCTAACAGCTCCGTTTGACCTGCCCTTGGATGTAGCATCAGTGCTGGAGTGGAGTGTAAGCAGTGTCAGTGATTACTCCATTTCTTTGGTTAAAAAGTCATTTGGAGGCGCAAAGCGAGGCTCCTCACACACTCGGACGTACCGGAAGGCTCCGGCGTCCCTGTGCAGCCGACCGTGCAGCTTCTCATTAGACCACCCCCGGCTCCCTCTCCCAGCTTTGTCAAGTTAATAAGAAATTTCAGCCTTTTCCCCATAAATTAGCTCAACGACATAATTTAGATTGAAGTGCTGAATCCTACATTCCCACACATATAAATGAAATCCCCTCCTCCTCCTCCTCCTCCTCCTCCTCCTCCTCCAGGCACTCCAGAAGTTATAAAGCCAGTGTTTCCCTGTTGTGTTGTTTAAGAGTCATTATGCTGGCACATTTTCCCACCTATGGATCAGGATCACTGTGCGTTGGGCCGCATTAGTGTGGAGTTTCAATCAGAACACTCCCCCCAGCGATGTGTAATCTGAAAGGAATCAGTGAAATATCACGTCTACCCAGACTGCGCTGCAGTTTCACAGGGAAACTCCTGATTTGTCACTTTCACTGACGTTTTTTTCCTCCTGCAGAGGATCCTAACCGGACACCGGAACTTAATATTGAACAAAAGCTTGAGCCTTAAAAATGAAAGCAACACATTGGGTCTTAGCCATTCTTTACAGGGTTTGAATGTTGGTGTTTCGAAACTGAACATAGGTGTGTGTGTGTGTAAGTGTGTGAAGATGTCCAATAATGAAGCGCTGACCTGCCTTCACACATTGTTAGATTAATACTGAGTGGTTCGGTTTTCACACAGCACACCCTCCCAGCTGGAGCAGGAAATGTTCACCGCTTATAAACTAAAGAACATAAAGTATTTATTAGTTTAATAAAGCACGACGAATGTATTACCCCAGGGGGGTATTTATAGTTCCACCACATATTAAGGTTGTTTTTGACTCCGTTTTTGTCTCCTTCTCTCCCAATATCATCCTTGACTTTTACAATTCCATTTTTAATGGCATCATTTAGCGACTTGTGGCAACTTTCATGAGAGCCAACAGCAATTTTCTTTACCGAGGTGCTCACAATGCTGTTTCTATCAGTAAACTCTGTGGATGAAGCAGCAGAGACCATCTCTGTGCTGCTGATCCACGTTTTATCTCAGCTCATATCCAGCATTGTTAATAGAGCCAGTAAAGAGACAACTGGCTGCTGCAGATTGAGGTGTGATTTTGTAATATCTCTCTATTTTATGCGTTCACACAGAGAGCCAGAAAAGTGAGTTTCTAATTTAAAAACCTGCATTGTTCCTGATCTCTGAAAATTTTTGCAACTGGATGAAAAGGATGCGATACAAAGGAAAGCTGCTCAGGAAATGAACAACATGAGTTTACATGGCTGTATGCAGAAAATGTCCAGTTATTATATTTAAGGAACTTAAGCCAGGCCTCATTTACATGGCAACTTTTCAGAAAAGTTTCTGTTGGTATATGGATGTCATTGATTTTGGCTCCTAAAAACCAACTATTACAATTTACACATTACTTTAGTGTCAATTAAAAATACATTGTTCAATTAACAATATAATATCCAGCAACCAGGCTGAAGAATTATCTTTATAGCTTTAAATAAAACATTTTCAATGAAGCTATGAATGAACATGATAAATGGTTGCCAATGGAATAAATTGCACACTATGCTGTACATCAGTGACACTTTTAGATGTTATTACAGCTTATTTTCCACTCACTGCGCATGTTGTTATTAGCTTCATTCTTTGCTCAAGTACAGCTCAGGTTCAAAGCTGATTATCCAACAAGTTTTTCTCACTTGGAGTTATTTCACACACAGCCAGTCAGAGCAACAAAAGCTAATTTACCTCATGTGGTTCAAATAGGCACTCCCGCCTGTGTTTTTCTTTATGGGCTCCTCATATCCGCCATCAGCTGCCATTTTATGGTTTTAGTAAAACTGATTGTTTGAGTCTGACAGCTAGAATGTGAGACATAAACACAGCGTGAGTCAGGTTTTAATCTCCAGGCTTTGTGACGTTTCCCTCCAGAGCTTTGCAGCATTTCACACTGTGTTTCCTCTGGATTACTCAACACCTTCTGGGACCTCCGCTGATATTTGCGGTGTGTGTGTGAGACATGGGAGGATGCACAATTCAAATGAACGTCGTCTGGGCCGGCTCCGCGCCCGGATCTGTTGCACTCGGTTGGAGAGCGGGCTGAGATATGACAGGGGTGATTGGAAGTTCATGTGCTTCTATGGAAGTTTGTTTAAAATCGAATACTTGTAGCAGCCGAATGTGAAACCCTCGCTGCAGTAATATCACGGCTAACCGTCTCGTTTCAAGGAGATTTTCCATGAGGACTCATGTTCAGGTACAATTTTCTTTTCTTTTCTCTTTAATTATTTAGATTAATGCAGAGCAAAATGATAGTGTAGTTAATGCTCTCATCGCTCACTGACGAGGCTTTTCATAAATGTGGAAGAGATTAAACTGAGTTTTTCTGTAACTCTGAGGCACACCCACCATCCCAAAGCTGCTAAATGAATATTGTCATGTTTATGGTTTGGTCAGGAATGTTTAAGAAAATATGCCGTCAGTTTTAGCTGAAATTGTAAAATTTGGGCAACACAGAGTTGTATAGTGGTCAGTGTTTTCACAGAACTTCAGTGTGTTTCTGTCACACAGAAACAATCAATATTTGAAACATCTGATACCTTGGGTTTAGTTAACCCTTAAAACCCTCTGCTGGTGTTGAAATATCACAAAACATGGAGGTACTTCAGGTTTTTTAAGGACATTTTTGTACAGATTTATTATAAACTGTACGAGTTTCGAGGCTGAGAACCTTTGATTCTAAAGTTTTTATTCTCAAAACTTCATCAAGGACAGACGGAGCTCTTTACGACTGACGGGTGCAAATTAAACAATCTCACACAAAAAAATGGTTCTGAAATGAATGAACAGATGAAGAAATCACAAGTTAAGTGATATTTAATGAGCAGCTGTGTGCTCACTTCATGACTGAACTGAGCGTAAAGCTTAATGTCAGGTCGCTTAACAGGACGCAGGTTTCGGGAGGCTCTTCACTCGCTCACAGGCAACATATGTCTAACACTGGCAGCCAGTTTGGAGCATTTGATCTTCCCGTGTGGAGAAAATTTCATTTTTGGTCCGTCACTCGTGTCCATCTTTCATCTTGGTGCGTTTAACCTTCGTTCACATTGTGACACATAAACGACGAGTCGGGATGTGAGACGTTTCTGACAGGCCAATTTCCCGCGCCTCTGCCGTCCTGCCTGAAGTTATTGTGGCTGATTGGCACGAGCTCGGCCTCTGCTGAGAGTTGTTATCTCTCCGACCTGTAGCGACGCAGGAGGACGAGCGCAGGTGGAAGTCATGACGCCGAGGATGATTCACTCCCGTTATTTGCCCCGGCAGACGCGTCGCAGTGACTCAGCACAAAGCCACGACCCTGGAAGTGACTTTTTAAAGGTCCAAAGTCGTCGTTTTTGATTGATGCCGCACAGGAAATGAAAATCCACATGAGAAAATTAATTTGACGTGGCAACATAGTTCTGAAAATGAGGAGGTTTTTGATTAGTTATCAATTTTTTGGGGAAAATCATAATAAAACGATAGAGGAAAAACTACTGGAGATCATTTGAAACCAAGCCAATTATTTGAGCATCTGCTAAAAATTATGAACCCTTATTTTCATTCAAATGAAGCTCCCAGGTAGATGTTATAGATTGATGAGTCAATCTTCATGTTTATTCATCTGGTTGCTGTTGGAGTTGTATCTGAAACATGTAAATTGGCTTATTTTTCCTCATATAACTGAGAGTTTCCTGTTTCATAGGCTGCAATTCTAGTCCATTCAATTTTACCTCTATAGTGCCAATAACAACATGGTCAGGTTATGATACTTGTACTGAAAAAAATATTCTCGCTGTGTTGCTGTTATTTCCCTCCACAGTCCAAAAACATGCATTTGAGGTATATTACTTGATGTTTCCAGATTTGTTGTACGTGTGAATGTGACTGCTTACTTCCCTGTTTTTGACCTGATTTTGACTGAAACCAGAGTTTGATGAAGCAGTATAGAGGATAGAAGAATGAATAGACTCCAAAGTCGTAACATTCAAGAAGTTAGCTACAGCCTTCCTCTCAGGCTCATATGGACTAGGTCATATTTTCTTCATATTTAACAAAGTTAATGTACTTTGTTTAGTACTGGGCAGAGAAAACAAGGTAGTTATTTTAGTTAAAACAATCACAGAATGTTTCAGTGAAACTGAGTTAAAAAGTTTGCAGCATGAAAGCAGACACAAACAGACAGCAGCATCACGTTTCCCTTCAGGTTAGGATGGAAGAACAGATCCCATTCATCCCCAGTCGCACGCACCTATCTCACAGTTTCTCCTTGTTCCTTTCCCACTCAACAGCTCCAAAATAATCCGCTCATTACAATCCTAATGCCGCCGTCGCTCTTCTGATTTCAGGGATTCACTACCGTAAGTCCTGCGCCTCCTCGGGAGCTTGTCTCATCGCTTCATCCGGCTACCAGCAGTTCTGCACCGGCAAGCTCAACTCGGTGTGCATCACCTGCTGCAACACGCCGCTGTGTAACGGCCCCCGCCAGAAGAAACGACCCCCGGCGTCCGGCGCCGCGGCCCCGAACGCACCACGTGTCGGCCTGCTGCCCCTCCCGCTGCTCCCGCTGCTCCTGCTCTCCTCCACCCTCTGCTGACAGAAGAGCCTCTGGAGCTCAGGTCTTCTCTGACAGCCGAGAAAAACACACAGACTGGAACTGCACAAGCGGAAACGTTCATACTTTGAATACTTTGAATATATACAAGCAAGCTTTATACGGCGTCCGTCGTCCGGTGTCTCTTCTGGCTTTGTGTCGCAGCTCGCCTCCAAAGTTCCACAACACAAAGTGCACCGAGCTGGAAAATATCACAAACACGTGAAGAGGTGGGGGAGGGGGGAGGGGGGAGGAGGGGGGGGGGGGGGGGGGGGCAGTGTCATTGATAAAAGAGCTGGGAGCAGGTTTGTTGGACAGCAGGTGGCTCATTCCTCATTTGTCTTTATTTCTTTGCACAAGAAGGTCAAGAGAGACAGAAAAGGAGGCTGGGACAGAATCAGCAACGTCTGTGTTTCTGCTGTTAGCTTACAAAAAAGCAATGTGTGACACGTGAACAGAAATCTGCTGCACTGCTTCGTACTCATCACAACACCTGCAGATGGCACGAGACAGGAAGTGAGAGGTTCAGGTGACCGCATGAAGAGCAGAGAGTGAGTCCAGAGGTACCGACATCTGGATTTCATGCAGCAGGCGCCACGGCGGAGTTAGTAGTTCGCACTTTTCACCTCAAAGGGACACGTTCCACACTTTTCAGTTTGGGGTTTGCATGTTCTCCCAGGGACTTTGTTTTTCATCCCACAGTTTAAAGACTCGTCACGTCTCTTCCCTTCACTGATTTCAGGCTGCGAGAAGTTTCAGCTTCAGTCACTCTGTCTTAGATGAAATGATGATAGAATTAAAAAATGGGTCATGCAGATGTGGCGGCGTTTGGGAACTGAGAATGAAAAGCTTGTTGGAGTTTCTTGAAGATATGAAAACGCTGTTTGGATTGTGATACTGAAACGGTGAGTGGAGGCTTTGGATTTACGGTTTGGGCTTTCAGAGGTAACATGAGGGTCATCATTTTATTGTCTTTGACTCCTGGGACTTTAACATTCCATATCAGCAATATTAAATTTAAATTTGTACGTATTTAATAGAAATCTGTGCCTGGAATCAGCACTTCAAAACATACGTTTCTAAAAACTTCACTGAAGCGAGCATTCATGAAATCTCCCAATTGACATTGTGCAGGGTGCAGTAACAGACATTAGAAGAGAAAGAGCTGGACAGAGAAGAGAATCCCAAAGGTGCTTCACCAGATCAGTTACTGTGAAGGATACTGGTGAAGAGGGGAAGTTGTGCTTTCAGGTCATACTAATGTGAATTTAACTTTTTAAAGTTTTTATTTCAGCTGTAAACCAAGCAAAACCATGTATCACTAATGGTAGTTAGTGCCCAAAGTACTATATTATCTCACTGACAGATTTGTTCTTCTTGTTGATTCATTAATCAACAATATTGTTTTGGTCTAACATTATTTAGATTCGCAGATCCTCAAAATCAGGGGTGTCCAACATAAGGTTCTCAGGCCAAGGCTGGCCTTCCAGAGTTTGCAGACCGTGCGGCCCTGTTCAAATTAAACTCTTTAAGTGAATATGTTGTGACGTTTGTTTAGGCTGCTCATTTAAACCATAAAGTTATTGTAACTCTTTGAAAACTGTACTTTTTTGAAAATGGCTTCCAGAGTGAACTAGGAGTGAATCTCTGTGTAAACAGGAAAATCAGCTAAAATGCGCACTGTGTTGGGAAAACACAGCACCAACTAGTGGCCTGGCTTGCAAACTACAGTGTTTTCCAATGTTTTTCATATTCCTGCATTTCTGCACTTTCATAATGTTTGCTTGTGCAACTTTTCTGAAACAAACAAACAGAAAAGTTATGGTTTGGCTGCTGATTGTCGTTGTGAAAACATCTCCGTCATCAGAAGAAAAAGGCTGCAGCAGACAGAACCTGAGATGTTTTGCCAGATATTTCTGAATGGAACGAAGTTCTAACACAAAATAGGATCTTTTCAAATGGAGAGAAAAATCTATTTGGACATTTCACTGTATTTTGAAATTTTAAAGTCAGAATTATAATTGTACTTTCTTTGAAAAATACCAACATGTTTTGTTTGTGACACAATATTCATTTAAATGTGGAATGAAAACAGAAAGAACCATTTAGACTTCTTCATACATTATTAAAATTATTAAGCATTTATTATTAAAATGCTTGAAAGGTACAAAATTAGGGTCTCCTTTCTTTTCTCTTTGGGTTAATTATGTAAAATAATCCTGGTGGAAACGTGCAGATATTATATTATTGAATTATATTTACTGATGCTTTACTTAATCAGGTAAGAATCAGTATCTGATAGACAGCAGTTTGCAAAGTTGTACTTTTTGTTTTTTTAAGAAATATACATTCTATGTATATAAAAGTTTAAAGCCTCCCCTGAATCGAACTGATGAAACAAGATATGAAGTGACTGAAAATGGCTTCTTCTTTTTTTGGCACGTTTGTTTCAGAAAAGTAACATTTGCAGACAGTATTTTTTTGACAATCGTACACTGAAATATTGTAGTTTGAATGTCAGTCGCTAGTTGGTGCCGTGGGGTTTTTTTATTTTCTGTGTGCGTACTGTACCCTAATGCATGCAGACCAAATCAACAAACTGGGGGTCTTGAGGATGCTTCGATGCACAGTTCTAGTCAAACAAACTAGGTCTTATTCTGTGGTTTGCTCTTTTTCTGCTTCATCAACACATTCATCTCTTGGTGGTCATAATGTTATGGGTGAATGGTGAAAATAATGATGTAAATAAGATGGAGACTATTTAATTGTGAGGGGTTGTTGATAATTAATGGGAGATTAAATAAAAGTTCTCATAAAGAGCTCTTTTTTGTTGCATTTGATTTCTCCTGAAATCAAATCCAAATACAACTTCTCTTGTGTTTCACACGAAAAGTTTAGAGTGAACTAAAATACTTCCTGTGGCTTTTAAAACATTCGAAATGTGTCCCGGATCTTATCATGTTTTATATGAGGTGTAACAAGCTTGAAAACTGCTGGTTCTCTTTGTTCTGTTGTACATTGTATCAAACTTTCATCTAATGAGTAAATAAAGTTGTGAATTAATTGTGATTGATTGTTTCTCTGTGGAATGGACCAGAGTGAGTTGTTGAAGAAGCATCAGATGATATGCTAAAAGTGTATTTTATTACAGATCAATCCTGTAACTAAGTTACTTTCCACAACAGGACTGAACGACACCTGGTGAACACTAGGAAAACTGGTGGAAACAAAGTTGGGATCAATCTCTTCATCTTCATGCTGCTTCTCATTACATATTTCAGGAGTGGAAATACTTGTTGCTTTGAACCTTGTGTGAAGAACATCTAAAAAAAAATAAATCAAATTTAATACAGACTGGCCGCTCTCTGTCCATTGATTTGTATTGAAATGCTGATTTCTGCTCCATTAAATTTGTTCCTTTTCATCCAAGTGAGGCTGAAACAGACTCAATGCTGAGAGGATGAACTCAAAAGAAGATTATAAACCAGCCGGAGAGGGAAGACAGAGTGGACACTGGGAATACAGAGGGAAAACCGAGGAAATGCTTTCAACACAGAGAGGATGCAGAGCGAATGCAGAGGGACACAGAGTTATCACAACAAACAGCGGAAATACAGAGGGAACACGGGATGCAGACGGAGTGCAGGGACAACACAAAGGGAACAGAGAGGGACAGCGAACACAGAGGAGACAGACCAAACGGAGGGGACACCTGGAGAGCGCAGGGAATTCAGGTGGAAAGGCTGAGAATGCAGATGGAAATACAGGAGAAACAGTTGGAATGCAGTGGGAACGTATAGGGCTGAGACGAAACGTGTTTCACTTTGGCTCCATGGTGTTGCCTCCATTTTACCATTCACCTACTGCACTGGTTTATGTTTATCTGTTTTTGCACCCATGGGGATGGGCATTCAGGAGGGGGTAGAGGACCCTCATCCTAGGGTGTCTGTTTCACGTCTGATTCCTGAGCTGGTCACCCCTTGTTTTAAAAGGTGGTTAAATGATATGGTTTCTAGCTTTAGGAAGTTCAATACACTGTAGTTGGTACCCAGACTGAATTTTTTTTTTTTTTTTTTTTTTTTTTTTTTGAGGTTTGAGGACCTTTCTCTGAGCCTACCTGGAAGGACAGTCCTCAGTCTCAAATCTGATTTATTGTTACAAACATTGCACCCTCGTCTGTGTCTCCCACACCTGGTCTTCCAATAGTTCAGTCATCCTGTTATCCGATCACGTTTCGTCTCCTCCCTCTGTCCAGAGTATTTAGCTTCGTCCTTGTTTGTCTTGGTTTCTCTGTTCAGTAGCATTTCTGACCAGCCCTTTGCGTACCTGACCCGATCACCTGTATGTTGGGAGAATCTGCTCCTCGCTGTCTGCCTGCTCCTGGATGTCTGCACTCAGTTTGGACTTTGGCTACCATTCAGATTACCCATCTGGTTTGTCTGATAAATAAAAAGCACTTTTGGCTCCAGTCGGCCGGAGCCAAGTAGAGAAAAAAGTGCGTTATCAGTTTTATTAGAGAAGTCGTGTTTTCAGAATTGATATGTTAGTCTTGAATCAATAATAAATTTCAATAAACAAACCCTCAAAGGGTTCAGCGCTTGAATTGATCCCACAACATATCGTCATCACAGTATTTAACAAGACAGCGTCTCGCCACAAACTGTACTGTAATTTAACACCAGCCTCATTCTCTTGTAGGTTGCTGCTGAGTGTAACTGATATTAACTCGTCCAAATCGGGGCTTCATCTCAGTGTGAGGCTCGACTTTCAGTGAAATTGAGAGAAACTTGTTTTTCCATCACATTTAATACAACATCCAACGTTTGAGACAGAAAACAGGAACACGTTCAACAGAAAAGACTCTACTTCTCCCCTGTAGTCGTCTGCTCACAGCAGGACGGTTTGGAATCCAGCAGTCAACCTGTGGAAACATTTTCCTAAAGTTTTTCGTATTGAAACACTGCAACAAAAGTCGCAAACAAAATCCTGCAACTCTGGCGAGAGGATCACACCTTCCCTCTTTGGCCTGCCGCCTTCTAGAAACATGATAAAATCCAAACGTGAAATTGTTTCAGTCTTCCTTTCTGATAATAGCTTAGCAGAACACATCCTGAAATGTGAATGAAATGTTTTAATTTGTGCTGTCATAACTAGATAAATAAGAAAAACCTTTAAGATTTCTAAAAAGCTACTGTGTTTTTACTGCGCGGGTTATATTTCAGACTCTGGCGGCATGTTTATGCCCGCTGTGTCTTGTGAATCCTCCACCGGACTCAGAGATATGCGAGTGGCTGAATCCACCCCAGAGTCAGTCTGCTGCTGGAACGTGGTGAAGGTCGGCGGGGGTTTCTCCTGCAGGGTGGTGTCACGGCCCGCCCTGCCGCGCCACAGCGACCTCAGCAGCAAGGGCTGGGCCGAGCGGCTCGAGGCGGCGCGCGACTTGGGCATGCTGCGCCTGTTGACGTGCTCAATGGTCAGGCGGCAGCGCAGCACCTGCACGAACACCTCCCTGAACTGCCTGGACGACACGTTGTAGAGCAGCGGGTTGAGCACTGAGCTCAGGTAGAAGAAGGTGTCGGCCACCGGGTGCAGCGTGACGTAGCTCCGGAAGTAGAAGATGGTCCAGTCAGACTTGGGCACGGCGGCCATCATCAGGCGGCGGATCTGGTTGGGAAGCCAGCAAACCATCATGGATCCCACGATGAGGCCTGAAGGAAGTTTCACAAACAGGAAATATAAGACTTCAAAACACACACAAAAAAACTTATTTTGCTTTCATTTACTTTGACAGTGTGAGGTTTCTGTACGGTAACCCCATTACAGACAATAACAAGACGCTGCAACTTCAAAATCATGAAGTGATGTTGAAGCATCAATAAAGTCCTTTAAAAAAAAATGAAACAGTAAGTTATTCCATCTCGTTCAGTACGAGAAACTCCAGCTTTTATTCCTGCATTATTCTTAAGATGTGGGTTAAAAATGAGTCAAAAGAAATCTGAAAGAATCAAATAGGGCAACATCAGAGAGAGGGAGGGATGGATGGATGGATGGATGGATGGGTAGATGGACACATCCCCCCTGTGATGTTGTGATGTTTCTCGATATGGTGAGTGTGTGAGGCTCAGTGTTTTTTGTTTTGTTTTTTTATCCAAAATATATTCTGGATCTCTTAAAAAAACAAAACCACTGTCTTGTCCTCGAAATGTTAACTGTTCGTCTGTCAAAATTTAGTGAAATCCTTTGCACATTTTTAAGTGATTCTTCTGACAGACAAATCAATAGCAATGAAAACATACTTCCTGGCAGCGGTGAATGAATGAGTGAATGAATATTACAGAAGAGATGACAAATACAAAAAAAAAAAATCAAATAAAGTAAAAATATTCCAAAATCTGCACTATTCAAACATGCAGAATGCCAACACCAAAATCAAATAATCTCCTTATAAATAAAAGCTTCAAGGTGAAAGCAGAAGAATGGAGTTTCAACTTCTCTGCAGTTCTCAATGTTTGTTTTGCAAAATCCTCCCTGATTTTGATGGGATCGGCTCCTCTCATGTCATTTCTCTGCTTCAGCTGCTTATTCATTACATTTTACTTGAAGAACACATGCATGCACGCACACTAACTGAATATATTTACATTTATTGAAGCCACTCTTACACTGCAACTTGTCCATGCTGCTGTGATTTTGTGATTTATTGCTATAAATTCATATTTTTTCAAACCTGCAAAGTTCATAGAGGCCAAATAAATGCATAAATAAATAAGTGGTATTAGTAGTAAACCAGCTCATTGCCTCTGCGGCTCGTATTTAATATTTAATCCTCAGAAGGACAAAACTCATCCGCGCAGTAATCTGCTATTTATCTGTTTCCCTGCAGTGTTTCTTTTTTCACAACGTTCACAAAATGATGTGAGCGGAGACGACATGACTTTCTCCACTGGAGCAATACTGTCAACACATCCAGCCTGTGCACAAAGATAGAAAGCAAGAAAACATTTATTACGGTGTCATTCAAAGAGAGAGAATCAAAGAGGAAAACAAGTGTTTTTCACACAAAAAGGCGAATGTGTTTGTCACCGGTCCATCTTTATATTTGCTCACCTGCAGACGTACGTGTATGTGTTTTATTATGAGGCGCCTGCGCGACAGGTTCGAGGTTCCGGTGTGAATCTCACTACATGCTAATCTGAAGAGTCGGCAGGCTTTGATCACCTCCAGCATTTAATGTGTGTCTTTACTGAGTCCAAGGCCACAGCTATCATCGGCAAGGACGAAACTAAAGAAGGGTTCACACATCTTAAACTGAACTCATGAATTTCAAATGACAATGAAATATTGATAAGTGGTGAACAAACTCTTTCTTCAAAGCACCAGGTGTGATAAATACGTTGTTTTTTTAATGGAATGCATCGCTGCTAGCTAACACAACTTTGAGTAAGAATCAACATGAGTGAAAAACAGACTTCCAGCAATAAAATACAGAAAAAAACAGATTCAGTTATTTTAGATATTTTGTCAATTTTTCCTTTTTAGATTATCTAGTGGTTTTAGTTACTTAAGCAGTTTTAAGCTATTCATATCATCTCCTGTCATAATTATGCAGATGACACACAGCTCTATATATCCGTGTCAGTGATTGACCACAGCCTCTCTGACCTGCTGAGTAAGTGCAAAAATGAAATGAATGAGTGGATGTGTCAGAACTTCTTACAACTCAACTCAGAGAAATCCGAGTAACCACAAAGAGATTACCTCAGTACATTTATTTGAAAAGGTATTCAAATAAACAACAGACTTTAGTTATGTGGGAAAATTGCGCCTTGAAATGAATGTTGGATTAACTTTTGAAGTGATGCAGTGAAGTAGAAAGTCATCCTTTATTTCATTTATTTATTTCACTCATTATTACTCCACTCATGTAGAAACTCATTATTTCTGTGAGATGCATGGAATAAAACAGCGTGGCGTTTTCTCTGGCGAGAGGACAGGACGTAATATTTCTGGATGAATTTGGAGACGAAATACTAATGTGTGAAAAGCACAAAACCTACTATTCCAAATGAATTTTCATTGGCTTTATTTAAAAAATTTCAGTCATTTATTATCCTGTTTTAATTGCCTTTTTTCTTTTAATTGCCCTTGTCTTTTCTGACGCATTCTCTCTTTTTCTGTGTGAAGCACTTTGAATTGCCTTTGTGAACAAATTGCATTGTGCAAATAAACTTCCCTTGATTTGCCTGTTTTAGACATTTAGCCCTGTTTACATAACGTTTCAAGTGAAAATGCATAATTTCGTTGGGGTTTTTTTTGTAATTAAACCACAGACACATGCATGCAGACAACAACACTTTATTAACATGAGAGAACAAGAAAAAATGTATGCAGATGACGAAGCTGGATTGTTATTATGGGCAACTCAGAACTTTAAGTCCCAGAGGAATAGTTGAACCACTACTGAAGTATTTTTGATAAAAATGTTTATTACATATCATTTTGTCAGAGCTGCAGGGATCCACTGCAGAGAGGCGAAAGAGCAGCAGGTAGCAGACTGCTGGTCGTCTTGTTCTCTGTGTGTGCAGCCTCCTCCTGCTCCAGGACTCATTTTTCCGCTGAAGACTCTCCTCGTCGAGAGGAAAAGCAACGTCGCTGCGGGGCTGGACTCTCTGCTCCGATGCGACTCGGAGCTGTTAGCGCAGATCCACCACAGAGCGGAGCGTGCGGTTGCCTAGCAGGGTCAGCGGCCTCGTCGTCTTGGCTTTTTTGTGGCCGAATGGCTTTTTAAGCAACGCAAACACGAGGCGAAGGGGAACCAAGTGATGGAAAAACAGCACCGATCATGATTATCTACAGTGAAGCTTCACGTGGTTCGAGACGGAAGCCGACCATTCTTGAGCTCGGAGAGCCGAAATCTGGCTAGAAGCAGGGTAAATAAACAGTATGTGGAGTCTGATACTTCGATGAACAGTTGGAGGACTTTAAAAAGTTTAAAAGGGAGAAGAAAGAGTCACACTGACGTGCAGAAAATGGAAAGAAGGATGTTCTTGTAATGCTGCGAGATAAAAGGGAGACAAAAGAGAGCTCGGGCCTATTGTTGGTAAAATCAATACTGTACTATATCACTTATGATAACCCAAGTTTGGAGTGGACGAACATTCATCACCGCTAAAGACGGATCCAAATCAAAGTTTGCGAGGACAATGCGGAGCCAGATCCTTCTGTGCGAGCGCACAAAGTGTGTGAAAGCTGAGATGAAAATGAGTCGCGAGGAGGAGAGAAGAATGAGAGTGGAAGAAGGAGCGACGCCCGAATACAAATGTGAGGAGCGGCGGAGGAAGAAGCAGCGAGCGGAGACAAAAGGAGGTGACCGGCTCTGACAAAGTTTGAGATAAAAACGACTTTGCAGAATGAAGCCATGATTCATTTATCCCTGAAGGTTTGATGGATGATTAAAGCTTCGGCTGCACATGTAGTATCTAAGTGACCTTTTACAAAGCCTTATTGGGGAAGTTTCTTTTTAAAAAAACAGAAAAAAAACAACCCCCACAAAAAAACCAAAAAAACCAAAAAAAAAAAACAGCATTGATTTTCATTCTTATCAAGTCCTTTTTGGAGTGAAAAATGCCTATTGAGCATCAAGGTCACTTATCTGGATTCTCCAATGAAAAATAACTGATTTCACTGTCGGGTCCTTTGATTTCATGCTTTTTAAGAGACATTTGGAGAGTTATTGAGGATTTCATGAAAACTGTAAAGATGTGAAATCCTGTAACCCTGGTTCTGTTGTGCCGCGGATGACTGCCCATACAACTCTCCAATTCCTCAACCCTGAAACTGAAACCCACTTACACAACATTTCAAGTGAAAGTGCAGAATTTTTGTGTTTCAGAAAAGTTTTAATGTTTGCAGTTTGCAGTATGAAAACGGTGTGTATCTAATCAAAAAGAGACAAGAACAACAACAACAACATATAATTTAGTGAAGGCTTTGGAGAGCCACTACAGTTGGACTAAAGAGCCACATGTGGCTCCAGAGCAGGACTGTCAAACACATTTTAGTTCAGAGACCACATACAGCCCAATTTTATCTTGAGTGGTAAATTAATGCTATAATAGCCTTTAAATTTAAACTTCAAAGGTTTTCTTTGTTGTGGTGCAGTGTATAGGTCATGAAAATGTCTATATTTTTGCAAAATCAAACAGTTCCTACCAAAAATGACCACAGCCTCAACATGAAGACAGTTTTGATGAAACCTTAAGGTGCAAAATTACTGTGAAATGTCAAAAAGCTCCTATAGCTGTTGCATCATGCACGGTTTTACAAAATAGCTCGGAGGCCTGATTGCTAACCACAACGAGGAAGCGTTCTTTTATGCCAGCCTCACTGATGTCTTAGCTTGGGTCTCAGTATTGTCTTGTGCCCACTACTCATAAGAAAATCTGTTTAAAAAATTTATGATTTTTTTAAAATGGTTAAAATTTCTTTGGAAGGTTTTCTGGCTGGACTCTTGCAGACCTGTTTTGTCCCAAGGCCTAACGGTGTGTTTCCACCGGACGCAATTAACGCGACTGCATTCGCGCGACAAATGACACCACGCCGCGCTAGACGCACGAGTTTTATCGCTAGTGTGTGAATTCATTTGCGCGACGCGTCACGCTGGTACAAATATGCAACACAGAACATCCTGCAGAAACATCACAGCCCTCCTCATCACCGTCTCCTGCACAGCAGCAGTGGGCAGGATTCTTCTGTTTGTCCCACAGTCCTGTGTGCACCCGGCTGTCCGTCTGTGTGTGTGTGTGTGTGTGTGTGTGTGTGTGTGTGTGTGTGTGTGTGTGTGTGTGTGTGTGTGTTCCATTGCTAAAACCTCTGATAAAGCGGTCAATACGGTGTTTCAAATTAACTGGTGACCTTGTTAACTGGTGACTGACTTCCTTTAGCATTTCCTGCTGCTGCTACTGGCAGCAGATGTTGAAATTAGACTCATAAAAGGTCGGACACTGCTTTTTGTTTGGTTGTTAACATCTATCAGTAACAAGGGACGTGAAAGAAACCCAGTCGCCAATTAATAGGGAAACCACTTATTCCAAAACACCGGCTCCTCTCCGGGTTTTACACACCTCTCCTCCGCTAATTAGCTGCTGCGTTCAGGTGACTGGAGCTGCTGCGGAAAACTGAAACTCGGTCGTTTACATGAAAGCAGCGGTGACAGCTGGACTCGGAGACACTCAGGAGACACGTGAAGGAAGTGTGGACAATTTCCACAAAGGAACGGCTCTCAGACAGCTGTGAACCGGCTCTCGTCGTTCATTGAACGTCACAGCACTACTGCAGGAGCTGCGCCTGTACTACACCGCTTCCAGCGCAACTTCAGGCTGACGCTGTTTCCACCAGAAGCAGCGGACAAATGAGATTGCGCACACCGCTCTCCCCAAGCCGCTCGCCGCTCGCCTTGGCACCGTGCCAACTGTTCTGCGTGGTAGGACGCCCTGCATGCTCTATGTCAGCACGTCCGTGAAGACCTCCACGCCGATAGGCTGTCCTGGTGCGACTTCGCTTGAAAAGTTCAATTATTTCAACTCGTGCGACAAGCGTGGAGCGATGAAGCGGTGTAGCGGTGGGCGGGGCCGACTGGCAGTGCAAGTCGACGGGCGCGCGGATTTTTCGCTGGAAACGCTCGCCGCCGTCCGCCCGCCACGTCATCACTCGCCGTCCGCCGCCCGCCGCTCAAGATTGAGCGACAATCGCATCATTACACTGACTTTGTATGTAATCTCATCGCACGAAACATTCACGTCGCGTCCGGTGGAAACACACCGTTATGTTTGAAATCTGAACTGCTCCTTGTCAATTTTTTTCAATTGTTCTATTGAAGTGAAAGTTTTCATCATCTTTTAAATATCACAAAAACTTATTTTGACATGTCTGCACAACCCTGTAAGTCTATGGAGTTTTCATGCACTCTCTCATAATATAAGACACTGCTCTGGAGCCACAAGAATCTAATGAATGAACATACATGTTAGCAGACTTCATGCAGAATCGTAGTAAATCAGGGCCAAAATGTGTAAAATAATTTGAATTATGAACACAGAGTGATACAATGTGATACAATGACCAACAGTCATTCTGCTGCAGTCGCAACCATTCAGGGATGCTCACTAGTTTATCTGTCCTGCTGTGGACACACTCCGTGTGTTTGTTTGGGAGATTTTCTGCCCTGGAGCAAGCCTGGGAATAGCAGGTAACTGCCCCGGGGTATTTGCAGCCTCGGCAGGCTCACAGTGTGGCACTTAGTTTGAGTTTGTAAGTTTGCAGGTTGAATTACTGCAGAGTTTGGCCTCCAATTGCTTGTTTTGTTTTTTTTTTTTTTTTTTTTGGCACATTAAAACCAAAAGGTGTTGGATTTACAGGGTTATAAACAACAAAGATTAACAATTCTGTACATTACAGCCAAGAAAACCAGCTTGACTGAACAGCATTCACCGATCCAGGTATATTTCATTCAGTTCTCACAATCAGGAACACTCGGGGGTGGAATGGGGGGAAGAACAGGTGTACTATTTGTTGTTTTAACTAAGCTATCTTATGTTTTCTTTATAGAAGAGGAAATCCAGGCTACAGAGCATCTTCCACTGAATCATGCAACTTCAACTTTTCATGTGGCTCCAAAAACTTGACTTAGCAGATGAGAGCATCTTGTTTTGAATGAGCTGAAACCCCGATGAGGCTGCAGATCACATTTAAACCGCAGGATCTCATTCATGATGATGTTTTACTTGAATCTGTTTAGTTCCACCTGTCGGGTCGGCCCGTTGATCACAGTCTGAGCACTGGTCTGGAAAACAGCCGCTGAGTCCCCGCAGAGACGTTGTGGAAGCGTGCACATGTGCGTGTGCGTGCGTGTGCGTTGGAGTGTGTACATGCTGCTGATAAATGCGTATCATTATGATTATTGTTATTAATATTAGACACCACTCCTCATGCTGAATGCGCTCTGCTCACGGTGCAATCTGAGCTGAAAGCCTCATCAGGGGTGTCCTATAAATCACTGACACACACACACACACACACACATATATATACACACACACACACACACACACACACTGCTACGGGCAAAATATAACTGTCTGCTAATTACAAAGCAATTAAAGTAGATTATTGGAACAATTAATAGTGTGTCTTTGCTGTAATTGGAGTGTGTTTGATTGAGCTGCTCAGCCCCTCGCTGCGGTCCGCAGCGGGACAGAATGGGACCAGCTGAGTCACTGTCTCAAGTAAACATGATTCATACTTTTAATAAGAGTGGAGTGATAAAAGAAAACCAACGTCTTCATCATATTTACATCCACAGCAAAGTTTTGTTGTTTTTTTGTTTTTTTTTTTGTTTTTTTATAAGAAGCCATGTTTTGGAGCTTCATTTGAATTAAGAAGCGTCTGAATAATATGAGAGAAAGAAGCATTTTCAAAACTTTGTGATA